>NC_136810.1:50764677-50989677 GCF_951216825.1 Electrona antarctica
ACTGCTGCCACTATTATTATTTTTTAAATCACAGCTAAAGCCCTTTCTGTTTGTTGCTTTTGATTGATTGATTTTTGAGGGGTGCTAGCCCCTCCTATATACAGGTTTAATGTTTGTCTTGTCTAGACAAACATTAAAAACGCATTGACAATGGACAGAGTTTACTGCTTGTTTTGTCTGTCACAGAGCAAATCGGCATATGATGCTACATTATGATATCGCGATGATCTAAGATGATAAGGGCTGGTAAAGCGCCCCTCACTTCACACGGGTGTGATTTTTTAAATTCACAGTATGTAGAATGGGTACATTTCAAACGAAAGCACAAGTCAATACAAAAACTGCACCATGATTAAGCATTACACTTGTTTACAACAGGGTCCACCATTTTCAATTCATGAAATGAAATGAAATGATTACTATATTTACCCAGGGTATCTGGGCTAAGCTCAAGAACTTGTTTCCAGCCAGGCCCTGCTCATAGAACATTTCATCGTAGTGGTTCAATGCCTTGTTCAAGGGCACTTCAGCGGTGGTAATTCTAACGTGTCGGACTGCTGATTCGAACTGGCGACCTTCCGGTATCAAGACCGTTCGGCCACCGCTGCCAATCAGAACATTTAGAGACGTACAAATATTTACTTATATAAAAAAACAAAGAGGAAATCATCATATAATGGAAGTAAAAAGGGAAAAACATACATGTATACAGTAAGGAGACAATTAAGGGGGTGGTGGGAGGGACTCTTGATTTACGGGGGTGAATTGCAGCCGTCCGTATAGGAGTCAAGGGATTCACATGCTGTTGGTAGGGCGTTCCACAATTTTGGTGGCATAGGAGCGAAATTAATTTAGTCCCTTGCTGGATTCCATTGAGTATTTTCTTTTCTTTTTCTTCTGCACTGTGATTTTATTCGAAGGTCCTCTGAGCTTCAAGGTTTAGTTCCTGACCACTCCAGTAATGGTACGTACGCAGAGTCTAAAAGGTCAAAATTGTCACATAAAAAGGAATCCTTCATTTGCTGTAGCAATGAGAAACTGTGTGTGTGTGTGTGTGTGTGTGTGTGTGTGTGTGACTGTGTGTGTGTGTGTGTGTGTACTGCGAAGTACATCATCGAATCTGCTGTGCAGGTGGGGTTTTTGCAAAGCTTCGTAAAAGAGTCTTTGAAAACTCAGACCTGTTGGCTAAGACGAAGCTCCTTGTCCATAAGGCAGTTATCCTGCCCACGCTCCTATATGGTGCAGAGACATGGACCACCTACAGCAGACAGTATAGACACATAAGAGCCCTGGAGTCCTGCGCAAAATCCTGCGCATCGATTGGAAGGAGAGGCGCACAAATGTGAGCGTGCTTGAGGAGGCAGATATTGACAGCATTGGCACAATCATCTGTAAACACCAGCTCAGATGGACAGGCCATGTTGTGCGAATGCCAGACACTCGCCTTCCTAAACAGGTCCTCTACTCAGAGCTATAGCGACTGGTCAGAGAACTCCTGGAGGTCAGAAAAAAGCGTTTCAAGGACAACATTAGGATCAGCCTCAAGCAGTTCCACATAGACAGCACAAGCTGGGAAGACCTTGCTCGAAATAGAAGCACATGGAGGAAAAGTCTGTATGAGGGAGCCATATTCCACGAACGCAATCTCCGCCGGGCTGCCACAGTCGAGAGGCAGCAACGAAAGGACAGAGCAGCAACCACCATCAGAGAGGCCGTTCCACATCCCACCCCCAGCACCTCACACCCATGCCCACACTGCACAAAGGTGCGTGCGTGTGCGTGTTTTGATTGATTGAATGATTGATTGATTTATTACTGTATTAACAGTTTGTAATAAGTACAGAGGTTCAGTTATACAATAACGCTAAAAAGATATAACACAAAAAGCCCTGAGGGCAAACAGACAAACAGACAAACAAACAAATCAGACAGACAGACAGACAGACAGACAGACAGACAGACAGACAGACAGAAAACATAATCAGGGTCCGATCGGGCAAAGATAATTATAACTGTACAGTATTATTAGCATGTCCCTCTCTCTGTCCGTCTCCCTCTCTCAGTTCAGTTCAGTTCAGTTCAGTTCATTGGGCATGAAAGTTCAAATCAATGTTGTCATAGCATCCAGATAAAAGTTCGACATTTCCCTCCATATATAGGCTCCATTTCACGTTCTCTGTCTCTCTCCCTCTGTCTCTGTCTCTCTCCCTCTGTCTCTCTCTGGCTCTGTCTCTCTCCCTCTCCCTCTCTCCCTCTGTCTCTGTCTCTCTCCCTCTGTCTCTCTCTGGCTCTGTCTCTCTCCCTCTGTCTCTGGCTCTCTCCCTGTCTCTGGCTCTCTCCCTCTGTCTCTGTCTCTCTCCCTCTGTCTCTGGCTCTGTCTCTCTCCCTCTGTCTCTCTCCCTCTCTCTGGCTCTGTCTCTCTCCCTCTGTCTCTCTCCCTCTGTCTCTGGCTCTCTCTCTCTGGCTCTGTCTCTCTCCCTCTGTCTCTCTCCCTCTGTCTCTCTCCCTCTGTCTCTGGCTCTCTCTCTCTCTGGCTCTGTCTCTCTCCCTCTGTCTCTCTCCCTCTGTCTCTCTCCCTCTGTCTCTGGCTCTCTCTCTCTCTGGCTCTCTCTCTCTCTCTGGCTCTCTCTCTCTCCCTCTGTCTCTGTCTCTGGCTCTCCCTCTCTCTGGCTCTGTCTCTCTCCCTCTCCACTCCTGTTCATTTCCTCCATTTCGATTTGGTTCGTCATGAATATTTCATCAAAACCTTTCCAACATGGCTGATAAATAGGCAATTAGACTTGTTTATCAGCAAGAAGCATGACCTGTTCAAACAGCATAATGAAGATATAAGGATGGGAACCTAGCCTGGCTTGGCCAGCCTCATAGCAGGGATTCACTGAAGATTCTTCCCCGCATATGCAGGGAGGAAACATCAGTGGACCCTCGCTATGAGTCTGGCCGCGCCAGGCTAATGGGAACCCACCAGGTCCTTCCTTTGAGGTTGGTCTGTATTAGTGGCTGTTTATATTCTGATGTGACTTTTTACTGTAGATATCCAGGTGTGCTGAGGGATTGTTTTAGACTTTTAACCCATTTAGGCCTGACGTCGAAATAAAATAAAAAGTTCGCTCTAAAAGAATATATATTCAAAGATTTGTGCCGCATTTTTACGATTTTTCAAAAATAGCAGACCTACAAGCTCGTAGCGCGCCACTCGGTGGCGCGCTATGAGCTTGTAGATCTGCTATTTTTCAATAGCTAAAGTATAACATAATGCTTAGTTAAAACACCAAAAGGGGTTCCCGCCCAAAATGGGTTATTAAAGAATACTTCATATTTTCAAAACACATTCTCTGCCGTTGACGGAGAATCTCCTTCATGTGGTTCAGTGGTTTATGATAGATGGCGCTCTTCGCCAACGTATGAACGGTTCTAGGTTACTAGGCGACAGATACGACCGGAAATCAACTGTGAAGTGAAAGATTCGCCTTCCGTCGACCTCCACGTTATCAAATTTACAACAATACATTTATCTCTTAAACATTCACTTATGGAATTTCTTCTACAGTATTTTACTTACATTTCTTTACTGAAAAAAATACTGAAAAAAACATTTAATTGTGTTTGTAATTCATGAACATTTTAGCTTTTTGGGGATTTATTTTTTGTAAATGTTTTGTAATAATAATTAAACACAAAATGTAGGAAATACAAAATTAAGGGACCATACAAATGTGTCCGCGACTCACAAATGGGTTCCGACCCAGTGTTTGGGAACCAGTGTGCTAAAAGAGGATCATTAAATAATGATGACGAGCAGATTGTTAAATGACTAGGACTATAGTGAACATTCTGTCTCGGGTCTCTTTCATTGTATCCTCTCCCTCCCTATCTCATACCTTCGCCTCTCTTCTACCTTCCCCTCTCCCTCCCTATCTCATACCTTCCTCTCTCTTCTTCTCTATACGTGACGTCTATCCCCCTGAAATGCAACATCATTCTTCCCCTCCACCTTTCCCCTCATTAATATAGTAACCCCTCACCCCACTACTGTTTCCACTGACTATCACTTCAGAGTTAATTGGGGAGCCAGTAGTCTCCTCTTAGGCCTCACTCAGACCTTTACTGCATTGCTGTATGCTTGTTGGATGAATGTTGTGTAGTGTCATGGCCGCCCCAATGCATTTCCAATGGAAGTCACATGGTTTGTAGTCCACATTTTAAACTACAAGCTGTTGTATGGCTTTCGACTGCGCCCCTCCCCCTCATACAACACAAATGTTGTGTCAAACCATGTGACTCCCATTGGAAATGCATTGGGAAGGCCATGACACTACACAACATTCATCCAACAAGCATACAGCAATGCAGTAAAGGTCTGAGTGAGGCCTTACTCATAGATTTGGTGGGAAAAGTAGGGCTGAAGTGGTTAGTGTGTGTTTTGTAAAATCTACAAAGTAACTAAAGTTTTCAAATAAATGTGGTAGAGTAAAAGTACAATATGTGGATCCAAGATGGAGTGGAGTAGAAGTATTGGAAATTAAATACCTCAACAAGTCAAAGTTGTACTTGTAAGTACAGTACTTGAGTAAATGTACTTAGTTACTTTACACCACTGGTGACTACCACTTCAGAGTTAATTAGGGAGCCTCTGTTCATAGATTTGAGAGCGAACCAATTAGGACCCGGCGCCTCCCCCCTGAACCAATTAGGACCATGTGCCTCCCCCCTGAACCAATTAGGACCCGGCGCCTCCCCCCTGAACCAATTAGGACCCGGCACCTCCCCCCTGAACCAATTAGGACCAGGCGCCTCCCCCCTGAAACAATTAGGACCCGGTGCCTCCCCCCTGAACCAATTAGGACCCGGCGCCTTCCCCTGAACCAATTAGAACCCGGTGCCTCCCCCCTGAACCAATTAGGACCCGGCACCCTCACCATCCTGTGCAACAAAATCTGGCAGAGTGGTGAATGGCCTACATCATGGACACAGTCACTCATCATCACACTTCCGAAAAAAGGCAACCTTCAACTTTGCCAAAACTACCGCACCATCAGTCTCATCAGCCATCCCAGCAAAGTCCTTCTGAAAATAATACTGAATAGGTTAAAACCTCAAGCTGAACTGATCATAGCGGAAGAACAGGCTGGATTTAGGGCAGGGAGGAGCACCACAGAACAGATATTCAACCTGAGGATTATCTGCGAGAGATATCTGCAGCATCAACAACATCTTTACCACGTGTTCATAGACTTCAAGAAAGCCTTTGACCGGGTATGGCATGCTGCGCTGTGGGCGACCATGAGGAAGTATAACATCAGTCCTAACCTTGTCAATGTCATTCAACATCTGTACAACAAAGCTACCAGCGCAGTTATCTACAACGGAGCTATCGGAGACTGGTTCAGGACAACAATTGGAGTGCGCCAAGGATGCCTTCTCTCACCCATTCTCTTTAACATTTTTCTGGAGCGTATCATGACGGATGCCCTGGCAGACCATGAAGGAACTGTCAGTATTGGAGGCAGACCAATCACCAACCTCCGCTTTGCGGATGACATTGATGGGCTTGCCGGAGAAGAAAACGAACTTGCCAGCCTAGTGGAAAGGCTGGACATCACTTCCCGAGCCTATGGAATGGAAATCCATGCAGAAAAAACAAAAATGATGACCAACAACGTCAGCGGCATACGCTCAGACATCCAAGTAAACGGACAGTCACTGGACACGGTCTCCAGTTTCAAATATCTTGGAGCAATCGTGTCCGATGAAGGATCCAAACGGGAAGTTCTTGCCAGAATTGCGCAAACAACTGCTGCCCTGGCAAAACTCAAGCCCATATGGAAAGACAAAAACATTAGTCTGGCATCAAAGGTGAGACTACTGCGATCACTTGTCATGTCAATCCTTCTTTATGCTTGTGAAACTTGGACCCTTACAGCTGAGCTACAGAGGAGGATACAGAGCATGGAGATGAGATGCTACAGAAGACTCATGGGTATCTCCTACACCCAACATGTCACAAACGAGGAGGTACGGCAAAAGATCAGCCAAGCCGTCGGCCCACATGATGACCTTCTGACCACTGTCATCAAGCGCAAACTGAGGTGGTATGGACACATCACCAGATCCTCAGGCCTTGCAAAGACCATCCTGCAAGGCACTGTACGAGGTGGCAGGAGAAGAGGGAGACAAAAGAAAAGATGGGAAGATAACATCGGAGAATGGACACACTTGAAACTCAGCGAGGCAATGAGAGCTGCCGAGGACAGAGAGGGATGGAGAGAGCTGGTCAGCAGATCGTCTGTGGTGCCCCAACGACCCTCCGGGGTTACGGGATAGGTGAGGTGAGGTGAGGCCTCCCCCCTGAACCAATTAGGACCCTGTGCCTCCCCCCTGAACCAATTAGGACCCTGTGCCTCCCCCCTGAACCAATTAGGACCCGGCTCGCCGATTTGTCATCTGTAAAGGAAAAAATCACACCCGTGTGAACTGAGTGGTGTAAGGTATTATATAGACTGATCAGCTGTGGTCTGACGTAATGTCTGACGTAATGAAATCACACCCGTGTGAACTGGGTGACCATAGCAACCATGCTCATTTTTTTTGGTACGTACGTACAGACAGACAGACAAACTAACAAACTGTCCTGATTGTTATACATGCCCCTAACCCTTATAGGGTTGCATGTACAGCATGCATACCGGTATTATGTGCACATTATCAGTACTGTATATGTATGTGTATATACGCACCTATGTGCGCATGTGTGTGGGTGTGTTTGGTTGTTTTTATACTATGTATGCATTAGACTCTATGGCCATTTCACATTTATAGTTCACTATATTAGGACAGATTGTTATTTGTTACATTTGTCATTACGTGCGGTAACTGTGGTTAGTATTCACACAATCCTGTGTTAAGCAAAAAGCAACATTTGTTAACAAATGACAAATGGTTGCACAGGTATTTCAACTATTGGACAGGAAACTCCTGTGGGAAAATTCCGTAATGTAAAAAAATCACATTATTGTGGACAACAATGGGGCAGCAGCTTATTGTGTTTGTGATAATAGCTTTCACTATTATTATTATTATTATTATGAGTTGTTGTTCCCACTTCCCACCAAATAGGAGTGGACACACAGAATGAGCATATATAGAGATATGTGAACAATGGATTATTACTGGCAACATTATTACCTGCTCCATTCTAGACCATGGGTTCTCAACCCGTGGGTCGCGACCCCTCGGGGGGTCGCCAAATTATTTTAGGGGGTCCCCAAATTATCCCAAAAATATTTATTTTTTTATTTTTTTTCACGATTTTTCAAAAATAGCAGACCTACAAGTTCATAGCGCGCCACTCGGTGGCGCGCTATGAGCTTGTAGATCTGCTATTTTTAAATAGCTAAATTATAACAATGCTTAAAACACCAAAAGGGGTTCCCACCCAAAATGGTTTAAGGTTATTGTAGCAGTCAATTTATACTGGGGGTCGGGAGGGGGCGGGGCGGGGGTCCAGAGACATTGCCAAAGCATTTCCGGGGGTCCCCGGCCAAAAACGTTGAGAACCCCTGTTCTAGACGACTTGCTGGATCCGTGGCAATTCGCACATACCGGTAGTCAAAAAAGAGACACCAACATTTATATTACATCGGTATATATTACATGCCGTGACCCGGATCGGGTTTCCCCGTGGGAGGAGGTCAAAAGGGGGGTAAGTGTACTTGTAGCAGAGTGACTCAGAGCCTCAGCCTGATGGCCTCAAAAGTATAATATCTCTCCACGTCCATAAGGATCTCTTTGGTCTAGTGGTTAAAGGTGTAGTGAAATGAAAAATACGTTTTTCACACTTTTAGACCATATCCGTGGTCATCATATGAGCATACCTAACAATGGATGCCAACAAAATGGGTAAATTCTCATTTTTGTGGGTTTTTATATCAAAAGTCCATACAAATATATTTTTTATTACTTCCTGAAAACGAAAACGTACTGCGTGATGACGTGTCGAGGCCCACATCGATAAAAGCCCATAAAAATGAAGATCACCCGTTTAATTCCCCATATGTGCGCATCCGTGCAGCACAGCTGCTACTGATTACAGAAATCCTCCGTTTTTATTCCCATTCAAGATAACATCCAGACAGTGTATTACTCGGTTTCAACTTAATCATCCCGCTAAAATATGTATCTGAAAACATTATAGGGTAGAAATAAGCCACATAACAGTAAACTGGTACAGCTGGCCGTCTATCTGATTTGTAAACAAACACACACCATGCTGCTGCGTATAGCATAGCTACCGTCCCTAGCTACCGTCCCATCGCCTGAAGGGATGCGGCGCTCTGATTGGTTCAGAAACTTCAGACCGGTGTTTCAACTTGAAACCGTTTGAAACTTCAAAATAAAATGTCCACCATTTCCGTTGCACTGCACCTTTAAGATGTTGGACTTTCACGCGGGAGACCCGAGTTCGAATCCCAGGTGTTACATCGGTGCCGTAGCCCGGATATTACATTTTATATTAGCGCTTTTTTTTTTTTTTCAAAGATATTTTTTTGCGGCTTACGCCTTTTATTGGTTTTTGAAGGGACAGACAGTAGGCTGACAGGAAACGGGAGAGAGATGGGGGAAGACATGCAGTAAAGGCCGTGTCGGGCTCGGGAGTCGAACCCGCGGCACACTGCGACTGGATTACCAGTCGGGTGCCCAGACGGTTACGCCACCGCCTGGGCTATATTAGCGCTTTTAAGTTTTATCCAAAGCGCTTTACATAGATTGTGCATTACATTCACCTATGGCTCTCTTCGCTGGGTGACAAGAAGCTGAAGGACAAAATACAGTATGTAATATGCATGTTGTTCGTGGACAACAGCTCAACATCATAGTCCCAAGAAAGGCAGCAAGACATAAAGCTTCGAGACCTCGAGCTGCACCCAAGCATGTGCGACTGGATACTAAGACGTCCTGACAAACAACATGGCCAACAACATCACATCTGACCACCGTGACCCTCAGCACAGGAGCCCCCCAGGGATGCGTGCTGGGCCCTCTCCTTTACACTCATGACTGCATCGCCACATACAGCTCCGATGTCAATGTCATCCACATGACATTGAAAGGCCTATGCTGTATGTTCATCGATGGCGTTTGCAGCGGAAAAGGTCAGTGAGTTCAATTTCCTTGGAGTACACATCGAAGAAGAAGGAGCTGAAGTAGGACACTACACCACGCACGAGGAAGAAAGCTCATTGGCGACTATACTGGCGACCATCGCCTAAAGAGGTTCAGCACAAGCACCCGCATAAACAACTTCAATAAAAGCTTTTTGTCAGACTGCGTCACTGCTGTGGGACAACGCTCCACACGTCCCAAACTCTTCTCCCTTCTGGCCCCAAAACTGTGGAATGCACTCCCCGTTGCAATCAGAACTGCAGCATCACTCCCAATCTTCTGCCGTAGTCTGAAAACCCACCTTTTCAGACTCCACCATGGCCCATAGCACTTGAAACAGACTTATAGCATGTCATGTAGACAGCACAATAATTGCATTGTATGTAGTCATAGCACCTCATAGTACATATGTATAGCATAGTATAGTATATATGTATAGTTTATATGTATAGTGTCATTATATAGATATGTTCTAGTTACGTTCTTAGCTTACGCATGTTTCATGATAAATGCATTTTATATATGTGATGTATTCCCATGCTTTTGTTCTTGCCTGATGTAAATCGCTCTGGATTAAGAGCGTCTGCTAAATGCCTAAATTGTAATTGTAAATTGCTGCCTGGTATGGAAACAAGGACCGCCCATGAACAGAAGAACCTCGAAGAAGAACAGAAGAATGGTGTGGTCGATGCAAAGTCTCTGATGGAGGTTTACTTCACATATTATGCTGTGGAGCTGTCCATGCTTGGAGGAGTTCTAGCTACAACAATGTCAGAAATAGTGGGGTGTGACAGAATACCCGATCCTAGGATCTGGATTTTGGGAGACATACTGTGTACAGGGACTCACTTTAAGCCATTTTGACCTGAGATCAGATTCTAAAAATGTCTTTTACATCCTGACAGTTTTCTGAAAAAGCTGTTTCTATGTCAGTCGTTCTTCGATTTTTCAAAAATAGCAGACCTACAAGCTCGTAGCGCTCCACTCGGTGGCGCGCTATGAGCTAAAGCATAACATAATGCTAACACCGGCTGGCTGGCACAGCTGGGAACAAATGTTGTATTTTTCCTATTGTACTCCTGAAAAGATGGAGGAATCCAGCAACATATGAGAAAATATGAGGTTCCTTTATGGCTTTATTACCATGATTAATAAATAAATGGGATATTGTATCGTGTTTTTATTCATGCAAATGTAAAGATGGAACTTGTACTGCACTTGGGGTGTGTGTGGGTGGGTTGTTTTTGTTGTCGTCCTGTCTTTGTTTTTTGTCATTGTAAAAAAAAAATCACACCCGTGTGAACTGAGTGGTGTAAGGTTTTATATAGCATGATCAGCTGTGGTCTGACGTAATGTCTGACGTAATGAAATAAGGTAAGGTATTATGTAGCCTGATCAGCTCTGATCTGACGTAATGAAATCACACCCGGATGTGATTTCACAACTGGCTTTTTCTGTGCAGAGAAAATGACCATGGTTGCTACGGTCATCCAGTTCACCCGGGTGTGATTTAATTACGTCAGAAATTATTTTGAACATAGCAACCATGCTCATTTTTTTCTGCACACAAAAGCCAGTTGTAGGAGTGGTTTACACCACTCAAAAAGGCTTGTTGCGACCACATTTACTATGAAAACCTGCATTTCCGTGTGTCGCGTCACACCTCCATATATGGTCACGCCTCGTGACATCTCGCCTTCATCTCCATAATTGGAGCTGACCTGTTCTGACATTCCATATGTTGATCCATCCCCACACGTCCTTCCTCTTCGATGTCTCCCTTTTGACTGATACCTGTCCATTCAAACTCTAGACAGGCCTAAACTTAAGGCCCTGCCCTACCTGGGCCCTCATCAAACCCTGTACACTCAAGACACTGACATTCCATATGTTGATCTGACCTCAGATCAAACGCTGTACAATCAAGACACGCTCCATATGGCCAGACCTCATCAAACCCTGTACACTCAAGACACTGCTCCCACCTAATACATGCCCAACTGGGCGTCGTTGAGATTAAAACGTTAGAGAATCACTGATTTAGGACAATGCCAACACCTGTTATTTCTTATATCCATCATCCCACCCTAGCCACTCCTCTGGAGGACAGTACGTGTCTTTCAAAGAACACCACAGCCATCTCCCCGGTAATGGAGGTCAGGCAGAATCCGTAGAAATACTGGCTTAATATCCGCCCAAAAAAGATTTCACCCACTTCTCTGACCTGTAAACCAGTGATGTGACAATAAAAGACGATGTGTGTGTGAAAGAGCCCTGAATCCAGGGCACTCACAAGGGACAATATCTAGGACAACGTCCTCCGCTTGTAAATCACTTTGAATTGCATATGACTTGTCTGAAAGCAGGTGCAATATAATAAATAACGTTTGTTTGATTTATGGATTGAATGACCCCTCGATCTACTCTCAAATGGCACCCTGCAACTTCCAACCTCACTGTCCTCCAGTTTGACAGCCGATTTAGTTGTCATTTAATGTCATTTAATTTTACACTTGAACGCAACCAAATCTCTTCTCCACTAATCCATCCCTAACATTTTAGCCTAGTTTTAATTTGTTGACGAATATATTTAGTCGCAGTTTTAGCCCCACAGCCGTTTCGATTTTGTTTTTAGTCGACGAGATCAACACTGGCGCCGTGGCGTCGACTATAAACGGGGCATCAGGACGGACAATAAATAACGAGCGTGACTGATGGCATTAATTGTATCCTGTTGTTGACGATGATATCCCGTCTCGCTGTGTCTCCTGCCGGTAAAGACAGCTGTCTCAGCAGACTGGGAAACCATATGGAGACAATAATAGCTAACATACTGTTCTCCATGACAGTCCCTCATTATAACACTGGTGACAAACATATTCACATACTTTGTGTAAACAACACTCGCACACGCACGCACGCACGCAGGCACGTACGCACGTATGCACGCACGCACGCGCCTGACCTGCTTTTCCTTCCGGCAAATTAGACCTGGAGCCGAGCCTGAACCTGACGCGTTGTTGAACAATAACAGCTCATTTACAATTAGGACTCGTCGGTACAGATGTGCCTCAACCATGTAATTCAGTTCAGCTCAAAGTGGCCGCAGTGTTATATTTTTAGCTCACACATTCACTTTCACTCGCTCTCTCCGTCTCTGAAAAAGCTATGTTTCTGTCAGTCGTTCTTCCATTTTTCAAAAACAGCAGACCTACAAGCTCGTAGCGCGCCACTCGGTGGCGCGCTTTGAGCTTGTAGATCTGCTATTTTTCAATAGCTAAAGCATAACATAATGCTAACACCAAAAGGGGTTCCCGCCCAAAATGGGTTAAAGGACTTCACCACGTTTCAACCTATATTCATAGAATTGGTCCTCACTGATTTCATGGTCCTCACTGAGTTCATGATAAAATAGCACAAGTTTGTTCTACTCGGCCTGTGTCTTAGAGGAGGGCTGTGCATCTCCCGTAAGTCAGTCTGTCAGTCACGCCTCGTGACATGCTCCATATATGGCCAATACAGAATTAATTCCATATGTTGATCTGACCTCATCAAATGTTCTGTTCTGACATCACAATCGACCAGCTCAACAGAATGATTGATCTCCAGAATGATCCCAGAACTCCAGAAGTCTACCTTCAAAACTCTTCACAGCACAGGACACCAAACAGCAGGACATATACCTTTTCAGGTTTCTACCTTCAAGACAGTAGGATTTTTCCTTGTGCATTTTTTTTGGTCAAAGTTGATCCCATGCCAAAGCGCCAGCGCTCGCCCAGCAGTCTGCCGTCACCCAGGTGGATGCGTGCACGCGCCATTTAGCGCCAGTAGATAATTGCCTCTGACCTCCTCGGCCTCCAAGCAGGACTTTCAATTCTTGCATACCTTGATATATGGATCTCTCCATATACAGTATGAAGATCACGACACTGACATCATCAAACCCTGGATAGCCATCCATGGAAAAGACTGGATCATCACCTACTCGACACCTAGTTCTGCATATATGGAGCCGGCCAGCAACTCTACATCTGACCTCACAGACACCAGATTAATAGTTTAACTCCTGCTTCTCAACTGTGCCATATTAGGAAGCTCTGTTGTTGCAGCTTCTCGCCCTAATGGCGTCTTACTGGGATATTTATATATATTTAGATTTGTATGACGACGAGAACGGTGGCTTCCATTATTGCATTGTAACCTTTCAAGCAAAAGAAAGCCTGCCGTTTCCATTAGCTTGGATTCCACATCGCAATCCTGGGGCGCTACTCTCCCTTTGCCAACCTGGGGAGAGCCCCGAACTGAGCTCACGCTTCCTTCAATGCATGAGTAGTGAGCAGGCCGCCTTCTTATCAACTGACAGGGGGAGTGGACGTATAGCGCATGGAAGTCTTCTGTGAGAAAGACTTGGCTACAGGGAGCCATTAATCAGCACAGCTGTCTAGGCTGTGGACAACAACACAGCCGATACCGAGGTCTTCAGAGATGTCAAAAGTACATTACGCTCTGTACTGTAACCCTACGTGGGGGAGAGAGAGGGGGAGAGAGAGAGAGAGGGGGGGGGGGCAAGGAGGAGAAAAGAAGAAGAGGGTGTGAGGATACGAGTAGGAAGGG
The DNA here is from genome assembly GCF_951216825.1 of Electrona antarctica. Taxonomy (NCBI): domain Eukaryota; kingdom Metazoa; phylum Chordata; class Actinopteri; order Myctophiformes; family Myctophidae; genus Electrona; species Electrona antarctica. The sequence goes on from NC_136810.1 coordinate 50,778,454, forward strand.
TGATGGAGAGGGAACGTGTGACAGGCAGTACAGTGGAATGTTGCAGGAGAGAATTACGTACAGTAAGAGAAGTGAAGTGAAAATAAAAGTGAGGCGAAGAGAAAGAGAGAGAGGGTGGGGGGGGGGGGGGGGGGGGGGGGGACATTGCTCCCCGGGGGTGGGACCGGGGAGCAATGCGGTGCAAGAGAGAAAAAAGTGATGTAACGAGGGAGAAACGCAATGAGAGAGAACGCACACACACAGTCACACACACACACACAGTCACACACACACACACACACACACACACACACACACACACACACACACACACACACACACACACACACACACACACACACACACACACACACACACACACACACACACACACACACACACACACACACAGTCACAGTCACACAGTCTGTCCTTCCCCAACCATTACCACTGCTATGTCTTTGATCAGGGCACCAAGCCATAGCTGGACTGAAAGAAGCAAACAGCAATGTGTGGATGTTGGCACTCGTATGTCCATAAACATAAACCGTTCCTTTTCAGGAAAACATGGATGTAGAGAAGCTGTGGATATAATGAATAGCATTGTGGGTGCATGTGTGTACGCACGCACGCACGCACACACGCACGCACGCACGCACGCACGCACGCACGCACGCACGCACGCACGCACGCACGCACGCACGGACAGAGGTCTATCAATGGTGGAGTAAAGCTGTGCAGTAAGTCAATGTCAACAACACAGCAAAAAATATATAAACAGTCTGAGTCCTCCTTATTCTATGTGGTGTTTATGCCATATACAGTAGTCTTTATTAAACAGGGCTTAGAGCACTATTTGGTGTTTATGTTATTGAAGTCATGCATTCACTGTCATTCATTAACCTTGCATAGAACACACACACAGTGGCGTATCCAGGAATTACGTTTTGGGCAGACAAGATGTGTTATTGTCGTCTCCCCGCGCACAATCGTAGCACTAAAGGTTTTCAAAGAGATATACCTGCCAGACGAGTGGGATACAAAGGCTGAAAGGCATGCATTTACATTCCAATGGGTGATTGAGGGTCGTGCTCTACCGCAAAGGGCCAATCAGCTGTCCACTAATAGTTCTCAGGTCTTGTTTTTGTCCTCTTTTTTTCTCATTGTATGGATTTTGGCCAGGCCAGAAATGGATTTGGACAGGCGGACGCCTGCCCTCGCCTTATTGTAGATACGCCTCTGACATGCACATGTGTGGAACTCTGCAGTCTGCACATACTGTACACATACAGATGTGCCCTGTGAGAACTTCACATGTCCTGCCATTGGCAATTCAGTAGATTGTCAGTGCATTGTTAGAACCTCGTCAGTGAGAAAGCAGGGCTTTCCAAGGTGTTAATTATAATTATTAAATTATGTTAATTCTATTCAGATTACCTATACTATAGTTCCTCTGCTGGACACTTCTTTTCAGTAAAGCAATAGAATTAGCATTAAGGCTAATCAGTGAATAAAACCTGCAGGGAAAAGATGCCTTTTAAAGAAACCTTCAGGAAAAGATCAGGAAAGCATGAAGAGTTGGAACGGCACAGCTGTGCTGTAAATAGGCTACAGATTGCATCATAAAATGAGCTTTTTTGATACAGCCGCGAGACACAATCTGAGAGACGAGGCAGAGAAACCGGTTTTGGCAAATCTTTTACGGGAACAGAGGACACATGTGACAGTGCAGTTCACTCAACTTCCCGGTGAAACCTGCAGATGTGCCATTTCACACAACTGTCACATTTCATTAAAGGTTGACAACATACAGTACAGTAGCATCCAAACAAATAGTAGAAGCAGTATTTCATTCCTTGTATTTCTCATGGCAACATGTCTCCTGTCAGCCCCTGAGCAACGATTAGTTAAACACAAGGATATATTTCACCGGTGGAAAACCCCAAATGAGTGCAGCCTAACGGCATAGAGTTAAGCTAGCATTGCAATGAGGGAATTACCGTAGGTTTATGCCTGCAAGCAGTTTAAATAGTCTACGAGTGTGTGTGTGTGTGTGTGTGTGTGTGTGTGTGTGTGTGTGTGTGTGTGTGTGTGTGTGTGTGTGTGTGTGTGTGTGTGTGTGTGTGTGTGTGTGTGTCTCTGTGCGTGCGCGAAAGTCAAGTCATGAAATGATTACATAAAAGACTCCCATTTTCTGAATGAGACACATACAAAAAATCACAACAGATGATGTGACCAAGACCCTTCTAATGATGCTCCAAAGATACATTGTGTACACGACGTACATTAAGGCAAAGATTTGCTGTAATGCACCACACAATGGCTGGTCGATTGGCTTTCCTTCCTCCCTCTCCCTCTCCCCGTGAACATCACCGGCCCATGTAAAGAGCCTTTTCCTAATGCTTTGAAGAAAAGGCTGTGTGAATATCAACCACCGTTGTGTCTAAAACCTCTTTAAAACATTTAGGCCTGACCTCAAAATTAAAATTAATTTTTTTTAATTTTTAAATAAAAGTTTTCTGAAATAAATATTTTCACGATTTTTCAAAAAATAGCAGACCTACAAGCTCATAGCGCGCCACTCGGTGGCGCGCTATGAGCTTGTAGATCTGCTATTTTTCAATAGCTAAAGCATAGCATAATGCTAACACCAAAAGGGGTTCCCGCTCAAAATGGGTTAACGGATTAGCCAACACAATGCCCAGAGGGTTTATGTCTACCACACTGCTACACTATTAAAACTGCAGAAAAAACCTTACAATGGCCACACAATCTGAAAAGGGCACGCGTACATTCTGAAATCCTGCTTTTGAATGTCAAAAGTAACACAGTATTGTTTTTTTTAAAATAATAAATCTGCCATGAAAATGTGATGGAATGAACCAATAGGAGACATTTGTTTTTGCTTACTCTACAAAAAAACACAAAGGAAGTCAAAACAAAGAGTCATATATTCTGGATATGGCACACTCCCCTGCGTGTTTTAGAGCTCATATACTCCATCAGAGTAAGCTGCACTGATGAATAAGCATTAGCTCCCAAACTCCCAAGTCAAGTTGTTCTATAAATTCTATCCACGAATGGAGTTTACCATCCTGAACGTTCATTTTTTACAGCCTTTTTCCGTGGATTGAGCACCCCATGTCAAACCATCATTGCCCTGCATGTTGTGGCAGCCTGTTTTTTATGCCAATTGCCAACACATTCTTCAAACCTGGCGGCCGGTTCTTTGTCATGAAGGGTGAAAGGCAGAACAGGACATTATTTATTCCAGAGACGATTATCAGACCATATTATAGAGCGTCGCAGTCCCGCCTCCTACCCTGGACCAGGAAATGAAACCCAATGCATTATTCTCATAGACATTTCTTAAAGTATTTATTTAAAGACGGTTACGCCGCGGACAAAGCCAACTCGAGACGTGACAACTCATGACAACACAAACAATATTTTGGACCAAACAAATAATTACAAAGAAGAAAAACAACAAAAAAGTGTTGTAACCTGCCGTTTTTTTCTTCTTTGTAATTATTTGTTTGGTCCAAAATATTGTTTGTGTTGTCATGAGTTGTCACGACTCGAGTTGGCTTTGTCCGCGGCGTAACCGTCTTTAAATAAATACTTTAAGAAATGTCTATGAGAATAATGCATTGGGTTTCATTTCCTGGTCCAGGGTAGGAGGCGGGACTGCGACGCTCTATAGTCAGATATGCCCAAGACAGGCTATTAAAAGACAGGAGCAAAAACTCAGCTTCACCATTACTCCCAGATGGTCTACGAGACAGTCTACGAGGCACCCTTGTGGAATCCCTGACAGACCTGCACTACAGTGATGAGATCTGCCTTCTATCTAATCAAGTAGAACAGGCATAGGAGCCCTCAGCCAGAGTCGAATTAAGAGTGTGCCACTGCCAAGATCGCCCTCGTGCTAAACGCAAAGAAAACCGAGGTCATAACCTATACAACCCCCAAGAAAATCACCAATTGAAGGCACTCAGTGACTTTTGACTTGCTCCTTTGAGGACGACGCAGAGATGCCTACTAGACAAGGCTTTTTATTATTATTTTAACCTTTATTAATACAGGTGAAAATCCCATTGAGATGAAGATGTCTTTTACGAGGGAGCCCTGCATTCTTTTGGTCACATTGTCTCTATCAATTCACAACATGAAGGTCAAGAGCCACATCAAAGATTGAGTCACAAAGGCAATGCTGCTGAGCTCCAAAAAAAATGTTTTAATCTATTTAATTTCTGCAGGCTGTGGCAGTTCAATCAAAATGTGTCAACACAAGCATGTCTCACCTAAAGCGAGAAACCAGCTAGAAAATATTCTGGCATTCTGTGAGATGAGCGTCCTAAAGGAAGATACAATTATAGAATCCAAAGGGTCTATTTTCGATCATATTGATCACATCAGTGTACTCCATAAAGTAAGTAGCCTTGCCGAGCCATGAGGCCCATAGGGAAGGAGCCTATCTCCTGTTTCTGTAGCGTGAGGCAGCTTGATGTACAAGTACACCCCCTGGACATGGCGCTAGTATGTCGCAGGGACTTACCCCCAATCCAACCCTTGATGCAGCGTGCCAAGCAGGGAGGCACTGGGTCCCATTTTTTTAGAGTCTTTGGTATGACCCGGCCCTGCCATACACTATACAGTATATGGCAGGGGCATTCAACTGGCGGCCCGCGGGCCAATTTCTTTTTTTTTAGAGAGAGAGCTAATGAAAATAACAGGTATGGTGTGTGCGATATGAAGAGTGAAATTATCATAATGATATCCTTAATCATATTCAAGGGCTTTTGGAGAGAAATGAGACAGATACCACTTGAGACTAGAGTACTGCTGGTGTGTGTGTGTGTGTGTGTGTGTGTGTGTGTGTGTGTGTGTGTGTGTGTGTGTGTGTGTGTGTGTGTGTGTGTGTGTGTGTTTACAGCTGGTGCCCGTTGACGCTCGTTAATGTCAAGGCAATTATGTTTATGCACTGTCAAATAGGTCTACATCTATTCTAAGGTAGCATATACCTGTATGGACATATTAGAACCCTGTGCTCATACTGTGCACAAATGTATTACATAAATCTTTGTGTTTGAACACAAAATGCATTTTGAGAACCCACAAATCTTCGCGCTTCGCGGCCCCCCACACACAATCATTCTACAGTTGTGGCCCCCGGCCTAATCTAGTTGAATACCCCTGGTATATGGGGATAGACAGTTTTATCAAAATATTTTTTAGATCCGCTGATCTGACCGACGTTCCACTCGGCACATCCCGTCCTCGGGTCGGTTGGACAGAGAATAGATTCAGTATAGACTAATTCAGAAACGGGTCTCATGGTCGCAGCTTACGTATTTCCTGTAGGCGGAGACGACATAGCTGCGGTTTAAACATGCACCTCTTCTACTACAGTGAATGGTAGAGTGACTGATGTTAGTCTGCCTCAAACGTTACTCTTTTACCTGCTTTTTACTATCACTAACTTTACAAAGATGCCCAGAACATCGGAATGAACCTGTGTAGTTCATGGCTGCTCCAACAGTAGTGGCAACATTCAACTTTGGAGAAAAACGGAATGTCAAAAAATACACCGCGGCGGCTGAGACCAGATACATAGAGTAATGGTTGAGCAGTGAAAGGTCCTGAAAGATACACAACGTCAGTCTTACCCAATACCCAATCTTTCTGTTGTATGAACACAAGGCTGCTGTACTTTATACCTCATTTTTAATGCTTAGTATGAATTATAAAGTACAGCAGCCTTGTGTTCACATACGTTATGTATCTTTCAGGACCTTTCCCTGCTTCGTCTCAACCATTACTCTATGGCTCTGGTCTCAGCCACCGCTGTGTATTTTTTGACATTCCGTTTTTCTCTAAAGTTGAATGTTGCCACTACTGTTGGAGCAGCCATAAACTACACAGGTTCATTCCGATGTTCTGGACATCTTTGTAATGTTAGTGTTAGTAAAAAGCAGGTAAAAGAGTAAATCAGGAAATACGTAAGCTGCGACCATGAGACCTGTTTCTGAATTCGTCTATAGAGCGTCGCAGTCCCGCCCCTACCAGGGCCCAGGAAATGATTCTCCGTTCATTTTCCTCATAGACATTTCAGAAAGTATTTATTTAAAAGACGTTTACGCCGCGGACAAAGCCAACTCTTGTCGTGACAAATCATGACAACAAACAAAAAATTTCGGGCCAATCAAAGAATTAGAAAGTAGAAAAAAACGGCACCTTTTTGTTGTTTTTCTTCTATGTAATTATTTGTTTGGTCCAAAATATTGTGTGTTGTCATGATTTGTCACGACTCGAGTTGGCTTCGTACGACGCTTAAAAGGTCTTTAAATAAATACTTTTTGAAATGTCTATGGGAAAAATGCATTGTGATTCATTTCCTGGGCCTGGCGTCGTCATGAAAGGGGGCGGGACTGCGACGCTCTATAGTAGGGAGACGTATCAATGTCCGTCATCTCCAAATTTGGGCACAGTTTCAGTCCGGATCGATCCAAGCCCTATTGACATCCATTATAACAAACACATGAGAAATTAGTGCATCTACAGTTGGAGGCCATCGATATTGTCCTTTTCTTTTTGCTGAGGTTTGCGTGATCTGCGCAAAAGGACAGTTAACCCATTTTGGGCGGGAACCCCTTTTGGTGTTATTTGGTTTATGTTATAATTTAGCTATTGAAAAATAGCAGATCTACAAGCTCATAGCGCGCCACCGAGTGGCGCGCTACGAGCTTGTAGGTCTGCTATTTTTTAAAAATCGTGAAAATATTTATTTCAGAAAACTGGAGGATTTTGAGGTCAGGCCTTAATGGGTCAAATGATAAGGGACAATATCGGTGGCACCCAACTGTACTATGTTAGTGGCACTGCCTTCTGGCAGTGTGCACAAGACATTTGGCATATATCGGTCCAGCCATTCGCAAGATTAGTTCGGTATAAGCAGACATGAACGCACGCATGCCCTGTGTGCTCAGAGCTGTGTTGTCTTTAATTCATGTTTAATGGAGTCTGAAATTAGGAAGGGGTGCAAATCATTTTCTCTGGTTTGTAGATATAGAAACTATTTACAGTAATTGAATTGGAATGGGAATTGAGCCGTGCATAACAGTACTATCAATGCAATGCAATTAAAAAAAGATATATCAGGATCTCAGCAGGAAACCGATGGATTGTGTAGTCCAGGTTTATTATTAGTCCTATGGCTATGTTGTGTATAGGGAAGGGAAGGGAGCGGATAAGCTCCGCGATCAGCGATGGTGATCAGTGTGGCGTGGATTAACATATTAATAGGTGTAAAGATGGCAGATGCTTATTCTAAGCATAAATAAGACGCCGTTTCTACAATGAGAGGCCTATGGATGCTAGTCGCGGAAACTAACCGAGGCAAAAAAAAAAGGTCAATCAAAATCAAATCTCGTGTTTGTAGTGGAAGGCCCAGGTGACCTTAATACCTTTTTATGAGATATACGTTTCACACAGATACGGTTAAGTATCTCGGGGTCTTGTTCATGAGTGAGGGGAGGACGGAGAAGGAGATCAGCCGGAGAATAGGAGCACCAGAAGGCAAAGCTCTCTGTCTACAGAGCAATCTGCGTTCCTATACGCTCACCTATGGTCATTAAGTGTGGGTCATGACCGAAAGAATAAGGTTGTGGATACAAGCGGCCGAAATGAGTTTTCTCAGACGGGTGGCTGGCATCTCCCTTAGAGATAAGGTGAGAAGTTCAATCACGTGAGAGAGACTCGGAGTAGACCTGCTGTTTCTTCGCTTAGAAAGGAACCAGCTTAGGTGGTTCGGGCATCTAGTAAGGATGCCTCCAGAGCGTACCTCCCTAGAGAAGACCCCCGAGCAGGCCAGATGGTTGGATTATCTCCAAACTGGCCTTAGAGGAACGCCTCTAATGAATGTTGCTCTGGAGAGGGAAGTCTGGAGCTCTCTACTGGAGCTGTCGGCGCTGTTACCCGACTACGGATAAACGGTTGAAGATGGATGGATGGATAGAAGTTTCTAAATATTATAATTTCAGTATGGGTCAGGCAAACGTGTCAAAGACTATAATGGAGATGCTTAAGGTCATTCCCATGTCTCTTTTCCCTTTTAGTCATTCATTAAATCAATAATGGCTCTGACACCAACAGCTTCTGATCGCTCTATAACACTCACTAACAAGCTCCTGAGAATGTGACTGACCACCAAGAGAACACTGGAAGTACATGTGTTTTCTTAAACGAGGAACAGAAAGAAAGAAAAAAAAACTGACTTTAACAGTCTACGTTTATTATATTGACAAAATAGTCTCTGACACTATCGTACATTCATAATTCAAATATGAGATTGTCTGGACTGAATGGCTTTTATCATTACGTTGTCAGTTCAGAGACATGAGTTAACACAAATATACGTGTGTGTGTATATATATATATATATATATATATATATATAAATAATTTCGTTTATTGTATTTTACAATCGTTCAAAAACAATAGGACAATCGGACGGCAAACGGAGGATGCAGGATCAATGCATTATTGTCATCTATATGACTTGTCAATATCAGCTCCAGGATGAGGTCACTCCTCGAGTGCCCAGGGGTCAGCTTTCTTGTTTCCTTTTCAAACCTTTGTTTTGGGAGCTCATTCCGCGTGAGCCTCCTCCACTGGACCCCTTCATCTTAGCACCTGTCAATGATGAAGAATGATTGCCTTCTACTGCCTGCCCAGTGGGGCTTCCCCCCTCCCCCCCACCCACCTGTCTACAGTATTCATTGGATCTGTTCTCCTGCTTTCAAGGTTGTGTTGATGTGACAGTACATTCCGACAACCTTTGAAGTGAAAAAACAAGAGAGAGAGAGAGAGAGAGAGAGAGAGAGAGAGAGAGAGAGAGAGAGAGAGAGAGAGAGAGAGAGAGAGAGAGAGAGCGAGCCCAGTATAGTGGGCTCCTCTTCTGAGGCCCCGCGATACACCACTTACTTTAGGGTCAATTGGACAATTTGTAGACTAGATCATACCACCAAGCGAATGTATATTGAATAACAAAAATCCGTTTGATACATGTGCCAAAAGGGGTTTTTTTTAAGAAAATTCAAAATGCTGGAAAACCAAGTTAAGCTGAAATGGGTATGGCCTAAATAGGTAGGTAAAAAGGGGCGGCGGTGGCTCAGGGGTAGAGTGGCCGGATGGGAACCGCAAGGTTGCCAGTTCGAACCCGGGCTCCCCCAGAGTTAGTGTCGAAGTGTCCTTGAGCAAGACTCTGAACCCCTAATTGCTCCCGATGAGCAGGTTGGTGCCTTGCATGGCTTCCGCTGCCGTCGGTGTATGAATGTGTGCGTGAATGGGTGAATGTAATGCACAATCTATGTAAAGTGCCTTGGATAAAGGCGCTATATACTGTAAATGCACCATTTATCATTTAGGTAGGTGCGTGATGCTTCCTGACTGAGTCACGATGTAACAAATCTATGTACAAAATACACTGTGAAAGATTTAATGGACACTTAATGGAGAAAATATACATATTGTGGGCAATTATCAAGCCCCCAGAACCACGGTAGAACAGTGAAGCTGCACGCACGCACGCAGGCACGCAGGCAGGCACGCAGGCAGGCACGCACATCACGCACGCACGCACGCACGCAGTGCTCTAATCTAAAGTAACTGGAGTCTCTAACTGGAGGCAGCCTCTCCAAAAGACCTTGAATAAGATTAAGGATTACTGTCATTTATTTTTTCTATAATTGTTATCCCACGATTTTGCAACCCATTTTTTCACCCAGTATCAATTATCTAATGTAATCCTGGGCGCTATGGCTGGCGTGAGCCTATATGCTGTATGCTGTGCTGTACTTCGCTGAATAAACAACATCATCATCGCATCTGCTCCAACTGCCGTGTCTCACAAACTTCATTGAGTGCTCTCCCAGTTTTAACAGTATGGTATGGACCAGATAAAACAACCTCACTTCTATACTCTTGTTCAAGCCCACCAGAGACTCGCATTAGGTTTATAATTTGAACCACAGCAATATTCCTTCTGACATACTGTAAATTCACTATTGGTAACTACGTACATGTATACAAGATTTCTGAAAGACACCTTGTATAATTACTTTCATTATACAGTGGATAGAATAATGTTGAAAATATGTGTGATTATTTTTCATTAGAAATGCTCCTTTCATGAACCCGCTTTACAAAATGAACAACCAAACAAACAAAAAACTAAACAACAAACAACTAATGCCATACGGATTTTCAAGGCAGCCTTAAATTAGTTCAGTGTTGTTTGAGTGGGTGTGTTAAGTAAAAACTCAAAGGGAATCATTATCCTCTCTGTTTGTGTATACTCATGCAAAGAGGCACACCATCGATGGCCTCAGCATAAAAGTGATCTAAGCAACGAGGGGGAGAAAATGAGAAGTGGTAGAGGAAGGGGGATAGGAAGGGAGCAGAGGGGGAGCGGAAGCGTACATCGTCGAGTAACAGATATTGGAAGGGACGGTTCGTGAAAAGCCACGGCTGTGTGAATCAGTGAGGGAATGAGCTCTCATTAGTGTGCTGTTGAAAGGGTCTAACATTTTGAAAGGAGAATCATTTTGTTTACCGTTGCACAACGCTTGGCACAGCATTTTTTTGTTTTGCATACATTGATTGGTAAAATGTTAAAATACATGGGTGCTTCATGAGTTAACAATGAATCAATCAATCAATCAGTTTTCTCAGTTGAATCCCAACGAGGCCAATCAGTATCCATACTCAACATCGGAATTCAACTGTGTGAGATGTTCAGTGCGACAGTTACGGTGCCGGGGAATTTTTCAGAATAAAGGCGTTGGGGTGCCAAGCAGATGAGGCAGATGTTACTCTGAAAACCCCCGCCTTCCATTTCCCCCCAATGGGAGGTGAAATCTTCCATTACTACATTGTTAACATAAAACTGATCTATCTTTAGAAGTGTTCATATTCTAACCGAGATGCATGATGAAGTCAGAAATTAGGGCAGAACATCACGGTTATGATCAATCAGTGTAGAGTCAGAGAAAATAAGGACGTTTGTCGGGCCGTAAACCAGGAAGTAAACCAGGTCCGGGAGGGGCTGAGCAAGGCATTGCCTAGCTACGGCTGCTGTCAAAAAATGGATGTTGATGAAATGCTGATGAAATATCGATTAAAAATACATTAAGACGTCCCCACACGTCCCAGGCACCCCGCGGTTTTATTTGATAGGACGTCCTAGGCATCATACGTGTTAATAAAGCATTTATTATTTTTCTCTTACCCTCTCTCCATGTGTGTGAGGGTGTGTGAGCACTATATCATCTTTGACTTTTTCACCTACAGCAGTATTGATGTTGCTTGTAGATAGAAGCTGTATTCTATTTTGAATCAACGGAATGTATATGTATGTTTGTGCATGCGCATGCGTGCGTGTGTGTGTGTGTGTGTGTGTGTGCGGCCCGTGCGCGCGCGTGTATTATGTCACTATGGTGTGCCTGTTTCTCACCTGACGCCATGTTGATGTTCCTTGCATCCTTGGCAGTAACCCTGTTGTTAGGCGGGTAGTCCGGGACAACATTGTCATAATGCCTCTCTGGCGCCTGTGGGTTCGTCTTGGGGTAGTGACTGCAGAGAAACAGAGAGAGGGGGATGTGGTTTATTGGAATGGAAGAGCGCAAGAAATGCAAATGCACAGGGGATGGATGCCTTGAGGATTTGGAAGGAAGGACAACATGAAGCATGTGGAAAGTCGGATGACGAAAGGACGCACGGGGGATAGGAGAGAGAAATGAGAGATGTTGCAGAGCTCGACAATGAGGAGGGTAAGAAGCGGTGTGTGTGCGTGTGTGTGTGTGTGTGTGTGTGTGTGTGCATGCGTGCGTGTTGGTTAATGTAAACAGTAGAGACTCATTCTGGAAAGACAGGCAGACTGGTGACACCCCAGAGTTCTAAACATAATACCCAGATGCACGCGCGCACACGCACGCACGCACGCACGCGCGCACGCACGCACGCACGCACGCACGCACGCACGCACGCACGCACGCACACACGCACACACGCACGCACACACGCACACACAAGCACATGAATGCATCTGAGCATGACATGCAGCACGGCACAGTATTGACGCTCACCCCGATTGGCTATGCTGCTCGTCGATCGCATCCACAGCGCTCTCCACAGAGTTCAGTAGGGACTGAATCTGATTGGCCGACTCCTTCAGCAGGAAACGAGTCACAAACTGTTCCACATTGGTCCCTCGCTCATATACCTGAAGGAAGGCGGGGGTGGGGCAATGAGAGACGAGGGAGAGAACAAGAGAAACTTTTTATTTTAGTTTTCATTGTGTTTTAGATGTCACAGAAATGCACTTGACGTGTCCCTCATTTGTTCCCCTGACACTTTCATTTGACAGGTTTTATACCTTTTGGGGAGAGCCTGCAAAGCAGAGCATTCAGTGATTTGGAAAAAAAACCCGGTCCGCCCCGGTAACAAGATCTGTGCACATGCACACACGCTCTACAGTGGGACACACACACACACACACACACACACACACACACACAACAGGCCAACAGCACGTGCACCAAGGCCCGCCCCCACACGATCATGATTGGAGGAAGGCCCCTCTCATCCTGATTGGATGAAGGCTGGCTAACCCTAGCCAAAAACGAAACCTAAGGTTTTTTGACCCCAGGGGTTAACTGGGGACAGGGAGGAACTCCTTATATGGTCAGCACACTCTATAGTAGGGAGGATTATAAAAAAAAATAAACTCACTGAATATACATACCTTTAAAAGTATGATTTGGCAACATAATGGTTGTTTCAGATTCAGCAGTAAAACTGTTGTTTGTTTTTGTTCTTCCTCTCCCCTTTTATTTGATGTATAATGTTTCTTTTCATTTTATGGCATATGTAAAAATTACACCCGTGCGATGTGTGTGTGTGTGTGTGTGTGTGTGTGTGTGTGTGTGTGTGTGTGCTAGGCTGCTGGACAGTAACTACTCCACACTTTAGTCACCCAGCGGTACTGCAGCTGTTTTTACTCTAAAACGGACATACTGTACATAGGTTGACATACATAGAGACACACACGGCCAGTTATTGGAGTGTTGTGCACTGCTCAAAAAAGGTAAAGGGTAAAATAAATGTGTTGACAAATGGTGCATTTATATAGCGCCTTTATTCAAGGCGCTTTACAGAGATTGTGCATTACATTCACCCATTCACACAGACATTCACACACCGATGCCAGAGGAAACCATGCAAGGCACATCGAGAGCAATCAGGGGTTCAGAGTCTTGCTCAAGGACACTTCGACACTACCTCTGGGGGAGTCCGGGTTTGAACTGGGAACCTTGCGGTTCTCCATCCGGTCACTCTAGCCCTGAGCCACTGCCGCCCCACGTTGACCACCTGGCCTTAACAATAAAACGTTACAGTTGTCATTAATGATCCATCTATAATCAATCCATCCATTTGTCTAAGTATCTCTGCTGTTTCCACAGCACAGTTTTATATAATGTGTTAGATTTAGGTGTGCCAAATGTTCACGCATTGACAGTAGTCGACACCAATTATTAATGTCATTAGCTGCAGCTGCATTGCTGCTAATACGGTTTTTATTCCCCTTTAATAAAGTCCTCAAGGGACAAACCACAGACCTGCTCCACTGAGCATGAATATTGGAGTCCTCCTTTATGAAATTGTGAAAGAGTTTGAAGTGCTTCAAATAGTGGTGGTGGAACCCTTGCAACAACTCTGCTAATCAACACCATCAGCTGCAGCTGTGTGCAACAGCACATCAAGATGTACCGCACGGCGCACGGCACGCAGGTAATCTATAGATATAAAATACAAGTGGAGCTGAAGTTACTCTTTACTGTATGCTGCCAGCACTGCATAATATTGTTGTGTGTAGTTATATTCAGAGAGCCAAACCATATAAATTCAAGTTTCACTTGGGTATTAAACATTTCTATGGGCCAACAATCACCCACACGAATAACCAGGAAGTCAACTTTAAGAGGCTCTACTGTCAACGGGGCGCTGTAATGGGCTATGCATGTACTCCACAGTGAAGATCCATTCAGCCAGGTCAGCTTTATTGTCAGAAGTCACGGCACAATGATTCAGGGAGACAATTAAAGTTCCTGTGCACTCAGCCCCTCTGCTGCTCACTAATCAAAGTACAAAGGCTCCCACGAGGAGAAGCGGGAACACACAAGAAGCCATATTGACTTTCATTATTACAGCCAATTACTTTTGTTGTATACTATACATTACATGCCCATACACACACCTGTGTGCATATACCGACATGTGTGCGACCCGCTTACAGATGACACAGACAAACACATATACACACACACACACACACACACACACACGCAGATAAAGACTAATACGAATCTGACGTGCAGAGCAATCCATCTACGTTATTCCTGTCAGCACTACAGCGTGATTAGATCCTTCTGCAAATCTATGGGAGTAAAAAACATGTATAAATTTGAAATACACTCAACGGGGCCCGACATCAAGAATGATCTTACAGCGGACGTGCTGATGTAAATGAATATCATCCCGTGATTCAATTACCACTGGCAAAGTGGAATATTAGTCTGCATAAACAGACATGAGGAATATTACATTTTGTCCAGAACCTATTTAGAGTGCCCTGCAAGGCATAACAAGCGGCACATAATTCGGCGTTATAATGAGTTAATTATGAGGACATTGAAATATTCATGTAATCACATCTGGAAATTCAATCTGCAAATACTGCTATTTATTCTAACATGTAGCCTACTGTATGTATGTATACGTGTAAGCTCGTTGTTATTTTCTGCGAAAGCTTTCCCCATGGTAACAGAAAACAGAAAATACACTAGCATAGAGCCCAGAGGGACTCACTAGGGACTAGTGAGGTGAAAGGTGAAACTCAACTCTGAGATTACATCCTGGTCTCTATACTGCCTCCCCCTGGTCAGCCGGGGCGCCAGATGGAGGGGAAAGGAACTGATTGGAATAACGTGTTCCTTCCGCGCGCTACGTCCAACCCGGGGAAACTCCCCCCCCTGTCAGGTGTAAAGCAGCGGCTTGGACTCCTCATGCATAGGTAGGAAGCATGAGGTCAGTGACTCTGTTGCGCTCTCCAGGCAGAGGAATTGTAGCACCCAGGATTACATTAGATAACTGACACTGGGTGAAAAAATGGGTTGCAAAATCTTGGGATAAAAAACAAAAAAACTCTGAGATTACACACACATTCGCTCACACAGCATCAAGAAGCTTGATGGACACCATTGTTCCTCTAGTCCAGGGATGCCCAAAAGGTAGATTGTGATCTACCAGTAGATCACAAAGGCTGTGCAGGTAGACCACATGCCCTACAAAAATATATAATTAAAATATATGAAAAAAACAATTGGTGACTTGATTAACATCAAAAAGGCCTGTCAGCTCAAACCAGCAATGCAATATTTTGTTTTAAGAATGTTGCGCACAAATGTCACTACTGTAGTACTTCAAAGTTATATACAAAAAAAACCTATCAATTCCATTTTCCCATTTTTCATCTATTTCCCTTTCCAAGTGCGTTTGTCTTCTATGTAATGCCAGCACTGCTATTCCAAAGCCCCTCCTCAGGTACATTGTTAAACTAGTTTCAGCAATGGAATCATCATTTTTTGGTGGGTAGATCTCGTTGAGCTGGTCATTTTGAAAGTAGCTCTCAAGTCAAAAAAGTGTGGGCACCGTCCTCTGCTCTAGTCTATAAGCTCCAAGACAGCGATCTAGATCTTATCTATATATACATACTGGCTGCGATTGTCCAGAGAGAAATTGATAGAGAAAGTGGGTATATACGCGCGGATACGCGTGCACGGCGCACGCATATCCATGCACAGCACATGCATGTATGTGCACTTGTGCACGGCCACATCTGGTGAAGGTGTGCGCATAGTGCAGCGCCTGTGGGTCTGCCTCCATTACAGTATGTGTCCATCATGTAATTCCCGTCCCTGCGTTGCGGGGTCCCAGCGGGACTGGCACCAAACCAAGGATAGAACACTGTGATCTATAATTCACACAGACCATCACTGACCCTGAGGAGATGGAAACGCCGTCCCTCTCGTGATTGCCTCCATTGTTTATTTTGGTGTGTGCTCGTTTCTGCGTCCACGTTTAGCTCTGCGTGACGAAAGAACACTACACAGAGCTCATCACATTATACTTTACCATTTCATTAACCCATTTAGGCCTGACGTCGAAATTAAAAAAATGTCTTCTAAATTCTGACATTTTCTGAAATACCTGTTTCTATATCAGTGGTGCTCGATATTTCATGTCAAGGACCCCAAACATGATCTGTATTTGGCCACCGACCCCCATCTGAAAATATGTTGTTCCATGCAGGAACCCCTCAGAAGCAAAGATGAGAGTCAAAACGTTCGCTCTGAAAGAATATATATTGAAAGATTTGCGCCACATTTTCACGATTTTTCAAAAATAGCAGACCTAAAAGCTCGTAGCGCGGCACTCGGTGCCGCGCTATGAGCTTGTAGATCTGCTATTTTTCAATAGCTAAATTATAACAATGTATAACCACCAAAAGGGGTTCCCGCTCAAAATGGGTTAACCCATGCAGTATATTGTACGTATATATATATACTATTTTTATAATTTGTTTCTTCATTCTTTTAAGATAGCGCAGGCGTTTGAAATAGCCATGCCATAAAACACCTCGTGCTGCAGAATGGCCTCTTTGTCAGCCTCAATCAGCGCTTTTATCGCACAATGGAGCTGACAAGATATACGAGATCAGATTTGAGGAGAAATTGCATCTGTGAAGGGCAATTGACCGAGGCGGCAGGGTCAATAAGCCTTTGTGTGATTGTTGATGTGTGCAAGTGTGCTTGCCTGTGTGTGTGTGTGTGTGTGTGGAATTTGTTTGTGAACTTTGCATTTTCACGTAATGCACACGCACGCACACACACACGCACACGCACGCACACGCACGCACACGCACACACACACACACACACACACACACACACACACACACACACTTTATTACTGGTGGCAGTGGGTTACAGAAGGTGGCAATCAGTGATTACACCTTCAACACCCTTCTACAGAGAGAGAGAGAGAGAGAGAGAGAGAGAGAGAGTTAAGGCTAGCGTAGGTAGGGGGGTGGCGTGGGTGCAGATGATGAAGTGGGTATATCAGTTGAAGAAAGAGGAAAGGAGATAGATTGAATAAGAAAGGGAGGGAGTGTTTTCTTCAGTGATGGAGGGAGAGAGGATGGGAGAGATGATATCGTACATCTACAGTACATCACTGTAAGCACAGCTGCAGTGATGGAGGGCGAGAGGCAGAGGAGAGAGCTTTGTAACTCTGACTAACTACTCCATCGCAGTGGTTCCCAACAATGTTTCTTGGGGTCACACTCGTGAGTAAATATGTTTTAGAAATAGGGCTTAAACTGTTCAGTAATAACATACATAGTATTGAGCGTTTTTAAATTCCATTTTGGGGCATATCTTTGATCCGACGTCCTAACAGTCCGACTACACAGTAGTCTGACACCCTACCCCAAACCCTAAGCTAACCCTAACCGCACGTGGTGTCTGAGCCACGGGTGAGTCTTAACCGGCCACGTATGTGTCTTAACCGGCCACGTATGTGTCTTAACCGGCATGTGTCTTAACCGGCCACGTATGTGTCTTAACCGGCCATGTATGTCGGAGCCATGGGCCTACATGTATTTGTACTGCCTACATGTACAATACATGTATTTGAGAGAGAGAGAGTGCATTTGTACTGCCTACAACATGTATTTGAGAGAGAGAGAGAGAGAGAGTGCATTTGTAAATGTTGTACTGCCTACATTACAACATGTATTTGAGAGAGAGAGCGCGTGTGCACAACGGCACGTGTGTGCCACTATGACCAGTGACCACCTGGACCAAAGTTTCTAATTACAGATCATTTTTGTTACAGCTGTTGCCCTTTTGCTAGTATTGAAAGTTTTGTGCTCAGAAGTTTTACAATAATTAGAGCCCACAATATGAAACCATTCCTTCCTAAAACAGATGGGACATGCCATGTTTCAGACAGCTTTTACAGTAACCTTTTTTGATTGCTTGCACATTAACACTCACGCACGCTCACACACACACACACACACGCAATGTGCTTTTTTTAACCATTTGTACTACGGGCATCGATTCCACAGAGGCAGCAATAGACGTGATCTAATAACAGCTAATTCCATTCATCTTCCCAAACTGAGAGGTGATAAAATCAATCCAGCAGCCTTCGGCCTGTGGGGCCATCCATCACACTCTGCATGTAGTAATACATCACCACCATGTATTGGAGAACGGTGGGTGTTTCTATCCTGCAGGGAATGCAGGAAAAACCCCTCCCATAATACAGACTATAAGAGTGTCCCATTATTAGATCTGTTGGTTTCAATCAAGAACATCATCGAAATAATCCAGTCCTTCCAATCAGGATGCATATCTGGGTGAGGTAGTAGAGGCAATGCCCAGTACAGTAAGGCTGGTTGGTATAGGGGTAAAACACCATTATCTCAAAATTTCAAAATTAACCCATTTTGACCTGAGATCAGATTCTAAAAATGTCTTCTACATCCCGACAGTTTTCTGAAAAAGCTATGTTTCTATGTCAGTCGTTCTTTGATTTTTCAAAAATAACAGACCTACAAGCTCGTAGTGCACCACTCGGTGGCGCGCTACGAGCTTGTAGATCTGCTATTTTTCAATAGCTAAAGCATAACATAATGCTAACACCAAAAGGGGTTCCCGCCCAAAATGTGATAAGAGTGTCCCATTATTAGATCTGTTCGTTTCAATCAAGAACATCATCGAAATAATATAGTCCTTCCAATCAGGATGCATTATCTGGGTGAGGTAGTAAAGGAAATGCCCAGTACAGTAAGGCTGGTTGGTAGCGGTAAAACACCATTATCTCAACATTTCAAAATTAAGATTGATGAGCATTTTTTTTAAATAGAATATAAAAAAGAAGATCTACAAGCTCACAGCAAGTCTTGTTGTGAGCTTGTAGATCTGCTATTTTCACTATTTTTGTATGCCACCATTGTACAACAAAGTATATATAATACAGGGTTAAGTGGTTAGCCAATTAAAAACAAGGAAAGCGTCTCTGTGACACTTTAGATTTTACAGTTAGATATGCAAGCTCACAGCGAACACAAATCGAATGGCAGCAAAGACTATGGACTTTTAGGGTTTGTTTAGGGCACTAGACGTGACGTCATGTGGCAGCCAAGTCTATGGACTTTTTATTATTATTATTATTATTTTTTAAATATGTTATGGAGGGACAGACAGTAGGCTGACAGGACATGGGGAGAGAGATGGGGGGAAGACATGCAGTAAAGGCCTTCGGGATCGGGAGTCGAACCCGCGGCACACTGCCAGACTGGATTACCAGCCAAGGTGCCTGGACCGCTGAGCCATGGCCCAGGCAGTCTATGGACTTTTAATGTCTGTTTATAAGGGCACTAACGTGACATCATGTGACAGCCAAGTTTGTTTACAGAAGTCAAGCAAACATTGGCGATGGGAGACGTCATGTGGCCGATACAATTACATATTCTTTTACACAATAACACACTGTTTAAAGGAGTGAGGCGTGCCTCACCTCACACTAGTGTGTTTTTTTTTTGTGGTAGAACCAATGTGCTCCAAAGAGTGTGATCAGTGACAGTTGCTTTCATTTACAGAACGACCTGAAGGAGAGTGCCGTTGGCAAACGGGGAGAGGAATGGGCCTGGCTAGCTGAAGCAGCATCGGGGAGAGGAATGGGCCTGGCTAGCTGAAGCAGCATCGGGGAGAGGAATGGGCCTGGCTAGCTGAAGCAGCATCGGGGAGAGGAATGGGCCTGGCTAGCTGAAGCAGCATCAGGGAGAGGAATGGGCCTGGCTAGCTGAAGCAGCATCGGGGAGAGGAATGGGCCTGGCTAGCTGAAGCAGCATCGGGGAGAGGAATGGGCCTGGCTAGCTGAAGCAGCATCGGGGAGAGGAATGGGCCTGGCTAGCTGAAGCAGCATCGGGGAGAGGAATGGGCCTGGCTAGCTGAAGCAGCATCGGGGAGAGGAATGGGCCTGGCTAGCTGAAGCAGCATCAGGGAGAGGAATGGGCCTGGCTAGCTGAAGCAGCATCGGGGAGAGGAATGGGCCTGGCTAGCTGAAGCAGCATCGGGGAGAGGAATGGGCCTGGCTAGCTGAAGCAGCATCAGGGAGAGGAATGGGCCTGGCTAGCTGAAGCAGCATCGGGGAGAGGAATGGGCCGTGGTGGGAGTTCTGCTCTGGTTTTGGTGAAATATTAAGTAGTTCCGGGCATTTTGTGGGGTGCACTGGGGCCATGCATTAAAAGTAAATTAATCTTCTGGACCTGAGTTATTTCTGCTGGGAATTATACCAGAGGAGGTGCGTGGATGGAGTTACATATTAAGGATACTTTTACTGATTGCTAAGAAAATGATAACAGTAAATTGGAGGGAGATAAAACCACCTACTATTACCCAATGGAAACAGAGACTGAAGCAGGTTTATATAATGGAGGAAATGACCTCAAGGTTACAATTAAAAATGGAAAGTTTCATACTTAAATGGACTTCTGTAATATTGTACTTGGGTGTTTCAGTGTATGTGTAGGTCTAAAAGTGCCGAGTAGTGGTTGTTGTGTCTATAAAAATGCTTTGAAGAAGTTGCAGGTGCCCGGTCTGTAGCCGGCCGTGGGCTGGGGGGGCGGGGGATCCGGGGGCCTCTGGCCAGTCACTTGGTGGCGGGCTGGGGGTCACCGGAGCTTCTGTCTCCTCGGGGTGCGACAATTAATGTTGGATATCTGCTGTATATTATGAGTCATGTCTCCTGCTGTTCCCTGCCTTGTACTGTTTGAAAAATGCTGTATTTTTTAAGTTTGTCAAGCTGTTTTTCTGTGGATTTCTTTTATTGTCTCCGTTTTTGTTATGTATTTTTGTTTTCTTGCATTCACATTTATGTTTGATTTCTGTTAAATTTTTTGAAATAAAAACAAAGTAAATTAATCCACAAAACTAACGTAATTTGTATTGTTGACCTATTTCTAATTATTTCTACTATTCTACTATTTGTTTAATGGGTTTAATTCGCCGTATTTTAATAATTAAAAAGAAACTCCGGCTTTGCCACGGACCTGGTGACGAGGCCATCATGTTCTGATGACGAAACCGGAAATCAACCCATGCGCTGGGCTGCTAGGGCTTCTGGGAAATTGAGGCCAATGCAAGTGAACGAGAGGGGAGAGACAATCTTGGCTCGCTTTGCTCTTTGTCTGTGACCCGGATCAAGGAAGTGGCTTTTTTGTCGGCTCAATAACCAATGCGGGCAGTGTTTACTAGCGGATTTTCACGGATCAAAAGCGCAAATTCTTCGGCGTATGCTGTAAAGGTAATAAAACAATCTCGGCAGCGTAGAATATTTGATTAAAATGCGGGTAAAGCGTTTTATGGAGTCAAACTGTTAATGGCAAGTATTTCATACATCTCAAGTTCAAAAAATCTGAACTATCCCTTTAACGGTGGCTTCATGTCACAGCAGTGGGTCCTCTCCGTACTCAGATCAGAGGTGTTTTGGATGTGTGTGTGTGTGTGTGTGTGTGTGAGGGGGGGGGGGGGGGGTAGCACGACGCCACAAACTCGGCTCCCTCCAGTCCTGCTACTTTCAAAACACCCACAACACATGAGCCAATTAACACAGTCTCCTAGCAACCGTTCAATGTTTCTTAGCAACACCACCTTAGCAATTTGCAGAAATTCATATCTGAGCAGACTGTAGTGGTGTTTAAAAAAACACATCCATTCTTTTGAACATCACTCTCTGTCTTTCTCTTACATCGTTCTCCCCCCTACTGGCCTTCAGAGGTATCAGTAGTTTGTGACGTAGCATCGTTAAAGGACCACTTCACCACTTTTCAATCCATCTTCATATAATAGGTCCTCACTAATAATCATGATACAATACCACCATTCTTTTCTACTCTCATAGGAGGGCTGTGGGCAGTTCAGAAACCCGTCCACCAGTGACATCATCGTTAGGCAGATTTTTTTTAAACAATATGTTTTTTACAAACATTTAGATTTTTATTATCGTGAGAACGATGGCTTCCTTTTTCGCATTGCAACTTTTCAGAACTAGAAAGCCTGCAGTTTCTATTAGCTTGGATTCCCCATCGATGATGTCACTGGTGGACGGGTTTGTAAACTGCCCACAGCCCTCCTATGAGACACAGACTGAGTAGAATTTTTTTTGCCATTTTATCACGATTATTAGTGAGGACCTATTATATGAAGATAGGTTGAAAAGTGGTGAAGTGGTCCTTTAACAACATAAATCCTATATGGTGTACTTCACAGAGTCCCCCAGGGGGTCTATGCTTAGCTGCCTCAGTTTCCCCCTCTACGCTAAATCACCTGCCCAGAATAATAGGGATGCAAGGGTTCATTAAGCCAGGTAAGGACACTATACTGACTACTATGAATGGACGCACGCACGCACGCACGCACGCACGCACGCACGCACGCACGCACGCACGCTGATGTTCCTCTTCACTAGATGGGAGACATGGCTGCTGTACAGAAGAGTGTGTGCATGCGTGTTAGAGCTTTCCTAAAGGTGAACTGTGAAGAATCTCCGGCTGCCTCCGGAGACAAATACAGTAGCCTACTGCTCCATTAGCAATTAAG
This sequence comes from Electrona antarctica, assembly GCF_951216825.1. Classification (NCBI taxonomy): domain Eukaryota; kingdom Metazoa; phylum Chordata; class Actinopteri; order Myctophiformes; family Myctophidae; genus Electrona; species Electrona antarctica. The sequence continues at coordinate 50,801,226 of NC_136810.1, forward strand.
GCTCTTAACTGAGACACACGTGCACGCGCGTACACATGTGCGTAATCACGCGTGCGCACATTCGCACACACATTCGCACACACATTTCTTCTGTCCACTTTTCTCAGCATCCTCCCTTCCACCTCTTCTCCTTTGCTCCCTCCTTCGCCCTCTCCATCTCTACCTCACTTTCTCTTTTCTCATAGTTTAGGGATGTCCCGATCACCGTTTTTTTTCCCAATCTGATATTTTTATAGAACACTTATCACAATAGTACAATATCCAAAATCACAGACAATATCCAGTCTAAGATCATGATATGGATATGATGTTGATACTAGGGATTTTTACTAGAGATTGATCACGTTGTTTTTGCTCCAGATCCGATTCCGATCATTTGAAAATGTCGTGATCGGCCCCCGATTTCCGATCACGTGATCGGATCGGGACAACCCTACTTCCACTTCCTGCATGCGTTTCCTCTCACCAAATGGTAGGTGGGTGGAGTGGAGGTGAGGTGAGACCCAGCAGCTAGCATGGATCTCACCTCTCCTCCTCAACAACACCTTCAGACTTTTCCTCCACTGCCTAACATAACACCCCCGGTACCCTCAGCCACCACCCCCATTACTTCCTCCCTCCTTCCGTCTATCCCTTTGTCCCCCATCTCTCTTCTGCTCCTCTCCATGCTGTCATGAAAGCTGTCGGAACTGGCATAACATCTGAAGGCTCCGTATACAGCACGTTTCTGACTGGGCTTTGCCTTGAGTTTTACCCACAGCACAGTCAGTCGCTCGGGCACACAACTCATTCACTGCCAGCCCTCCCCCGCCACCTGTTCTCCCCTTGGCCAGCTGTTTTCGATATATCCTACCTTTTCATGACATGCTACATTTAGCGTTTTTTATCGCTCCCCCGGTCGATCATCAACACGGCCACGTGTGCCATGTTCACGGGGGGGGGGAATATTCCATTTGGAGCATGCGTTCTAGAGTTATCGCCGTTTCAAAACAGCATGCCTCACCCAAAAAACATTGCGGGGGAAAAACATGCGAGATACAGCCATTTCCGTGATTTGTTTTGTATTATGTTACCCAGTAACGAGGAGTGTACGAGCGAATCGCTCCACTGCCTGCATGATAACCTATGACATAGCCTCCATCATTCCACATGTATACTCAAGTAAGTCACACTTCAGAGTGGGACTGATTTGAGGGAAATTGGCAATGGATTCAGGTACAGAAGGAGGTTTCCCCAGTGTGCTGCATGGGGGCTATTGATTACATTACATTACATTACATTACAGTCATTTAGCAGACGCTATTGATGGCACACGCTTGTCAATGATAGCCCCACAAGACAATAAAGCAGATTATACCACAGGTCGTTTCGAGGAAGCAATCTGATTGGTTGAAACAGCCTTCTAGCCGTGGATCAAACGAGCACCACACGTAATCAAAACAAATAATTCAGCTGCTCTGTTTTCCCAGAGCGCAGCAAAGTCGGTGGCTAGGCTAGCTAGTTTCTTGGGACATTGTGGTCGTAGTGACTACATCTGTCATTAAAAAAATATGTTTTTTTCAGGGATTTTCTTAGTTTTAAGGGTAACTGTTGTATAATTGCAATATTACACTCGAGGGTGTGGTTTAACGTGATTATTGCCACTTCAGTGATGCCTGCGGAACTCGACTACGTCTCGTTTCTGACCGCATCACTGTCGTGGCAATAATCACGTTAAACCACACCCTCTCGTGTAATATTGCTTAACACAATCAGTGCCGGGATTCCTTCAAAATAGAAGCTCCGGGGTGCCGGAAAGACATGGCCGCTTTTACTTCAGAATATTCTCCCCTCGCCTGATATCATTGAGGATGCGCTATAGGACGTGTACACACGTCCAATGCATGCGTCGGTTGGATTCCATAGGACGTGTGGCTACGTCCTACGGACGGAAAGGGTTAATTACTACAATCGTATAAGGGCAATTATTCAGTGATTATGAAAAAATGGCAAAAGGTGAACTCCCCTCAGCTCCCACCAGAAGTGAACGTGGAGCTCTTTGTATCCACATTATGCACAGTTCTGTGAACTGCACCGGGCACAAGAAGCAAACCGAACTTTGCTTCAAAGTGGTCTTAGTTTGTTTTGAGTGTTATATGTGCAAAATAGAATCTCCCTAAACAGTCCGAGTTTGTTTTGAGGGCTGAAAGGGGAGCGGAAACATAATGGGTACTGGTATAGAGCCCTGCATGGGAGACTACCAAAGTTAAGTGGTTAAACAACTTCCTCTCACAAACTAAAAAAATGTTTAGAAGCAGTTTATAAATAAATCCTGCCAGATGGGCTTCGCTGCGTCTCAAAAAAAACACCAAGGCTGGTTGGTTGGGATCAGGTCCCATTTGGATTGGAATCACAACACATTCCACCTGCCATGGTATTCCACACCGAGACTTCCGAGACCGGGAATCAAGGCATGGCAGGAGTATGAATATTCAGCTGCATGTACAGTATGTGGCTGTTGGCCATGTGACAAAGGGAAGCTTTTCCTCATCTTTTACAGTAAGCCCATGCATTGCCGCGCTTACTGTACTCTCACATATTCAATAGCTGCTAAATGACATGTGTACAGAATGTGTGCATCTATCTATCATCCCATCGTCCTCTCAAACCGTTCCCATTCACTTTTCTTTTCCATCTTACCCTCTTTTCCACACACACACACACACACACACACACACACACACACACACACACACACACACACACACACACACACACACACACACACACACACACACACACACACACACACACACACACACACACACACACACACACACACACACACACACACACACACACACACACACACACCTGCATTATTCATGCATTGGGTTGGGTGTAGCCTCATCAGTCAATGCACCCAGCTGATAATACAAACACTATATCTCTCTTCTATCTCTGTCCCTCTCTCTCTCACTCAATCTCTCTTTCTTTCTTTCTTTCTTTCTCAGATGCATGTACTGTGCGCACACACACACGCACGCACGCACGCACGCACGCACGCACGCACGCACGCACGCACGCACAAATTATTCATGCTCACATCATTAAGAGATGTGGGGAGCTGTGAAAAAAGGGTACAGTCGGATAGTCACCTATTACGCTAATTACGGTGTGCCTATACTACACAGCATGAAACTGGAACTGGAACAGAACAATATCTACAGAGGAGAAATTGTGTACAGACGACATATAAAAGCTGCCCACACTTTGCCATACGCGGTCGCTGCACTTCGGTTGCACTATGGGTTCCTTTCAACCTCAAGAGATGGAGGAGAGAACTTTTCTGGTAGAAGTTAATGTATGGTTAAGATGCCTTTTTAGATCCTGGGTCGTTCCAACATTGAGTTGAAGTGTCTTTGAGCAATTAAGGCACTGAACTATAACTGCACCCGAGGCACGGTTCAATATCTGTCCATTGCTTAAATTGGTTAATTAGTTACGGACGATAATTATGGATAAACAGCCACAGCCTGTTCAATCCGCTGCCAAAGCCACGGCCGGGCAGACATTACAGGAGCATTGGGACTGGGAGCAGTATTGAACAGATATTGAACAGAGCAGCATTGAACAGATACTTGTCAGCAATCAGACTGCTGAACAAGAGCCGAGTATGGTGACACTGCACATAATGAACTGATTTGTGTATTAATAGGGACTCCCTATATTTATACACATACATTCATCACCTATATATTTATTATGCACTCAAAAATGCACTTTACGCAGTCTTCTCTCTCCATCCTTTTTAACTCCAATGATGGTGTCACGGTACGCTCCTCTGTCCCTTGGACTTTGTCTGTGTTTTTGGACTTTTACTTGCATTTGTGTTCTGTACCTTATTTTGTAGTAGTGTTCTGTGATTTCCTGTCTGCCTTGTTTGCTGTCTCCTGCCTTGTCTCACCTCCCTGTATTAGTGTAACCCTATAGCCACATGTGTTCTGTGTTCTGTTGCCTGTTAGCCTATCCCAGTGTTGATTGTGTGTTTCAGTTCACCTGTGTGTAGTTAGTCTTTGTCTATATAATATGCCCCAGTGTTTTCAGTTCCCTGTCAGTTCGTCGTCGTATGTGAAGTGGTTTGTTTCTTGTTTATGCTAAGTTAATGTTCTACAAGTATTTCGAGTGCATGTGTTTGGTCCGACTAGTCATTGGTCCGAAACACGACAACCCACCTCAAACCCTAACCTAACCATAACCGCAAGCACAGGAGCAGGCGCTAGTCTGAGGTGCGGACGCATGTCGAACCAATGCTCCGTCGGACCATAGTATGCCTCCCAATATTTCTACTCCTCGAGTTATTTTGTTCCTCGTGGCTTTCCCAGTGTGGGTTCTTTGTTAATAAAAACCCTTTGCATCCTCACTGCTCTGCCTGTGCCTGGTCGTTCTGAACCACATTGTGACAGATGGCCCTACACGGGGGCAAGTTTTTCACCTACCTTACTTGTAATGAATTCACATGTTATGAACAATATAAACAGCTATGACAACTAGCAAAACCTCTTAAATCACTGCGTCACTTTGGTACGGCGCTTTTTAGATTTTCTTTCTGGAGCGCCCAGTGCAGCCTGGCGACACGAGCAGTCACCGTGCAACAGCAACTGAACACCCTGGAATGGGTGTTGTTCACCACCAGCACACACAAGCTTATCTCTTCAGATCCTTTTTATCCGCAGCTATAAATCGGGAACACACACACACACACACACACACACACACACACACACACACACACACACACACACACACACACACACACACACACACACACACACACACACACACACACACACACACACACACACACACACACACACACACACACACACACACACACACACACACACACACACACACACACCACCTCAGTTGACTTTTAATGAAACGTCAGATCATGGCCATATAAATGTCTACACAAACCAGAAAACCTGTATTGGTGACAGACAGTTCATAAACCCACGGAGGCTTAAATCTGCCAAAAAACATCATACCAAGGGGGCTAATGCAGCATTTTGTCCAAGGCAGAATGCCATGCCATATAGTGAAATATCACCGGAGGTGACTGATGAAGGCTCGCCGTCTGAAAGCATTCCACTCCTGGCAGTCAACTCTGCTCTTCAACAGCTGCCATCCGTTCCCATAATGACGGCAGTTAAGAGGAAAGACCTATCGCTGCGTGCCAAACGTTGCCTCACCTCCTCGGGCAGTCCTTCTAGCCTCTCCACCTCTATACGTCTCATTATTCTCCAGCCGTGGGGTCCTGTGGCAGCCTTCAGCGTCACACTATGGGTTACCGGGGAAACGGTAACACCCGGCCGCAAGGTTCCAGAAGCCAAAGCAGCCAGTGCGGTGGTGGCTCAGGGGTAGAGTGCCTGGATGGTAACCGTAAGGTTGCCAGTTCGAACCCAGGCTCCCCCAGAGTTACTGTCGAAGTGTCCTTGAGCAAGACACTGAACCCCTAATTGCTCCCCATGTGCTAGTTGGTGCCTTGCATGGTTTCCGCTGCCATCGGTGTATGAATGTGTGTGTGAATGGGTGAATGTAATGCACAATCTCTGTAAAGTGCCTTGGATAAAGGCGCTATATAAATGCACCATTTACCGGTGTCGACAATCCAGAATCAGCTTTATCGTCACATCAGTAAGTAAGTAAAAAAAAAGTGGGTGAAATGTGTTTTTGTGCACAGTTCCCATCGTGTTATTTTCCCAAGAAAACAAAGCAAGGGAAGAAGAGGAAAAGGGGGGGGGGGGGGGGGGGGGGGGGATCTAGGCAGTAACTAGACGAAAGTGTAAAAAGTACAAGTAAATGTGTTTCAGATATTTAGTAACTCGTATAGGGTAGGGTCTCTCTTAGCTTTACAGGCTGTAGAGCTGTAGAGCTATAATCCATGTCAACTAGTCCCTGACTGGTGGCGCGACTCGGTGATGAGACACACTTCAAACTGCGCGCCTATGCGTAGCATATGCTACACATCCTGTGCATGCAATTACACGCAAACTCATTACGGCGCACATGCAGAGAAACAGATGCGGACATGCCAGCAGTGTTGGCATGTCGAGCAGACAGATGGTGAACTATGCCTGGGCAGGGCGAAGCCAGAGGAAACTCTGGTGGAGGCCCGCAGCGGTCCTGGTGTGCAAATCGGTCGTATAGGGGCAACAAAAGACTAATTGAACCATCTAGTAGCTGGTTCCCTCCAACCGGGCCCCGGCTGGGAGAGTCGACTCTCAGAGAAAATCTGATGTTTGCCCGTAGCCCAAACTAGTGACAATAGCAGATCTACAAGCTCTCAACAAGTCACTGCTGCTATTTACACTACTTCTTAGACATTTTTGTTTTCAAATTTAGGGATTTTTTTGTTTTATTTGTTTTATTAAATTCATGAAATTATTTTTTTTAAATGTTTGAATCTGTGTGGAAAGCTTATCTTAAAATTAAAAAATGTCTTAAATGTTTTAATTATACAAAATTCAGGAAACAAAAAAATAAAGGGATTTTCTGTCACGGTTTGCAGGTGTTAGGACCCAAGTGCAGGAAACTCAAACAAAGGCAGGACAAGAAGATCACATAAACTTGACTTTACTAGGGAAATGACATGTAGGATAACAGAAGTACATACACTGAACATAAAACCTGACACTAACTTAAGATCCAGCACTGAACAAACACAAGGCAGAGTTTAAATAGTCACTGGAGCTCATCACCCAACCTGGCTCAGCTGGTCCACACAGGTGATGGCACTCAGGGCAATCAGAGTCAGAGGAGCAGGACTTGGGAGAGACAGAGGAAAATCATGGACAAACGGAGGGGCTCAGGACGTGACCATGACATTTTCCCTCTCGGCCATTATCCGCGACCGACAAATGGGTTTCGACCCACTGTTTGTGAACCAGTGCCTTACGTCGAAGCTCCGCTGCAGCCATCGGGCGTCCGTCAAAGTCGCCGTAACTTAAACGCAGGGAATGTTCCCTTTTTAATCAATGAAAGGTTCTCCACTGCCGACGGTTGTGTCTAGACTGTGTCACCCGTTCGCCACGGTTCATTTTTGGATGCCGTCCAAACGCAACTGCACACTCAGTACAGCCAAGAACAAGAAGATATATAGGCAGGCGTCTAGACCCATATCCATGCTCACATACTGGCACGCACGCACGGTCGCACGCACACACACACAATTACTGTGCAACACCTATTTAAGTGGCCATGCTTTGGACAGGCCTTCTTGAACCCCGTGAACTCTTAAGTGATGCTGAATAAATGATGGGGACACTAGGCTACTGCACTGTGCCCGTTGTTCACTGAACCAGACATTTGCTATATATCACTGTCTCCCTGAGTCCGCACACCTCGTCCACTGAACCACACATCTCCCTGCTCCCTCCCTACGTCTTCCTATTCATCAGCATCCTTGCAGATTTGAAGCAAATTTTGATTTAGTCTTTTGAATACAATCTAATTCTGCTTTGGCCACATATTAGTCATCCGAAATGTTTTAGTGTTAGTCAACAAAATATACAGTTGATTTTGGTAACTCAAATGTATTAGTCAAGACCCCCCCCCAGTGTAGATAAACGTGTAGATTATGACCAGGAGCTGATCTGTGTGTACAGTGTCCTCCCATGAGGGGCCAGATACAGTTGGAGGCCATCGATATTGTCCTTTTCTTTTTGCTGAGGTTTGCGTGATCTGCGCAAAAGGACAGTTAACCCATTTTGGGCGGGAACCCCTTTTGGTGTTTTAAACACTATGTTATAATTTAGCTATTGAAAAATAGCAGATCTACAAGCTCATAGCGCGCCACCGAGTGGCGCGCTACGAGCTTGTAGGTCTGCTATTTTTGAAAAATCGTGAAAATATTTATTTCAGAAAACTGGAGGATTTTTTAAAATTTTGAGGTCAGGCCTAAATGGGTCAAATGATAAGGGACAATATCGGTGGCACCCAACTGTACGTGTCCAGCAGAAGGTTGTCCTTCATTTCATCATCCAGTAGTTTGAGACAAGAGGGAAGAGGCGTATAAGCTTGGATTCGTAACCTGTGGCTCAGACTCTAAAAATAACCTAAAAGGTGCTGCTGGAAATGTTATTTTGTTGAAGGACAATGGAAGAAAGAGACAAACAAACAAAATACTAAACAGAAATGTTCTAAGGATCACTCGGAAGAGGTGTGAGATTGTACCACACAGTGTGCGCGGGCGTGTGTGTGTATGTATGCGCACACGCGTGTGTGTGTCTGTGTGATTGAAATCTTGAATAGATAAGGAGATAATGAGTGGGTCTCGTTAAAGAGAGTGTGTATGCAGGACAGACATGGGGTGATGCTTAACGAGTTCACACTTTTTACGACTCTTTGTTTCATGCCTCTCTCTCTCTCTCTCTCTCTCTCTCTCTCTCTCTCTCTCTCTCTCTCTCTCTCTCTCTCTCTCTCTCTCTCTCTCTCTCTCTCTCTCTCTCTCTCTCTCTCTCTCTCTCTCTCTCTCTCTCTCTCTCTCTCTCTCTCTCTCTCTCTCTCTCTCTCTCTCTCGGGAGCTTCCACTCTTCATCTCCACCTGTTAAAATAGCCAATTAAATGTGTTTTGTGAAACCGCTCGGTATCTGCAATAAGCCTGAAAGCTTTAGCTAAAGAGCAAGAAAAGTTATCGGAGAAAAAAAACCCTGTGTGTTTCCCCAAAGTGTGTGTTTCTCCATTGCCATTTGAATGGTTTTGAGAGCTGTCATCTGCTGGAATGAGAAACAGGATGTTTAGCACGGTCGGTAGCCAAGAAGAGCAGATGGAGCTCTCAGAGCTGGGTTTAATCCAACATGTCCTTACCTAAACTATTTCACCATCAGTCACGCTTTCAAACACTACTGGCACATTATGATCCACAATACCTTGGATCGTGTTTTCAAAGACGGCTCATCATTCTGCATAGATGTTATTGTGGCGGGTGAACTGGGGTGCTGCAGATGTCCGCTTTGGCCGGGATTGTCCCGATTTCAAGCAAGTGTGTCCAGAGTCCCGACAAATGAGCATCTGTGCCTGTCGTAGACATGCGCAGAGCAAGTTCAGTCAGGGAACCTCAGTGCAGTTGCTGCCGGCCGTTAATTGGGCCGCATCAGCATCACACTCTCATTCACATGATTCAGTCAGCCAATCGCACACTCACTCCATCTTCATACCGCCAACTTTAACCGGAGGTTTGCATTTCTCCTCCTGCTTCCTTCCTTGCTGCTGCGTATCAGCGCGCTGCTGCGCACTGCTCACCCACCTCCACCCCAGCTACCACCTGTCGTTTTGGATCTACTGTTTAGGTACGGGGGATTCAGAGTCCCTATGGTCGGGACTGATGCGCTTGATCTGAGTACCTAAAAAGCAGATCCAATACATCGCCAAACCATAATAAATATATTGCTCATCTTATATTCAATAAATATATATTACATCCATTCTTGAGTTGTCCTGACTGAAATATCTCTAAAACACTAATAATGTTCCGGTTTTCAATATTCACTAACAGGTAACAGGGGCCAGCAACCCCTGTTGCAGCACTCGCAAGAGGGCACCAAGCAAGCTGCAGATCATACAAATGAGCAATACCCACCCAGAGTCTCCGGAGAGCAGGGGAGGAGAGAGACTCGATAGGACAGGTTCAACGGCAACAACAAGGACAGTGACACGGTGACAGTGACAGTGACGGAGAGAAGGCTCAAACAAACCACCAGAGTAAGGCCTGACTCACACCTTCGCATCTAGCATAGAACATTGTTGGATGCTAGATGTATACAAAGGGTTTGTTTACATCTTGCACCAATGCATTTCCAATGGAAGTCACATGGTTTGACACAACATTTTTGTTGTACGGCTTTCGGCTGTGTTTCGACTGCCCCCCTCCCCCTCATACAACAAAAATGTTGTGTCAAACCATGTGACTCCCATTGGAAATGAATTGCGAGCTTGCATCAGTAAACAAGTCTCATGCATCAGCTATACATCAATCTGTTGTGCACGTGTGAGTCAGGCCTAAGTGTGGACAAGGACGGATGCATGCACACCGCACAGACTCACTGTACAGTTAGTCTGTGTAACAGAATGTTTTGTGTTTGTTAACACTAGCATGACTGAACTCATCTCACGGCTGAAAGGTCAAGATGACCGTGTTTTTCGTGCAATTCCATTGGCCACTCTCTCCCTGCATCTCTTCTAATGATCTTCACACCTCGCCCACCCACTGCGGGGGGGTTGGCGACTTGTCATTGTCTTCTAAATGTTACATTCCAACTAATTCACGGCAGCGCCAGCGGGCACTGTTTCAACTCAGGACTTAGGAGAACTCAACTTTTTTTTCCTCTTTCTTTTCAGTTTACTACAAACTATAATTATAGTGACGATGTGAGCGCTATTGAATATCCTTACGCAGTGCAAGGTAATTAACCCCAGCTGCCTTCAAATTATTTGGTCTTTGATTGTGTGATTAACGGATTATATATAAATCATTTTCAAATCCACTGCGTGAGTGAGTCAGACCGACTCGGATATCTCCCACTGTTAAAAAAAAGGAAGAAAAAAAAGCGAGCGGAATTGACATCATTTCTCAAGTTGAGCGTCTTTTTCCTGAGATTCACTGACACAACAACAGTCAACATTTAGAGGTGGGAACTGGGTCTGGGTTGGAGTAGCCTAATTTACACTGTCCGACTTTGTTTTGAGCCAATAAAATACCACACGTTGTTGTAACAGCCAGAGCCAGGCGCATTGCTCAGAGTCAGACGAAATACGACATTAGAGTTATATATTGTCATTTTGTCATGTTGTCATTTTTATACAGAGGGGGAAACATAGGCTACATGTGTATGGGTAAGGGCGCATCGATGTAACAGGTTTCAAATTAATATATATTTCATTGTGCCAGTTGAGAGGTCCGCAGCAGCAGCACGGTTTATATACCATAGGATTGGTCAAGTCATGCATCACCGCCACAAATAGTCCTACAGCATTATCTAAAATGCACTTCTGCATACCTCACCGACAGTTACTTGGATTCATGAACATTGCATGGATGAGACGTGCCTCCGCGAGAGAGGGAAGGAGAGAGAAAAGGAGAGAGCCGTGCGTCAGAAACGTATATTGTTATTGCTCCAAACCGCGATATAACTAATATAACCTCTAAAACAACATTTAATCTAAATGTTGAGTACATTTGTAATGTATGTACTAAGTAGGCCTACAATTACACTGAGGAATTAGTTGGCATGCAGGCATTGGCAGTTGAAATGCAAATGACCCATTAGTTTGAACAATGCCCGTCTCCAACTGTCGGGAGGTGTGAACTTCACTGCCTGCGGCATATAGTATAATTATGCCTAAAATCATATTTAGAAAATGTTTCAGATGACAAAAAAAGAGATGATTTGAATCGAATATTTAGGAAAAGTTATGGAAGGGGAACTTTCTCAGAACTTCATGGGCAAAGAAATCTTCAAAATCAAACAATCGGTAAGATTGACTGCTTAGACATGCTAGTGTTAAGTTGAATGAGTCATGTGGTGTGTTATTAAAATGTGTCTCACTGACAGTGCTGTTGACAAGCAAGCAAGTTGATGGCTTTTTTTCACGTCTTGTTTATACATTTGAAATGTTAATTTATTTCTGATTTTAGCACGTTGGTAAATTCGTAATATTAAAGCAGCGTCTATCTGTAATGCCATCAGACATCCTCAATCCAAATTAATATAAAATCGGTCCTTCATTGTCTCCACCAGGTCGAAGGCATGGACTAGACGATGTTTTGCCCCTTGTCAGTCAGTCCGTCTCTCTCTCTCTGTGTGTGTTTCCGTCCATCTGTGGACAGCTAATCTCGTGGCATGCACGCACACACACACACACACACACACACACACACACGCGCACGCGCACACGCACACGCACACGCACACGCACACACTCTCTTTTTCTGGATGCCGGAGCAGAACAACAAGTAAATGTACTTAGTTACTTTCCGCCCCTGGAAACAGGGAACCTACTGTAGCACATAATTGCCCATCTCCAACACCCTCCAGCCCTCCCCCCTCCCCCCTCCCCCCGCCGCTATCACAGGAGGGGACGGCACAATGAGGGAACTGCCATTCCACGCTCTCTGGAACATCGACTCCATATGCTAAGCCGAGGGAGTCTCACTGGACTGTGAGCCTAATGACACTCTGCGACAAGTCCATATATCCGCTCTATAGTCCCGTTTTGAAACCTGCAAAGCAAAATGATTCGTGCTGGAGAACCGCATGCGTATACTAGTGTATCGTGTCGTGCACCGAAAATAGAAGCGAATGCCTCGGAGGCACCTCCAGGACATTCTTCTGGAGTAAGATTAAGAAACGGTACTGCTGGGCTCGGACTGCCTGCTAGAAACTATCAAATGCCGCCGTGACTGGCTCACAGGGATCAGATTAGGGCTGTTGCAGGGGACCGTTATTTCCCCATCAGTTAACCCGTTTTGACCTGAGATCAGATTCTAAAAATGTCTTCTACATCCTGACAGTTTTCTGAAAAAGCTATGTTCCTATGTCAGTCGTTCTTAAATTTTTCAAAAATAGCAGACCTACAAGCTCATAGCGCGCCACTCGGTGGCGCGCTATGAGCTTGTAGATCTGCTATTTTTCAATAGCTAAAGCATAACATAATGCTAACACCGAAAGGGGATCCCGCCCAAAATGGGTTAAAGTGAAAGCCGAGAGAGCACGCAAACGCAAAGCACATAAAACCTCCCTGGACTCAATGGTGTGAGTGATTATGGATTACTTTACTTATTCATTGAGGTGAAAACATGCAATTTAACGTCATTCTATTAAATAATGGGTGCGGCAGGTGCGTCTTTCTTTTCTCTTTACGTCGGCTCCACTGATCTCAGAACCAATTTCATTTCAGGTCCATTAGGGTTTGGGTCCATCATTTTGAAGCCGTGAAGAGCTCTATGTGTATACTATATCATTTATTTTCTAATCATTGTTTATTCTGACTTCCTTATTACCAAGTGATGTTTATGCAATCCAATGTTTCACGTCGTAGTTCTTCTAACTTTTACGAGTATAGGCCTGTGAGCTTGAATGTCCCTTGCCTTAAATAGAAAGTCAGGAGATTACTTGAATAGTTAGGCTACAATCTAATCTTTAACCAGTGCTACTTAGTGCTAATAATTAGTTAATTAAAGGACTCATCCATTTCAGTAATTAGACAGGAAATAGGGAGAGATGGGGGGAGTGACACGCAGCAAAAGGACGTCGGGTATCGGGACTACAACTGCGCTGTCAGGCTACATCGGAGGGAGCCGTTGTAGCCTGACAGCTACATCAGCTACAACCGAACAACCTTTGGTGAAATTAATGTTGGAGTTTCAAAGACGTAGTTACAGTTTTACTAATTTGTCAAAAATCAGACTCGTCTGAAGTGGTGCTGTGTGTGTATGTGTGTACTACACATGTACTGTACAAGCCCTCCTCCCTAGCCTTTGTGTGTGTGCACGTGCGCGACTGCGTGTGCGTGCAAGTGCCATCCAGTGCCATCCAGCGGTATTGTCGTGGTACTTCCGTGCTCCTTCAGACAGACAGAGAGACAGACAGACAGACAGACAGACAGACAGACAGACAGACAGACAGACAGACAGACAGACAGACAGACAGACAGACAGACAGACAGACAGACAGGTAGCCTATAGGAGTGACTATAGCATCACTCAAAAATAAGGAACATAAATAGCCAACCTGTATTTAGTACTTACAGCGTGCCTCCTCAATAACACGCTGATCCCCTCATACAGTACATATTAACAATATTACAATACAATATTGCAACAATATTAACGGTCCAATAACAATCAAGCTTGGGCTAAGCTGCTGAGGCCAAATGGCCTCCGTTTATTTAATCACCACTAATTGCCTTCTGTATGATCTGGTGATTTGCATAATTTAATTTGCTGTCTTAAGACAGGTGGCGAGTGGCGACAATGATCGCTTTTCCCCTAATTGATACTTTGGGCTGACAAAACCATGAATACTGCAGGAAGTGAATGGAAATGCCACATTTCCATGAATTATTAGTGTGTTGTTCATCATCCCTCGGGTAACACAGGGAAGGAGATGCTGAGTAACGTTGACATAAGCTCCTTTTTAACTCGGCCTGTTCAAGTTGGGAATGCTGCGACATCATTCCGCCTCACTGTTCCCTACAAGAGGTACGGACACGGAATGGAGGGAGCACAGCTCTTCCATTGAGCCAACAGCGCAGGTATACTCACAGAGCCCAATCAACATCTGTGTGCAAAGGGACAGATGGGCAGGGTAGGACAGGGATGGGATGTGTTGAACACACTCCACTCCCCATTCTTCTTTCAGAGACCAAGAACCGAAACTTCTTCAAGCACTGGCTAAATGAAATGACTAGTACACTTCATCTTGAGAGAATAAGGTACTTCCTGAGAAACAGGGAGAGACAGTTTGATAAGGTTTGGCTGCCCCTTGTCCATTACCTGAGTAGAAACGATTAATAGACCATTGATATGGTTGACTGTACGCCATTTTCTTTTCAGATGTTTTCCATGAGCTTTCTATCATCTTATTCTATAGTATGCGGTGTCACTGAGCAGTATGGGTGGGAGGGTTGAGGGATTTCTTTCTCTTTTTTGTCTTTGTATTTTTTCTTTCATTTTTTGTTTTCTATAAAAGAAAAATGTATTTCATATCATAATGTTTGTTTAATAATTTATAATCTGTTCAATAAAAACCTATTTGACAAAAAAAAGAAAGAACCGAAACTTCTCCCTCTATGGCATCTAAGGTCTAAGGTCTTTCTACCATGAACCATTCAAAGCTTCTCTTCGGATTCTCCTCGAATGCATTTCTGATCGCACAAATACTTTGTGCACATGAATCCGCCTTCGTTATGTTACTTATAACTATGTTCTATACGACACAGAACATCTCATTGAGTTTGAAGACTGCTATGAATGTGCATGGCTATAGCCAAAGCTAAAGCACCTCAACATTTACAATTTAGGCTTTTAGCAGTTGCTCTTAATCCAGAGAGATTTTGGTATTTTTCCAGTTTTTCATGTGTCTATGAGGTGACAGTACTTCATTAGACACCCTGGAGTCGTTTGTATGTGCAATGGTGTATTAACTTTGTATTTAGGGGTTCTTCCTGGAGGCTGAACCTTTGACAGTCAAACGGGCCAATGAAATAAACAGTAATATAGTGACATCACACTATCAGCCACTCCCCTAACCCCTCCCCCTTTATCATACAACTAATGCTGTGGGTGCGGCTTCAGTTCAGGTGGATCACCACCCACCAGGCAAACCAGGCATACTTAATGAAGTGGTGGGCGTGTCCACATAAAAGCATGATTTTAACAAATACTGTACACTTTTTGGAAAATCTAAATCTAAATGACATAAGTTTAGCCTGCTGTAAGGTCATCGAGGCTAGGGCAAGTGCTACGGGTTAAGATGGGAGTCTGAAGAGGTGGGTTTTCAGACTACGGCAGAATATTGAGAGTGAGTCTGCAGTTGTGATTGCAATGGGAAGTGCATTCCATAGTTTTGGAGCCAGAAGGGAGAAGAGTTTGGTATGTGTGGAGCGTTGTCCCGGCTGTTTTAATGAATGTTCTGCCCTCCTCCCTGTGTTGGCCGATCTGAGCATGCAGGGCGGGTTGTAGGGTCCGATCAGACTTTGAAGATATGGGGTTGCCGTATCTTTGGTTTGCCGTATCTTTGGTTTGATGCTGGCCTTCAAAGGCCAGCATCAGACTTTTGTGCTCTGTGCAGGCAGCAACTGGGAGCCAATGAGGGAGCGGAGAAGGGGGGAGACATGTGAGAATTTTGGATGGTTGAAGACCAAGCGTGCTGCGCCATTCTGGATCAACATTCAGATGCAAGTTGATAACACTGTTCTGCATTCATTCAACTATACTTGTACATGCCCGTCGGCAACCGGCCTACTTGGGAACGATGCAACTTGGGAACCTAATAATACCCGTTGTCAACTTGTCATAGCACCCGTTTTAACCATCTGTCTGTGTCCCTTTTGTGCCCATACTGTATATGGAGATATCTGTAGTATGCAATACCTGTCGTCATAGCAGCACCCATTTTAACTGTCTGTGTCCCACATGGAGATCTCTGTATCTGTCTGTCTGCCTGTGGGTGAAGAGTGCAAACTGACTGTGAAAAGTGGAGTGGTTACCGGTAAGTAATCAATTGGCAGGTGTGGGGTTGCCATGGCAATCAATTGGCTGAGGCAGAGGCTGGAAATTGCACAGGTGAGGGGATTTAGGCTGATTAGGCCCACTGGCAGAGCCTGACCAGAGCCTTTTGTGGTGGTTCTGGAGAACCGTGGGCCCGACCGACTCGATACCGGGCACTGCACTCCCTGCGGGGGTGTGGAACGCCTGTGTCGAATTTGATTTGTCGGTGGGGCAAACGGTTCTCGAGTTACGTGCATTTCAACCGCACACACACACACACACACACACACACACACACACACACACACACACACACACACACACACACACACACACACACACACACACACACACACACACACACACACACACACACACACACACACACACACACACACACACACACACACACACAACTATTTAAGTTATTGTTGTCAGGGGAGGCCGTATAGCTTAGAGAGGCCCGTTATAATATATATATGTGCTGAAGGGTCCCTGAGCCAGACACTTATCCCAGAACAGCTCCTCATGGCCGTCTGAGCAGCCATAAAATTAATTGCCCCCGTGGGATTAATAAACGTCTACCTTTTACTTTTTGATATTGTACAGAGGAAACTGACCAAAATGTGCCCTGATTGTATAGTCACGCCCCGCGGCCCCATCCAACCTTTCGTTCAGTCCATTTTACTTTGCAAAGGAACTTGGAATGAACATGAACAGGCATTTATCTTCCTCTGACCTAGACTTGGGTTTTCAACAAAGTGCTTTAGTGTCATTATTCCCGCAGCAGTTAATGTCCAGAGAACAGAGACAGTATTCTAGCCCTATTCATCCATTCTCATCCATGCCAGTGTTCATTGGAGAACAGACACAGCTGATCAATCCTCGCCGGATAGTAAACGCTAAGTGCTCTCTAGCTATAGAAGAGTCTGCAGAGGAGGCTAACATCACTCTGCAAATATCCCCCAGTATGTCTCTTTACATCTGGTTCACGATGCAGTGACTGCGAATTAAGTCCTCGACCCAAAAAAACACACACACGCGCACGCACGCACGCACGCACGCACGCACGCACGCACGCACGCACGCACGCACGCACGCACACACACCTTCTGTCGAGCCAAACGTGATCAAGAAAGGGCTACACGCTACAACAGAGCGTAGTGTTCTTTACCACACTGGATATCTTAATAATGGATTGTATTTTTTAATAGAACTTTTCTATGCACTACGTGCCTATTCAAAGCACTGACAATGGGTCCATTCATTCACACAAATGTACCTGAAGCCACAGAGTCATCAGTCAGTGATCAACGGGGGTCTAATTTGAGAAACACTGTGTGTAGTACTATACAGCAGTGCTTCCACATTCATTTCCCATTCATTCCTTCCTCACACTCCATCCATCCTTCCATCTCTACAGCCTCCGTCCATTGTTAAGAGCTGGGTGTGGGCTGTATGGGTTATGGAGGGAAGAACAGAACCGGCTGATGTGCCAGTGAGACAGAGGGACAGACAGAAAGAGAGAGAAAAGAGAGAGAGGGATAGACAGAAAGAGACAGAAAAGGGCAGAACAAGGAGTGGCGCGCGCCAGCAAGGGAGAATAACAGAAGAATACGGTATAAAAATAGAAGTTGCTAAATGATTCAGCTATAGGAGGGCACTCCTATTTACAGACATTCTCTACTGTACTGAATCAAAGGCTCCCACAACCCTCCCCCTCCCCCTTCCACTGTAAGCCACGGGCTTCTGCAGCAAAACCTCTATGGGACTCGTATTTTCTCTTCCGCTCTGGCCTCTCTGGCTCACACATACACACAAACGACACACACGTGCATACACGCGCACGCACACACACACACACACACACACACACACACACACACACACACACACACACACACACACACACACACACACACACACACACACACACACACACACACACACACACACACACACACACACACACACACACACACACACACACACACACACACCCTTCATCAATATTTTAGCAGTCAATAGGGGCTGTGCACAGTGCTCCGACTCCAGTGTGCTCTCAACACATTACTGTTAAAGCTCTCACACACTGGACAGCATAATGATGTGTGTGTGTGTGTGTGTGTGTGTGTGTGTGTGTGTGTGTGTGTGTGTGTGTGTGTGTGTGTGTGTGTGTGTGTGTGTGTGTGTGTGTGTGTGTGTGTGTGTGTGTGTGTGTGTGTGTGCGTGTGTGTGTGTGTGTGTGTTTAAGATACCGAGACAGACAGTACAAGTGATAGAGAAAGTGTTGAGAGTATAGGCTAAATTGATTAAACAATGGCTGCTCATTGGAAATGAGCTAGCCAAGGGCTGTGTGTGTAACTCAGATACTGTGTGTGTGTGCGTGCGTGCGTGCGTGCGCGCGCATTTGTGCATGCACACACACACACACACACACACGTGTGCACCACACACTAAATGCCCTGCAGCTGAAAAAGAGATCTGGAACATGGAGATACTGTAGCGAGAAACGGAAGGGTAACATAGTGCCATGTTGCGTGTGTGCGCACACATGCACGTGCACACACATGCACACACACCCACACCCTCGCTGAAGCCCGTGTGGATTCCTGGCCCCAGGGATCCACACAGGCTTAAGTCATCCATGACGTACCCAACTCATTGCCTGCCAATGACGAGACTTCTCGTCATATTATTCCAAGGCTCACATTGCCAATGACGAGACTTCTCGTCATCACGATGCGTTTGCAGTGGCTTTACACGAGATGGCGCCCTTCGCTAACCTATGATTCACCGTTTGAATCTCATTGAAACCAGGAACCAGGAAATCACGGGGTCGCAAAAAAACACAGCTACCGCCCACTATACTGCACGTTAAGAGCTTTTATAAAAACACAGCTCCCGCCGACTACTCATTTAATTTTTAATATAATTTTCCTATATATTTGATTAAAATCAACTCTGTTTTTTGTTTTTCATCTGAAACATTTGCTAAATATGAATTTAGGCATACTTATGCCATCTCTGCCTGTTCGTTTTGGGTCAAACTGACCCCTGTCACCCTTTCTCTCCCTCGGCAGCGAGCTTCACACCTCCAGACAGCCCATTGTTCAAGTAGTCGATATTTAAAAGACAATGGCTCTACCCCCCCGCTGGGGGGAGAAGATGTCAAGGAGTCTGGAGCTCCAAGGGGAGACAGTAGCTAATAACATCGCAGGAAGAAAAAGGTAATTTTGACCTGAAGTCAGCTTGTGTGGTACATGGCCTTACTACAGTCATGCGAGTGTTAAGGGAGAAGATTTAGGACTTATTTATATTCAGAGTATTGTCTTGCACTTGATATATTTATTATTGTATGAGCCTGTGCTGTCTCTTAACTAGGAGAAACGTAATTTCATTGTTTTCTGCTGCTGCAGTTGGAAAGAATGACAAATAAAGCAATCTTGAATCTTGAAGATATGGTTGGAGACAGAGTTTAATCAATACTAGTGTTAAACACATTCAACACTGTTGACATAGGTTTACGTCAAGTTGTCTTTATAGTGGTTTATGATAGATTGCGCTCTTCGTCTTCGCCAACGTCTACATGGCTCCAAGTCGCTAAGCAACAGATACAACAGGAAATTAACCGGAAGTGAAAATTTCGCTTGCTTCTACCTTATCAGATACAGAAAAAAATATATATCTCGGATTCCTTTCCCAGATATATCCGTCCCAGGTCAAAACAAGCTTTATTCAACGGCCAACATAAGCAAAGAAAAGGTGAAATGGGTGAAAGAAAAGGCGAGCTCTACATCCGGTTCACGTTTCGGATTCCGGCGAAACCTTCAAAATAAGGGTTTCAGTTGCTGACGGTTAAGCAAGAATTGATGAGTTAATACCTGGCAGTGAGTGCGTTGACATACAGTACATACACTGACCTTCTTAGTGAAGTCCATGGCTTTGAGGATGGACAGGTTGAGAGTCTCCAGAGAAGCCAGCACTCCCTCATAGTCTCCCATGTGCTTGGCAAAGTAATCTAAAAACACGCACGCACGCACACACGCACGCACGCACACACACATTACAAAGACAGACGGGAACAGGATATGAGCCGATATATTAGTGCTTAAGTGAGCAGCTGAGTCTGATTGAAACAGAGTACAATCTATGATTCATCTTTCATGTTTTATTTTATTGATTTAATCTGTAATGAAGCGGTACTCGGACGACGAGTGTGTGTGCATGTGTGTGTGTGTGTGTGTGTGTGTGTGTGTGTGTGTGTGTGTGTGTGTGTGTGTGTGTCTGTGTGACTATACTTTTGAGGACTTAACGATAGTACAATTTGAGAAACAGACATTGTGAGGAGCATTTTCCTCATAAGAATATATTTGGTTTCATGGTTAAAAGAGATTTTTAGAGTTAGGTTTACAGAACATTCAGGTTGGGTTTAGGGATAGGATTAGGCATTTATTGGTTATGTTTAAGTAAGAGTCGGGTTAGAGTTATCCATATTTTTGCGACCAAAGGTCGCATTTACTATGAAAACGCGCAATTCCAGTCAATCAGTCAGTCAGTCAGTGTGTCACTCAAACTCCCCATACATGGGAAAGCCCCCATATGGTTCTCAGGTCTCGTGACATCACTATGACATCTGATTTCATAGTAAATGTGATCTGCTGTCGCAATTAAGCCTATATGGAAGCCCATATGGAATGTCAGAACAGGTTCTGATATTCCATATTGATCCTTACCCAACCATCCTTCCTCTTCGGTGTCTCCCTTTTGACTGATACCTGTCCATTCAAACTTTAGACAGGCCTGCCCCTCAACCTCTTGAGTGTACACACCCTTAGATCTCCATATATGGAGCTGACCTGTAATGACATTCCATATGTTGATCTGACCTCACAGACTCTCATTAATGTCTTATATAACTCCCTGTGCAAGTTTGTATTGTACATGAGGCAGTGATGGGTATCATATGGACAATATGATACCCATCACTGCCTCATGTACAATTCACTCAATTGGCTGCAGCCTAAATCAAGACGGCAATTGCATTGGTTTCTATTCATTTATAAATGCATTTACTTTAGGTGCCCTTCTTATTTGAAGCAGTACCCGACCCAGTCTACCTCATCATATCCACTAAGACATCTACAATACCCTTACTTTAAAATCCCCCAAATCTCCAATGTGGTTGGACGGAGGTCTTTCTGCTACAAAGCCCCATTTGATGGAACAATCTCCCTCTATTTCTTAGATCCATCTCATCATTCAGTATAGCTTAAGGACTTCCTTATATTGACATCTAGACTCAACTTGTCCATGCTTCTAATCTGTCACGTACCAATGACACTGAAGTATTTGCAATGTGCCCTTCTTTCTCCATTGTGTAACAGCTGATGTGGTGGGGTGGATGGAAGAGGATGAGCAAGCTATTTGTGTATATATGTACGGTATGTATTTATATATCCGTTTGTATCTGTGTACGAGAGAGACTCGGAGTAGAACCGCTGCTCCTTCGCCTGGAAAGGAGTCAGCTGAGGTGGTTCGGGCATCTGGTTAGGATGCCTCTCGGGCGGGAGGGAGGTCCTCAACGCATGTCCCACTGGGAGGAGACCCCGGGGCAGACCAAGGCGCAGTTGGAGGAAATACATCGACTCACTGGCCTTGGAACGTCTCGGAATCCTCCAGGAGGAAGTCACTAATGTTGCTCTGGAGAGGGAAGTCTGGAGCACTCTGGTGGAGCTGTTGCCCCCGCGACCCGACTACGGATAAACGGTTGAAGATGGATGGATGGATGGATCTGTGTACTGTATGTTTTGTGTATTTGTGTACTGTATGTTTTTGTTTTTTTGTTTTATTTATGGGTCCCTCTTGAAAATGAGATGCTGCATCTCAAGGGGCTGTCCCTTCAATACAAATCTGACCTCATCAAACCCTGTACACTCAAGACATGCTCCTTATATGGTCAGTACAGAATTCATTGCATGTTGATCACACTATTTTGTCTTAGTCCTATTTAGTCATCTGAAATTGTTTAGTCTTAATCGACTAAATATCAAAATCTTAGTCTTTAGTCTTAGTCAACAACAAATGAACACTGTTACAATCTGTGTGTGTGTGTGTGTGTGTGTGTGTGCGCACGTGTGTGTGTGTGTGTGTGTGTGTGTGTGTGTGTGTGTGTGTGTGTGTGTGTGTGTGTGTGTGTGTGTGCGCGCGCACACGTGTGCGTGTGTGCGCCGCACGCGCGCGCGTATCGCATTGTATGCATGCATAGTGCACTTGCACTTTCACTTACCGCAGAGCTCCTTAGTGTCAACATTACTAGTACATCACAGCACAGGGGCAGCGGAAGGAGAGAGAACAGGGAAGGAAGGAAGGAAGGTAGGAAAGGAGAGAAGGGAAGGGAAGAGGGAGAAGAGAGGATGGAAAAGAGCAGGATCAGAAACAAAGGAACAGCTTTCGCATGCCGTCAGATAGGGACACACACGCACGCACGCACGCACGCACGCACGCACGCACGCACGCACGCACGCACGCACGCACGCACGCGCGCACGCACAGTTGGCAGGCAGGGGGCTATCGAACAAGACTGACAGGGATGAGACTGGACCCTTGCAGTTCAGTGCATCAGGACTCATTTGGCAGTTAACCCATGTTGGGCGGGAACCCCTTTTGGTGTTTTAAATATATGTTATAATTTAGCTATTGAAAAATAGCAGATCTACAAGCTCATAGCGCGCCACCGAGTGGCGCGCTATGAACTTGTAGATCTGCTATTTTTGAAAAATCGTTAAAATGGGCCTCAAATCTTTCAGAAAATTGTCATGATTTAGAAAACTTTTTTTTTTAAATTTCGACGTCAGGCATGAATGGGTTAATGTTCCACTGGCACAAAGAGCTAGAGAGGCGCAGATGGAGAGATGAAAAAGCCCCCAAAAAAAGCAAAGGATCTATAAAAAAGAGACGCCGAGTAACTCGTCTCCCTTACACAGAGGACTCTTCAGTGTTACTGAAACTCTGTGAGCAAATGGAACCAAATGGAGATCCGCAACTCTCCCGAGTTAAAGAGGTTTTAGAAAAATCGAAGAACCACTGACATAGAAACGTAGCTTTTTCAGAAAACTGTCAGGATGTAGAAGACATTTTTAGAATCTGATCTCAGGTCAAAATGGATTAAATGGATAAATTGACACTAAGGATTTTACCCTTTTTTATGTAACCCATGTGCAAGCAATCCTAATCATAATTCCACTTGCAGTAAAAGTTTTAGGCAGTTCGATCAGATGGTGTAATTCATTTGCAACGATAAACAAACAAACGCCTCAGGCTGAACAGAGTAAATAAATGCTGCAAAAGGCCAGTAGATCAAGTTGAACTGGGCGTTCCGATCGTGTTGCTGTACCACTACAGTATGCATTGAGTTATTGACATTATGATGCCCCCTGAGAGCAGTGGAAGAAAAAGTACCCGCATTTTGTACTTAGTAGGATTAAGAAGAATTTGTTTTAGAATCGGCCTCAGTCCTAACAGTTTTCTGAAAAACCTATGTTTCTATGTCAGTTGGTGCTCAACCTTTATTATGTCAAGGACCCCCAGAATTATCTGTATTTGACTGCGGACCCCCATCTGAAAATATGTTGTTCCAGGGACCCCCCAGAAGCAAAGATTTGAGTTAAAAACGTTTCACTCTGAAAGAATATATATTCAAAGATTTGCGCCACATTGTCCCGATTTTTCAAAAATAGCAGAACAAATAGCTTAAGTATAACATAAATAATGCTTAAAACGCCAAAAGGGGTTCCCGTCCTGAATGGGTTAAGTTAAAGTATCAATACTGCAATGTAGAAGACGTACTGACTGTTACAAGTAAAAGCCCGGAATTCAAAAATGTACTTGAGTAAAAGTACAAAGTACTAAGTACAAAGGTATTGGCATCAAAATGTACCAAAAGTAGAAAGTACTCATTATACAGAAAGTCCAATTTCACAACCTTTCAAATGAATAAAAAATGAGCCACACCAAATGGTTTGACCTCAAGAGCTCACTGCCTAGCGTGCTCCCCCATTGCATTATTTTTCCACTAAACTCCCACCAAATGCACACATGATTAATCCCTTTCTCTTACACGTGCAGTGGGCATGGAAGAGAGCGGAATTATTTGGTTGTTGCTCCGATTGTGGTGTGAAACCAGTCGATGAAAAGCACGGCCCCCTCACGTATTTGAAGGACAATATCAGTCACCAGAAAAAAGGACGGGTATTTACGATGAATCTATCATCGTTAAAATGGATGTTGAAGTTACAATGGGTTTGTATAGGAAGGGGGAGGAGCAGTTTAAAAGAATATCAAATATCTAAATATTGAATCGAGCAACTTAAAAACTGTACTGGAGTGTTCACATAAGCCTGAGTAGACGATGAAATGAACAAAAGTTCTTTTTTTTAACGTGAAATATCCCTTTAACTCGGTAGGGGTGTCATGGTGCATGAGGAGCTCCATGACCGCAGTACATTTAACCCATTTTGGGCGGGAACCCCTTTTGGTGTTTTAAACATTATGTTATAATTTAGCTATTGAAAAATAGCAGATCTACAAGCTCATAGCGCGCCACCGAGTGGCGCGCTATGAGCTTGTAGGTCTGCTATTTTTGAAAAATCTTAGAAGATTTTTTTTTAATTTTGAGGTCAGGCCTAAATGGGTTATATCCTTTCATGATGTGGGGTTCTAATATCCGCCGACCCACCTAGTTTTTGGAAACATCACATCACACCTTAGAGACATTTGTTAGTCCAAAGCCTTGGGGTCTTCGACACATCCAAAAGATGTCCCAAGGAACTCAAAACCAGGCTCATTCAACTCCAATACTGGACATCATTACTCATTTTAAATGGGGTCAAATGAACACAGAGCCCAATGTGTGCCAGGGTGATGACAAGGGTGTATTGGTCCTGGTCCATATTGGGGTTGGCTAGAGATTCATTAATGTTGTTGTAAAACACAATGTCCCTTTTCCCTCTAGCTGTTAGCTAGGGCCTATCCTCTATCTTTCATCGTTTACCTTTGATGCTTCTTTTTGTTTAGTTGTTTCGTTTTCCTTGTTTTTGCTGTACACAACAGTACTTTTTCTTTTTCATACTCTGTAAGCTGTGACCTTATACGGCCGTGAATGTATTATTTTGGAATGGAAAGTCTCCTGACCTCCACCCCCCCTGTCTAGCTGCAATGGAGGTCATATCATTATTATTCAGACGCGTGTATAAAGGTCATTTGAAATGGGACTAGACTTGGGCCCACCCTTTTTAGTAAATCTGGTTTAGGCTGTATTGTATTCAACTAATTGTCTATTATTAGCCTTGTTTCAGCATGATCAAAGAGTTAGATTGTGTTCATTCCATTTGATGTTATTATTTCAGGGGAGGGGAGGGGGTGTATGTGTTTTAATGTACAATCATATATACATGTAAATATTGTTTATTATGGGGAAAAAAAACGCTGTAGCGAGAATGAGAGAGGGCGAGAGAGGGCAACGGTGATGGGGGTGAGAACACAGGAGAAATATGTTAAAAAAATAATAACCGAGGTGAATTTGTCTCAGAATCAGTCTGAAAATCATCATTGTCAGCAGTCGTATTTGTTTTGTGTGGCCGTCTCTGCATGCGTATGTCAATGCGCTGACATGCGCTGCCCTATTCCCTTCAGAGCAGGTGTATTGTTTGTAATGTGTCCCGTCTCCCTCACAAGGTCAAAGAGAAATAAACGCAGAAATGAGAGCTGGAGGGACTAAATTTGACAGAAAGAGAGAGGGGACGTCAGAGGCGAAAGGACAGGAATTAATACAAAAACAATACAGAACATATATGTGACCGGGTCTGGCAAATAGGCCCTCATCTCGACCAGAGTAATTTTTCAGTTTTTTACAGATTATTAAAGTACAGAATGTAAGCTTTCATATGATGTATCATTCAATGAAATTGGAGATATGACCATTTTAAAATGATTGTGCCGTTTTACCCAAAGCTGAGAAAATCCCCATTGAATGTTCACAACATTCCAACACCTAGAGCTGGCTAGCCTACTTTGAATTATAAATGTATACATTTAATTTGCCCAAATCAATAATCTGTTGGAATGAAAACCTTCTTCAACATTCAAACTGTGTTAATATGAAAAAAACGAAAATCACAAAAAAAGAAAGAAATCAGGTTTATTTTAGATTTTCGGCCTTTTCATTATAGGCGAGATGAGGACCATTTTGCTAGACCTGTTCTACAAACCCTTTTTTGTAATGCATAATTTATTTTTATGCATTCATCATAACTTTACCTTGATTATTCAGTATTTCTATTGTAGTGAATATTTAATGAATAATATTTTTTTATGTCAACTCGTGACTGCTGAAACGCAGGCGCCATGCCCAGGCTTGCTCCTTCATGCATGAGACTGTTTACACTGGGAAGTGTTTTAAATATTAAAGTTTGAGCAAACGTGCAGTGTTTGGGAAATAGTACCGAACATATGAGGACATATGAGGACATTGTGAGAGTTGTGTGAATTTATATCATTTTGCTGGTGCTAATATTTTCCTCATTTTGGGATTGTTCATTAACCATGAAGGCATGTGACAGAAACAAACAAAAAATCTCTATCAATTCAAGGCCTTCACAGGGTAACGGTAACGAAGTCTTTATGATAAGGTGCGTGGGCTTACAGTTGGGTGCCACCGATATTGTCCCTTATCATTTGACCCATTTAGGCCTGACCTCAAAATTTTAAAAAATCCTTCTAAATCCTCCAGTTTTCTGAAATAAATATTTTCACGATTTTTCAAAAATAGCAGACCTACAAGCTCATAGCACGCCACTCGGTGGCGCGCTATGAGCTTGTAGATCTGCTATTTTTCAATAGCTAAATTATAACATAGTTTAAAACACCAAAAGGGGTTCCCGCCCAAAATGGGTTAACTGTCCTTTTGCGCAGATCACGCAAACCTCAGCAAAAAGAAAAGGACAATATCGATGGCCTCCAACTGTACATTACATCCATCTTATTAGAACCATAATCACATTTTAACTCACTTTATTGAATGGCTGCTATAGTCATTCAGGTTCCTCGTGCCAGATATGTCCTGGAAAGCTCAGAACCTTTGGCACCGTATTACCAATTGGCCATTTTAGGAGCTAGAACTCAAAGGGGTCGGTGAATGGGGAATTTGTGACGTAATTTGCATCGCAGCGGTTATATTTGTACAGTAAATATGACAGTTGTGTGGAAGCAATGTAGTGCATATGGATTCGGGTGGCATGCAGGATTTATTTGTGCATGGAGAGATGTGTGCTAACGGAGTGGTTTGGTAAGAGAAGGCGGACACCGGACGGATAAATGGATAAACGGGTGGCTCAGGAGGTAGAGCAGGTCGTCCAATGATCCATGGGTCGGCGGTTCGAATACCGGCTCCTCCTGTCTACATGTCGAAGTGTCCTTGGGCAAGACACTGAACCCCAAATTGCTCCCGATGTGCTGGTTGGTACCTTGCATGGCTTCCGCTGCAATCGGTGTATGAATGTGTGTGTGTGAATGGGTGAATGTAATGCACAATCTATGTAAAGCGCCTTGGATAAAGGCGCTATATAAATGCACCATTTACCATTTACCACCCCCTTGCCATTCTCTTTATTCAGACCGCAGCCATCTTGGCAGCAAGACAGCCCATTCATCCAAACAGAAAAGTCCTCTCTAATTATATTAAACAACATCAAAATCACCAACATTGCAGCTGTAGGGAAAGTTTGAATTATCCTCTTTCAAGTGTTTGTTTCATAAAAATCCACCGTAGACATTTTATGAGCTACTTCCTGTCAAGAAATTCCTTGCAGATGATTTGTGCTGGAGTGCTGGAGTTTGGAAGTGCTCGTTGACTATCACTCAACGGCCCATGCGTACCACCTGTTTTGAATGTGCACATAATGCAGGAGGCAGCAGGAGGTTGTTTTACTGATAACGAGCACTTCCTTACTCTGATACATAGAAAATAATCATCTGCACGGAAGTAGCTCATAAAATGTCTACGGTGGATTTGTATGAAACAAAAACTTTACATATCGAAAGAGGATAATATAAGCTTTCCCTACAGCTGCAATGTTGGTGATTTTGACGGTGTTTAATATAATTAGAGGGGACCTTTCTGTTTGTATGAATAGGCTCTCTATGGGAAGTGTCACCTAGGTAACACCTTGCTGGCAAGATGGCTGCGGTCTGAATATGGAGAATTAGGGTAGAAGCTAGAAGGATTTACTTAACTGATTGTTATCAACATACAGTATTCCCTTTCTTTGTCGTTCTTATGTTATGTCTTAGTTTATGTGTAATCTCTGCATCATTGTAAATGACCCAGTAGAAGTACGTACCAACATTAAAATGAGCTCTACCTTTAAAAGTTGCCATACATATTAAAGTAATTTTAGTATATGTTGATGCTTTGTACTTTGATTTAAGGGTAGCACACATAAGTAAGCTTTTGTATGCTGGGCTTTTACTTGTAACAAAGTATTTTTATACTGTGGTATTGATACTTTTGCTTAAGTCAAAGATCCGAGTACTTCTTCCTCCACTGCGTACCAGCTCTGACACCTGGCACCTCGGCGTGATCTGTTTTGTTTTTTCAAGTGGACATCGTACTTTTCTGAGAGAGTAGGTTCCGAAGCACTTGTGTGCCAATGTTGGTGCTTGTACCATCAAGTGAACGATTCTTATGATATATTGACTTAATCTGCTCCACTACTACTCTAATGAGAGGAAACTTTCAGACTGAATTCACTTCACGCAGGATCGATGGTGGCTGTTGAACACTCAACAACAAAAGAAAAGAAAAGAAAAGAAAAGAAAAGAAAAGAAAAGAGCCTTTCTGTGTGGAGTTTGCATGTTCTCCCGTGTCCCCATGGGTAGGTACTATAGGTAGTAGGTACCCTCACAAAAAAAATGTAGTAATCCCGGTCTCTAAACTGCATCCCCCTGGCCAGCCGGGGCGGCGTGATTATGAATCTCACCAACGTTCTAGGGTAGACCCGCCTCACCATGTGTCTGATTGGGTCCCGGGAAGGCATAGTTTTACTGAGGTTAAGCCGTTCGGGTTAGGTTTAGGGGGGTGCATACTTAGTTTAGACTAGTCATTGGTTAGACATGGGTTAAGGTTAGGTTTAGGTGTGCTGCCCCGTGGGAGGTTAGGTTTAGGGTGAGGGTTTGAGATAGGTTGTAGTTGTAGGACTAATGACTGGTCGCAAAAACGAGAACTGTCAATCACAACGACTACTGGCCAATCACAGCGGGGCTTTCCTAGAACTGCGGTGGGATCCATAATAACGCGCCGGGGCGCCTGATCTTAGAGTATATATTAGAGACGGCACCGGATTTCTCCTCCCATCCACTCCTTCCGGGTAGAAACAGAGCGCATTCTGGGATGGATTGGGCCAAATCGTGAACGCGCTGGCCGTTGACTATCATTGCACGCGTTCACGTATGAAACAGCGATCACGTGTCATCATGAACATGTGCAATGATAGTCAACGGACCAGCGCTGGCCCAGCGCTGCAATACCAAATTCGGCCACTATGTCCATTTCGCCTCAGGGTTTCCTCCGGGTGCCGTCTCTATTAATATATACTCTAAGCGCCTGATGGAGAGGAAAGGAACTGGTTGGAATAACGTGTTCCTTCCACGCGCTACGTCCAACCAGGGAAACTCCCCCTGTCAGGTGCAAAGGAGCAACTTGGACAATCATGCATGAAGGAAGCATGAGTTCAAGTCCGTTGCTCTCCCCAGGTTGGCGGAGGGTGTGTAGAGCCCAGGATCACATTAGATAATTGATTACACAGGGGTGAAAAATGGGTTACAAAATCGTGGGAAAAAAGAAAAAAACTACTCTAATAATGGCAATTGGGCCTGGGCCATGGCTCAGCGGTCCAGGCACCTTGGCTGGTAATCCAGTCTGGCAGTGTGCCGCGGGTTCGACTCCCGATCCCGACGGCCTTTCTGCATGTCACCCCCCCCATCTCTCTCCCCATTTCCTGTCAGCCTACTGTCTGTCCCTCCATAAAAAAATATAAAATAAAGGTGAAAGCCACAAAAAAAACATTTAAAAAAAATAATAATGGCAATTGGCCAGGGTCTATGGCTTAACATATTGAGCCAAATTAAATTTTCACTCATCCGTAAAGGTCAGCTTTACGGCTGAGTCTATTCTGTTTGATTCCATTTCAAGTCCAGCAGGATTCATAAACTATGCAAATTAACAAGTCTATTCTGATGCATAAGAGCCAATGAGCACCCAGACACGTCCCACTGTGTCAAAGCACTTTCACTGATTACAGCTATTCTGTCGCTGAGGTGACTTAACCCATTTTGGGCGGGAATCCCTTTTGGTGTTAGCATTATGTTATGCTTTAGCTATTGAAAAATAGCAGATCTACAAGCTCATAGTGCGCCACCGAGTGGCGCGCTACGAGCTTGTAGGTCTGCTATTTTTAAAAAATAGAAGAACGACTGACATAGAAACAGCTTTTTCAGAAAACTGTCAGGATGTAGAAGACATTTTTAGAATCTGATCTCAGGTCAAAATGGGTTAATGGCATTATAAATGCTTGCGTTAATGATGGCCAATCAATCAAAACAAAGAATGTCCCCGTCTGTCACAACGGTGTGTCAGACAGAGCAGTGACAGAACTATGACAAAATGACATTGTCCATCGTATTGTTTTCAGTGCCCTTGCCTTTAGGAAATGGTTCTCCATTGCAAATTAGAGCCTTAAAAGGCCTGTATGCTGGATAAATTATACATATTTTCAGTGGTACACAAGACAGTGGAGCAGGAAAATAACTTCATCTCTGTTCATTTCTATAATTTATAGTGAGAACAGCAGCCTTGGTGGAAAGAGCACGCGCACACGCACACGCACACGCACACGCACACACACACACACACACTGGGAGCGCTAACCTGGTATTATCAGAGTCGATGGTGTGAAACAGCCTTTCCAGTTCTTTTTCGTTCAGCGTTCCATCTGAGAAGAATGCCTGGAACTCATCCAGAGACAGCTTACCATCATCTACAAGACACAGGGAAACACACGCGCACACGCACACACACACACACACACACACACACACACACACACACACACACACACACACACACACACACACACACACACACACACACACACACACACACATTATAAAATATAGATGCCTCACTGGCCGCTGCAGTTCATTGGAGCGACGTGTCTCCCAATGGAGGCAGGAAGTCAAGCGGAAGTGCAGTGCTGAAGGCTTTTCTTTTTTTTAAACAAATCTTTATAACAGTCATGACAATATACCTGTACATTACAATACAAAATAAGACAAACAAACAAACAACAAAGTTATTAATACAACAATACAGCATCAGAGCCAGGGGGGGGATTACTAACAGAAAACATTAAAGAGTGAACACAAAGCAACAGCTCTCCACAGCTTTCTTATTTAGAAGTGCTGAAGGGATTTGCTGAACGCACGCGGAAGCACTCATTGAAGGCAAATGCTTTGCAAGGAAATTCCCGGGAAAGCGCGTGCACGCACGCACGCACACTCTTCGAGGGACGTTTCAGTACTTGCATCCATTTCCTAAATCTGCAGTCTTCTTCCCAATTATCTATCAACTTTACCTGAGTGAAACTCAGCCTTAATTCACAAACAAACACATATTTCATGAATGAAACGCCACCGTCAGGATGACCCCTTCCAACTTGACTTTTTGCAAACAATTGATTGTTTTCAGAATCAATTGTTGCACAGGTGCATGATGGGAAGCTGAGTTTTTTTTGTCACCAGTACAGAGTACAGTGCTGTCTATATACAGTACAGACAGGTGACAAAGTGGCACTATACACTACAGTACAGTACAAGCACAGTACAGCCTACTTTCAAGTGGTGTACAGTACACAGTACAAGTACAGTACGATTACAGTACGAGCACAGCGTACGAGTACAGTACGATTACAGTACGAGTACAGCGTACAGTACTACAATACGTGTGAATGTATAGTTGCACCACTCAGTTCACACGGGTGTGATCTTTTTTTGTTTGTGCGTAGTGATATGGACACAAAAAACATAGTTACGTGTGATAGTTAGAGGGGTAGAGGGGTAGTTAATAAAACATCTACTGATGCACAAACTGGGTCACTGGGTGTTTCGGGGTCTTGCAAAACAGACACCCTCCTCCAGGCGACCCGACCGAGGCCTATGTCCAAGTGGCATGATGATACTGTCTCTTGGGGATTTTAGGGTGGCTGGTGAGATGTTAGCAGCAGGTGCTCAGTGCTGCTGGTGACGCTAGGAGGCTCCAGGCACTGTGGGTTGCCTCCGGGCCTGGCTCCTCCTTCGTCTGACCAGAAGTGATTTTTTTGTGCCGTTGTGTCGTTGTTGCCGCTGAACAAAACAGTATAATAAATGTATAATAAATTGTATTTTTTAACGCAGGTTTTGAATAATTGATGAAATTGCACTTTTGCTTTAGCTATTGAAAAATAGCAGATCTACAAGCTCATAGTGCGCCACCGAGTGGCGCGCTACGAGCTTGTAGGTCTGCTATTTTTTTTAAATCGAAGAACGACTGACAGAAACATAGCTTTTTCAGAAAACTGTGGGTTTAACATGGTAGCAGTTTCTACTGAGTGAGGGCCCAATTAAAACTGCACAGCTGCACATGAGTTTTTTCTGTTAATGTGATGGCTACACATCCATGACTAACTGGCGTAAACAATAGCTCGTATTGTCGTCGGGAAGGGTGACGTTGCCCAATTAGATCGATGCCGAGTTTAAACGGGAGGCATTTTCAATAAATATCAAATTCATCCTCGCCGATTCATCCAGCTGACACCGAGCTGTCAGCTGCAAGATCCAAGTAAAGTTCTGAGTCTGCTTGGGGCCCCCGAACCACTGGCGTAGCGTTCCGGGCCCCTACAGTGGTCCGGGGCCCCTACAGTAGGCAGCCTAACAGCATGGTCGGCTGACCAGCTGCTCTTTACTCAGACTGTGCTCGGAACCTCATGTGTCACTAGAGCCTTTGCCGTGGCTGGTGCCATGCAGTCCCACACTGTGGAATGACCGAATACGAGACTGCTCGCCCCTTTACCAACTCGCCCCGGGCGTACAGCCGGCGGAACAGCGCGGCCTGGTATTCCTAAAGTAATCTAAGTAAATTATGCTTAAACGGTTAAACCTAACCTTATTCCTAACCTCAACCCCAGTAAAACTATGCCTAACCCTAAACTTATTTCTAACCTTATTCTCAGTAAAACAAAATAAAGAATACAAGAACCGCCGCACCGAGCTGTCGGCGTGAGGTCGGCGGAAAAAAGCTGGGGCGAGTTGGAATTGGGGCGACCTGACCTGTTACCGAATGACCTGCCTCTTCCCATTCGCTCTGCCCTGGCTGTTTTTAAATAAAAAATAAAAGACCCACTTTTTCTCCCTGGCGTTTAATGTTGTTTGACTATTATATATATATATATGTACCATGTACTGTATGTTGGTTTTGGCTTCCTTCAAATTTTTTTCTCTACTTTTTTCCATTTATGATTTCTTCTGCTCAGTTTGCTCTTTAACGTAATGTATTGTTTGTACATGTTCTTGTTCAGCACTTGGTTTGCCCTCGGTCAATGTGAACGCGCAATATGAATAACCTTTGATTTGATATCAATTGGCATAAAAAGGTAGACCGTTCGAAACCTATTACTACTACATAGCTCAGCATAATGACTCCTTCCTAGTGCGTTTTCAGCAAAACATATACGGTAAAACGGTATTAAAATTAAGCTTTGGGTTCTGTTACTTTCTACTTATTTGCCAGGATTCCCGTCTGAAAGTCATATCTTTATAAGAACCGTCTTGGTGAGGGCTTTAAACCAGTCAATACAGTTTCAGAACGGCCATAAATGGACCCATATGAACCTGGTCTGAATACTGAAGTGGGCTGTTTCAATAGGCGTTTACTGCAATATGAAACCACAGGCGCTTTGTCATGCGGAGTCATGTCTCCTTTAATGTCAACTGTTATGCTTATGAATATAAATCGGGGTCCCAGATATAAACTAGAAAAAGTGCCCTTCTGGGCACAGGTCTCCACCAGGAGGATAGGACTGTGTGAGATGTTTGGCAAAATGTTTAGGAGTAATATAAACACGTTTGCCTTTGATGGCAATTGGATGATTTGAGGCATTTTGTTTCAAAAATGTGTTTTGCAAAAATCAACCTGTTGGTGGCGCTATAACAGGCCAATGTGAAAAGGGTGAGATATATTCCTCAGCCTAGTAAGAAAATGTGTGAAAGATTTCACGTAAATTGCATGCTGCGTTCATGATTTGAGGCTTTTGTTCAAAACGGGGCAATCTTGCAAACTGTGAAAGCCAATTATAGACAATTAGGATGGAATATGAAATGTCGGACAGATCCGACTTGAGCACATGACCATAGAGATACTGTGTAACGATTTGTGAGATTTTTGGACAGAATCT
Source organism: Electrona antarctica (assembly GCF_951216825.1). Classification (NCBI taxonomy): domain Eukaryota; kingdom Metazoa; phylum Chordata; class Actinopteri; order Myctophiformes; family Myctophidae; genus Electrona; species Electrona antarctica. The sequence continues at coordinate 50,836,020 of NC_136810.1, forward strand.
GGAGGAGTAATATCCAAAAATGTGTTTTACAAAAGTCGGCCTCCTGGTGGCGCTATAAAAGGCAGATGCGGAAAATGCGGGGCAGAGGTTCATCGTTGGCATCCAGGGAGTGTGTGTGCAAAGTTTGGCATCGACCGGGTTAACGGTGCCGGAGATTAGCTGGTAACGGACGGACGGACGGAAGGACGGACGGACGGACGGACACACACACACACACACAGACGGAGTGCAAAACATAACACACACACACACGGACGGAGTGCAAAACATACTCTCTCCCCATGCCTTCGGCCTGGTGGAGACAAAAATGCCGTTAAATGGGGATCCGTATAGCCTAATGCATGTCACACTGGTGGTCTTTGAAATTAAAATGGTTGAGAATCACTGCTAGAGCCGTAAAAATCTTCTCTTATGGGGGTGCTGGCATATCTCTTCAAATGGGTGTCTGCGGGCTAATATGAAAAAGTTTGGGAACCACTGCTATGAATTGTGCACTCGAGGACACAAACATCTCTTTGTGTGGCACACTTGCCCCTCTCTGTGTAAAACCACCTCCACCCTGCAGTGTCTGATCTGATCAGTGGCATGATGTCATTGCTGCTGCTCTCGTCTGTTCTGCAGTAGAGCCACTGGCTATACTGCAGAACAGACGAGAGCAGCAGCAGCAATGATTAGCCAGCATGGCTCGTCTTGCTGCTCTCACTTAAAGTGTTGATTTTGACGACTAAAACTATGGCATGAAAAAAAAAATTGTTTCACTGTCAAAAATGAAATAAAAACTAAATAAAAACTAAGCTGTGATGACGAAAAACCAAGACTAAATATATTGACAATTTCGTCAACAAATAAAAACTGGACTAAAATGTTAGGGACGGACTAGTGGAGAAGAGATCCAGTAGAACTTGGTTGTGCTTGGGTGTTGCGCTTTGAAAATAGCAGATCTACAAGCTCGCAACGCGTCATGCTGTGGCGCATTGTGAGCTTGTAGATCGGCTATTTTCAGCATGCAACAAAGTATAAAATCTGCCATTATGACGCCATCAAGGCCGGCCAAAACGCATTTTAGTCGACAAAAAAGATGAAAATATAACTAAAACTAGCCTAAATGAAGTTGTATTCAAAAGACTGAGACCAAAATTTGCTATCAAAATGAACACCGCTCTGTTCCATATGCGCCTGGAAAGGCAGGTAGATCCCACTACATAGCCATGCCACCGCACATACAAATACTGATGTAATATTGCAATAATTACTATTTTACGAGGCAATAAAAAAAAGACCAAAACTAGTAATACTTGGACCAAAGTGGTCCTGACTGAATTACAGTAAATTAAACATCTTTCATTAATTGATTTGAAACTAGACCATATTGCCATCTGGTGTGTAGAAGAAATGGAGGCACAGTCAGGTGTGACCATAATAGTTATGTCAATTCATCAAAAAAATTCAAAAAGTTGTGGGATGATTTTAAATCACACCCGTGTGAATTGAGCGGTGCAGGCTGCTCAACAACACCGCTGGCTGCAGTTATAGGCCCTCATTTATCAACGCAGCATACCCAAGTATGGGTTTAGTTTAGGCTGCTCAACAGTGCCACTTTAGGTCACTCAGTAGTATTGCAGTTGACAAAGACAGACAGACATGCATACAATGTATGTACAAAAGAATTGGGGTATTTTGTTTTAATTTAGCTGTAATTTAATGTAATTCTGCCCCCCGAAAGAGAAAGGCAGACTAGTCGCTGAATGAATGCAGCCACTAGTAGCCATAAAATATTTCACAATGTGCTCTATAAAATCACAGTAAGAGAGATGAGCAATAAAGAAAGCGTAAAGCCACTAATAGTGCACTAATGCAGTTGCCAGTTTTACAGCAAACAGACAGACAGACAGACAGACAGACAGACAGACAGACAGACAGACAGACAGACAGACAGACAGACAGACAGACAGACAGACAGACACTATAGTCGCACATGCACAGCGACATTGGCAGGCTTTAGGGCTTTCCAGAGCGACCCCACAACACAGTGTCACTGTGTAGACAGCAGAGCATGCAGAAACTCTCAATGTTTTAACCATAATACTAAATATACAATAACTAAAACATAAATCTCACTTGAATTGGATTGCAATACTTTACAATTTCAAATCATTATTATTATTTATATATATATATTTTGTTTTTGAGCGGGGCCCCACCCTAGCCCAACGATAAGTCCGGCCCTGATACGGGCATACACATGCGGCCAATCATTGGAGCTGTTATAGGCAACGCTCAAAAAGACTGGCCTTTCAACTGGTTTGAATTTCTCAGCCTTGTTACGGCTGATAAGACTCACATATAAACCCACCCACAGTGAATAACTATGCTGACATAGTGATGGCCTAAATGCTACAATGGGAGCAGCCTGGGAAGGTGGAGGGAGGGAGTTTGTTCTCCGACAAGCCGTCATTCATTTGTGGTAGTGGCGAGCTATGCTGGGCATGAAAGAGCAAGAGACCCATTTAGGCCTGACCTCAAAATAAAATAAAAATATTCTAAATCCTCCAGTTTTCAAAAATAGCAGACCTACAAGCTCGTAGCTATGAGCTTGTAGATCTGCTATTTTTCAATAGCTAAATTATAACAATGTTTAAAACACCAAAAGGGGTTCCCGCCCAAAATGGGTTAAATAGACAGTGTAGATTGAACCATGAGGATCGTGGCCGTATGCGTGTATGATCGGCTTGATTTCCGTGCCTGCCCGAACGACACCCCATGAGTTTGATGCATTGGTAAAACACCTATTCGAAGACTACGAGCCTGCATGGATGTACCACTTTTGAGTGACCTGACTGGTACTGACTGGTACTGTCACAGTCACAGTCACAGTCACAGAGTCATGCTGAACTACAGTCATGCTGAACTTGATTCCTTCAAAACCGCTCTCAAAGGGCACCTACGGATGGCTGCAATTCGAAACTGGCCCCCTATAAAATCTGAATCCCCCTACCCCTTTTTACCTCCTTTTATGATGATTTCGTGTTTTTGGCTATATAGAACTTTATATTTGTACGTCTCTAAATGTTTTGATGAATTGAAAATGGTGGACCCTGTTGTAAACAAGTGTAATGCTTTATGGTGTCGTCCCACAGTTAACAGGTTTTGTATGGAGTTGCGCATGAAATGTACTGTAGTTCTGCAAAACTGCTAATAAATACTTCAATCAATCAATCAATCAATCAACTGGAGTGACCAGTGGGGTTTGAGTAGGTCACGTGAGTTTAGGTTAGGGCCTGAATCCAATGCTTCCTCTTTTGCCTGGTCAGTCCTCGGATCTCACTGTGCAGAGCTGAAGATATAAAATAGTAATCCCCCCCCCCCCCCCCCCCCCCCACACACACACCACACCCTCACAGTTGTCCTTGAGTGTGACTGACTGTATACATGAGTAGGTTTGGACAACTGCAGTGCTCTGAGAAACCAGGAAGAAGTGTTTGGTTTGAAGAATCATATGCATATTTATATACATGTGCTGGCAGTTTGTATCCTTTTATTTTGTCTATATTAATGCTACTTCTTTTACCATACCATTTCCACCATAGTCTTTTGCATTTCACTTTAATTCAGGACAACCTACATACTGTCTGTTCGTTACCACCAATACTGAGTGATTAAGTCTGTACTGCACAGCCTTCTCAACACGCACGAGCAAACAAAACCTCTTTCAGAGGCTTCGTACACACATAAAGAACAACTGTGCTGTGCTCTGCCTGTGTTTCATGCTTTTCCAATGGAAGTCACGTGGTTTGACCAATCAAACACTTGTGTTTGATTGCCCCCCCCCCTCCCCCCATCACACACAACTGTTTGGTCAAAACCACGTGACAATTTCGTCAACAAATAAAAAACTGCACAAAAAAAAAAAAAAAGATTTTTCAAAAATAGCAGACCTACAAGCTCGTAGCGCGCCACTCGGTGGCCCCCGAGGGGTCGCGACCCACGGGTTGAGAACCCCTGGCCTAAATAAACAAAACAACGACCAAACATTTGCTCGATTAGTGTTTGATACGTGTGAATGAGGCCTCACTCTCTACAGTTTGTTCAAATTCCATTCTATGCTCCTCGTTTAGGATCGCTACAGCGGTGGCTGTCAATCTCACGCCTCACACTCAAAAAGCAATAGCAGACACAAAGCATTGTGGTGGCCTAAATAAACAAAAAAACGACCAAACATTTGCTTGATTAGTGTTTGATACGTGTGAATGAGGCCTGCAGCCCTGCACTCTCTACAGTTTGTTCCAATTCCATTCTATACTTGTTACAGCGGTGGCTGTCAATCTCACGCCTCACACACTCAAAAAGCAATAGCAGACACAAAGCATTGTGTTTTGGGCATTGTGATTCGGCATGCGGCCTCTCCGTTGGCGCAAGCATTAATTTTGTTCAGCAGAGACGACAGCTTTCAATGGCACTCCTTGTTTTATACTGAGCCAATTCCACTCTCCCTCTAGAGCCACTACTGTAGTCGCTTACAGTTACCCTGCCCACCCCGTTCCAGTGCAGTCCATAATGAAAGCAGAAGCAGTGGTATTTAATTCAGCTTTGACCCAGTTTGCTGCATGCTAGAAGCTATGTAGTCCTGTGACTATAAGAATAATGTCTGTAGCAACACAAATATCATTCCCATATAGGTAGTGCGGACCGGATACCCCTGCGCATACTCCCTTAACGGGTACACTGTTGGGCACACTGTTTTAATGACATCATGGGGCAAAGCAAAGCAAAGCAAAGTTACTATATTTACCCAGGGTATCTGGGCTAAGCTCAAGAACTTGTTTCCAGCCAGGCCCTGCTCATAGAACATTTCATGGTAGTGGTTCAATGCCTTGCTCAAGGGCACTTCAGCGGTGGTAATTTTAACGTGTCGGACCGCTGATTCGAACTGGCGACCTTCCGGTATCAAGACCGCTCCGCAATCCGTTCGGCCACCGCTGCCGCTGGCACAGTTGCATGTGCAGTATAGCCTAGTGTCCTTTATGCGTCTATGTCACAAACTACCTCCGCACACAAGCCTGTGAGTCGAGCTCATTTCATTGGTCAAAAAAAACGTTTCACTCGTTCGTGTTGCGGGCCCCAACCAGCCCAAACTTGCGATACCACATTTGGCCACTTGGAAATCAGTGCTTCAATATTCTCCCCCTGTCCTGGGGGCTTGGTGCATCGTGCTGACTTTGAAATGCCTCCAATTAATGCACGTATCTCATTAGGGACACAGACACATTCAAGCTGAAGAGGTCTCCCACATGACCATATCCACATTGTAGGCTCCATTTAGCCATTTTCTTATTCATTATTTTTCCCTCCATGACTCAGAAGTCAGTTTGCCAAAAGCCTATAAGTTAACAATGCTTCTCCCATCTCCTGCTGCTGAAAGATATACACTTACAATAACCAGTGAGTGGAGGTGGGTGGCTTTAAGTGTTCACTCAAGTTCAGAATTTCGGAATGGTGGTGTTTTTTAGCACCACTATTCAGAAAAATACATTTCGGAATGGCAAGGTTTCGGAATGGTGGGTTTTCAGAATGGTGGGTTTTCAGAATGGTGGGTTTTCAGAATGGTGGGGTTTCAGAATGGTGGGTTTTCAGAATGGTGGGTTTTCAGAATGGTGGGTTTTCAGAATGGTGGGGTTTCGCAATGGAGGCCTGTCCCCCCAGTGGGTAAATGTGACTCATGCATACTCAGTGAACCCTAGTCTAATCCAGGGGTTCGCAAACTTTTTTATACCATGGCAGCCATATTATGAGGGACATTTTTTGGTAGACTGCTGCTGCTGTGTTTGCCCAAAATAAAACAAGTTCAGAAGAAACTACTCAAGAGAGTGTGGATATTCCTTTCTCTGTATATCTTATTCAAGAATCTGCACCCAGCTATTGTAAGAGTCTACTCCTTATTAAGACTCCCCCCTGAGTTGAGGTTTTTGATCCGTTGGGAGAGTTGTCCTACTTTCTTTGGTGACCCCACCAACAGCACACACCTCCCCCTGCACGTACACCGAGTGACGCGCTACGAGCTTGTAGGTCTGCTATTTTTGAAAAATCGAAGAACGACTGACATAGAAACGTAGCTTTTCAGGAAAACTGTGAGGATGTAGAAGACATTTTTAGAATCTGATCTCAGGTCAAAATGGGTTAAAAAAAACCCTCTCTCCCCTCAAAAACCTTTGGCTAATAGGGAGAGAAACAAATCCATGTTCGTCTTACTAACACCCAGGGAGGCCATGTGTCCCGAAGCCGACAGGAAGCCGACAGGATACTACGGGGGTTAGAAGGCTCGCTCTCTCTCTCTCTCTGTGTGTGTGTGTGTGTGTGTGTGTGTGTGTGTGTGTGTGTGTGTGTGTGTGTGTGTGTGTGTGTGTGTGTGTGTGTGTGTGTGTGTGTGTGTGTGTGTGTGTGTGTGTGTGGGGGGGGGGGGGGGGGGGGGGGGGGCAGGCTAATGGGAACAATTAGATTTTCCGTCTACCTGCTGAGAAACACATGGAGTGAAAAGGACACAGCACACTTTTACTTGGAAAAAGTTGTCTTGCTTTTTCTGTCATGTTGTCATTTCTCATCTCTCTTTGTGTGTGTCTCTCTCTCTCTCTCTCTATGCTCGTTGTCGCTCATTCGCTTTCCTCTCCGTTTAGCATTATTTTGGGGCACTGCATGCTGGGTCGTCATGGCAACAAGAGGGGTATTGACCCAGCTTTCAGGATGTCGCAATCGTTCCAGTCTCCCCACGCACGCACGCACGCACGCACGCACGCACGCACGCACGCACGCACGCACGCACGCACGCACGCACGCACGCACGCACGCACGCACGCACCTATTGATTCCTTCACTCCTTTTGTCCATTTCACCTCTGCACTCAGTAACCAATACACATGCATCAGTAACGTGCACATGACAGATACACATTTCAATTTGTCTATTTTTTTAAAGAAATTGATTAGAATAGATTTTTCACTTTTTTTAAATTTTGTCAAAACATCAGTAATTGGTGGGCTACTCCAAAATAACTCTCCAAAATTGGTAACAGCATCATGTTAAACTTTTACTCCACTACAATAATTTGACAAATGATAAGTAGCTTGCGGAGTTAGTTCAGTCAGATATACTCGAGCGGATTCATGCTGTGCTCAAGGGCGCATGCATACATATACTCGAGGGGTTAATATGCTGCATTACTATGTGGGTGTATTCAGTGTTTGCAAGACCCACATGTCATTCGCTGATGTGGCAGTCAGCTGACCAATTGGGCGGGGTATTTAAGCTCACCTAGACCAAGGACTGTCTAAGAAGGACGAGACGCGAAGACAACATGGCGTCGTACGGGCGACGCCATGTTGCTCCATGGAAGGAAAGAAACATGCGCAATGGGCTATATGCAGCCAACACTTCCGTGTTCAGCTTCCTTGGTCTCAACTGCGCATGTTTCTTTCCTTCCATGGAGCAACATGGCGTCGCCCGTACGGTCTTCGCGTCCCGTCCTCTTTAGACAGTCCTTGACCTAGACTGCATGCTCTTCCTGCCTTCCTTCTGCATATGGTTCCTGGTTGTTATGTGATGTTTGCTCCCACCGCCACCGGGGGGCTCTGTTATTGATGTTCCCCATGGGGGGTTGTTATTGTATATCCATCTCCCTGCTCTTAATCTTAATGATGGTGTTAAATTGTGCCGAGCAGGGAGAAAAATTTAGCAGAGCAACGCCAAGATAAAATATTATATGCACACTTGTATTCTCATTCTATAATAAATATTGGTTAAATCTACTCGTGAGTTATCCGACTGAACTTTTAGTTACTAGTAACTTTGTAGATTTGGATTATTATTATTCTCACCTATATGGTCATGAAGTGTGGGTCATGACCGAAAGAATAAGGTTGCCGATACAAGTGGCCGAAATTAGTTTTCTCCAGAGGATGGCTGGCATCTCCCTGTGTGTGTGTGTAGAGAATGAGATAGGGTGAGAAGTTCAGTCACGCGAGAGAGACTCGCAGTCACTGCTTCTTCGCTTGGAAAGGAGTCAGCTTAGGTGATTCGGGCATCTGGTTAGGAGTGTCTCCCTAGGGAGGTCCTCGATGCACGTCCCACTGGGAGGAGACCCTGGGGCAGACCAAGGATCAGATGAAGGGATTTGTATCTCCAAACGTCCTTGGAACGCCTCGGGATCTCCCAGGAGGAAGTTACTAATGTTGCTCTGGAGAGGGAAGTCTGGAGTAGAGGGTATAGCACGGGTTAACCCGGAACCGAACACCAAAGGTCCGAACCGAGAACCAAACCGGGCGCAAAATATTGACTTCCCCTTCGGGGAACGGGTCGGTTCCATTTCAAAGCTGCGGATCTCGGTCAGGGCATGTGAAATGCATAACACCCGAAAGGACCCGCGAGCCGTCTGGAGCTCTCTGGTGGAACTACATCAACCACTTCAGCCCAGCAATTTGAAAATAGCCGATCTACAAGCTCACAATACTGTGAGCAGTATTTCTACTTTTACTTAAGTAAAACATTTGAATACTTTGTTCCACCACTGGGGTCACAGCGGTACAACAAGGCCTGCCGGACGGACGGCATTCACGCTTGCATCATCATCATAATCACCATCATCACAGACAGCTGTTTGCTAAATGTGCTGACCGATTGAACGTTCTGTATACTTTCACTGCTGGAGGTTGCCGACTTATGCCCAGAGATTTGTTTTAACTGCATACGTTTCCTTAATAATTCATAGCAGAGGCCTGGGCCATGGCTCAGTGGTCCAGGCACCTTGGCTGGTAATCCAGTCTGGCAGTGTGCCGCGGGTTCGACTCCCGATCCCGACGGCCTTTACTGCATGTCTTCCCCCCCCCCCCATCTCTCTCCCCATTTCCTGTCAGCCTACTGTCTGTCCCTAAAATATATAAAATAAAGGCGAAAGCCACAAAAAAACATAAAAATAAATAATAATTCATAGCAGAGCTTTCGGCCGTGACATAAGCATTATGAGTAACTGAGTAACCATGAGTAATTATACAGGGTTATGAGCCTTTTTTTATTGATTTAAGTATATATGTTTGTAATTATCCCATTCTGGGCGGGAAACCCTTTTGGTGTTTTAACTAAGCATTTTGTTATACTTAAACAAAAATAGCAGATCTACAAGCTCATAGCGCGCCACCGAGTGGCGCGCTACGAGCTTGTAGATCTGCTATTTTTTTTAAATCATGAAAATGCAGCACAAATCTTTGTATATATATTCTTTCAGAAGACTTTTATTTCAACGTCAGGCCTAAATGGGTTATACAGGGTTATGAGACGTTTTTTATTGATTTTTTATTGATAGTATATATGTTTGTAATTATAGACATGGGAGGTGTCCATAAAATGTCATAATTAGTGCTATCATCATCATCATCACCTACTCCTTGGTGACAGAGGTTACCTCGGGGTAAGTAGGAGTGTCTGCATGAGGACATTAGTGGCGTGGTGGAGGAGCATTAGTCTCTCTTATCTGCACTATTCTCTGCCACAGTGGGGGAATGGGGTGACACGTAATTATCATCAATCTCCCGGAACAATGTAATGTTATTTATTAGAAATGTGTGAATAGGTGTGTGTGTGTGTGTGTGTGTGTGTGTGTGTGTGTGTGTGTGTGTGTGTGTGTGTGTGTGTGTGTGTGTGTGTGTGTGTGTGTGTGTGTGTGTGTGTGTGTGTGTATAGAGGTGAAATGCATGCGTCTGTGTGCAACTATTATGATGAGACAGACACAAAAATTGAAAAAACTGTCCACGATATTCTTTTATGCAGCTTAATGGAATAGAATAGAATGTCAGGTTTCTTAATGGGATCATAGTTGTTCAACGTCATTCATTTTGTCACATGGAACCCCATGCAGTTTTGCAGTTTTTGGTCTTTTGGTGTTTTAAGCATTATGTTACACTTTAGCCATTGAAAAATAGCAGATCTGCAAGCTCGTAGCGCGGCACTCGGTGCAGCGCTACGAGCCTGTAGATCTGCTATGTTTTGAAATATCGTGAAAATGTGGTGGATATATTTGAATATATATTCTTTCAGAGCGAACGTTTTTGGTCGACGGCCAATTACATATAGTTTTTGTGGGTCCTTGACATTGAAAATGTTTGAGAACCACTGACAGAGAAACCAACCAGAACACTGTCAGGATTTAGAAGGCATTTTGTAGAATCGACCTCAGGTCTAAATGGGTTAAACTGCCTGCCAGTGAGGCTGTGCATGACCTTTTTGAGTGCATGGAACAGGAGTTCAGATGGCATGTTTTCTGCCTTGCAATTCTGCCTTACAAAATGTCACGCGAAACATGCAGAAATAAATAGTGGCATATAAAGTACTTGAAAGCAATCGTGAAAGCAAAATGTCCGTGAGTGCAGTTCATCCATCACATGCCATCTCCATCAATTTGGAGCTGTATTCCCGCGTTTTGAGAGGATGTTGTCCAATTACAATGGAAGAACAATGGATTCTCCATCTGCAGCCATTAGCTTGTGTGTTTTAGTTTTGAGTGGATTCCATCTTTTCCATCTCCATCCACTTGAAGGTTTTACGCAGTACGTTCCATTCGTCCTAATAGGGCTGAAAGATGGTCTAACTCTCAAGTCTCAACTAATGGTTTAGGCGGCTTGTGCTCTCATTAGCCAGGTGCTCAAACATAACCAAAATGCAAAAACCTCTCATTCACGAACAAGTAAATACTTGCTGGTCTGCCTCCAATTCTATCCTCACTAAGAGCTAGCTTCCATGCCAGGCAGCCGTGCACAGAACATACTGAAATGTCTACTTCCTATTGTCTTAATTAATATCAAATCAAAGCTTGTGCACTATAAAGGACTGGCACAGACAATATGATATTGACGGAACAAATGATCCATCTTGCTGTACTCTGCTTGTCTAGTGTAATACCCTGTTTTGTGTTGTCTTGTAACCGTTTGATTTGTGTTTTGTTGTTCTTTTTTTTTCTTTTTTCTTTTTTTTTTCTGTTATTACCTTGTATGGACTGTATACGTGTGTATCTCAAGGGGTATTCCAAATAAAGAATTTCAATATATATATCATATCAAACATCAAAATGCATGAATGCAGTATGAAGCAGGCCCCAATAAGATGGACGTAATATGTCCATTGTTCGGACCTATTAGCACATGTATTGTGTCTTGTCTCCCTGCCTAATCTAGTTGAATGCCCCTGCTCTGCTGTAGTTCTTGTAAAAACGTCAGTTCCAAAGTTCTAAAAGTCAAGTAGCGTAAATTAACGAAGATAAAAAATACCAGGAGGCCACATCGGTGGCAAAACTGCAGATGCTGATATGATGTTTTTAAAAAATCCCCAATGGCCGATATACTGTAGCGGTGAGACCAACATCAGTCGGGCTACAGTTGGGTGCCACCGATATTGTCCCTTATCATTTGACCCATTTAGGCCTGACCTCAAAATTTAAAAAAAATCTTCTAAATCCTCCAGTTTTCTGAAATAAATATTTTCACGATTTTTCAAAAATAGCAGACCTACAAGCTCGTAGACCTATGAGCTTGTAGATCTGCTATTTTTCAATAGCTAAATTATAACATAATGTTTAAAACACCAAAAGGGGTTCCCGCCCAAAATGGGTTAACTGTGCTTTTGCGCAGATCACGCAAACCTCAGCAAAAAGAAAAGGACAATATCGATGGCCTCCAACTGTACATTTCAAGTTGTACATTTCAAGTTGTACTTGAAATGTACTGTAATTCTGCAAACTGTTAATAAATCAATCAATCAATCAAACCTCATTATACTCCAAGTATACAATCTGAAAGAAACACTGAATGAAATAAGGAAATTTTTAACTCAGCAACCTAAACCTCTGTTACAGTCCAGCAGAAGCACAGATATGTTGGATCTCTAGACTTGAAAATGTAAATGCTCAAGGTATGTGTGTGTCCATGTGATTGACTATATAGGACTGGCATCCACTCTACTCGGCGCAAGGAATCAACACAATCCAAACATAACGAACAACAATAATCCACATAATCGTTTGATTTAACCCATTTTGGGCGGGAAGGGAACCCCTTTTGGTGTTAGCATTATGTTATGCTTTAGCTATTGAAAAATAGCAGATCTACAAGCTCATAGCGCGCCACCGAGTGGCGCGCTACGAGCTTGTAGGTCTGCTATTTTTGAAAAATCGAAGAACGACTGACAGAAAACTGTCAGGATGTGGAAGACATTTTTAGAATCTGATCTCAGGTCAGAATGGGTTAAGCGCAATGTGCCCCATTCAGCAGATCAATCACCTTATGGACTCTAGGTTGTCAGATACATACATCAAACAGGAATCCAATGATCTTTGGATGAGCTTTAGATTACCACATTTTAGGGGCCAAGCCCGAAGGCGCGGAGGCCCCCATTGTTTTTCTACCCTAACCCTAACCCAAAACCGGGAGGTGAAATCTTCCATTATTATTGCCAGCGTAAACCTGATCTCTCTTTAGAAGCGTTCATATTCCTAACCGAGATGCATGATGAAGTCAGAAATTAGGGCAGAACATCACGGATATGATCAACCTGCACGGAGGCAGCGTAGATTCAGAGAAAATAAGGACGTTTGTCGGGCCCTAAACCAGGAAGTAAATGGCTGCGCACCAAGGGGCCAGTGAGGCTCTTCAACGTTGAAGCACTGGGCCCTAGTGGTAGGAGGAGGGACTACAGGCGGACCCGTGGATTCATGACCGGGAAACCCCGTGCAGCTGGGCTTTAACATTGAGCGCTCGGTTGCACTTCCGCATTGGACCACCAAAATGTGGTGGTCCAATGCGGAAGTAGACGTTTTGAGACGGTCCTTCCGGGTGCTTCAAAACGCCACTGAGCAACTTCCACTGACATGAATAGCGGAGGGGGCGGAGCTTCGCGCCAGATCAGTCTCTATCCTTCTTTATACTCTATGCTGAGCAAGGCGTGGCCTACCGTAGCAGCGGCCCACTGTCAAAAAATGGATTTTTAGCTATCCTGTTTTATATTGATAGAAAAAGGCCGTAAGACGTCCCCACGCGTTCCAGGCAACCCCGCAGTTTAACTTGATAGGACGTGTGTGGACGTCCTAGGCATCATAAGTGTGGTTCTTCGATTTTTCAAAAATAGCAGACCTACAAGCTCGTAGCGCGCCACTCGGTGGCGCGCTATGAGCTTGTAGATCTGCTATTTTTCAATAGCTAAAGCATAACATAATGCTAACACCAAAAGGGGTTCCCGCCCAAAATGGGTTAAAGGGACACCCTTTTTCAATCGGATGGTTTCACACAAGACATATTCATCTACGCAACAAAAGTGGTGGTAAACCAAATGGTTGGAATCCTTTCAGCACAGAGAGCGCCATGACAGTGCCAATTAAATGTTATGGCCTGCATTGTTGATTCCATGTTGTTTTAAGCATTAAAGTGCACTTCTTCTTGTCAGAGCCTGTTGTCACTTTGAGGTAAAAGTGTGCACTTTCTCTCTCATCTGGCAATGACACATTGTCAGGTGAAAATAAGTGCACTGGGGGTAGAGATAGAAATCCAAAGACCGAGACTATAAACGGAAGGAGTTTGAAAGAGAAAGTGTACGTATGTTTAAACATACATGCGTCCTGGGGAAAATGAAAATGAAACTAGATTAAGTGCCCCTCGGGGCACAGGTCTCCACCAGGGCAGGTCAGGTTGTGGCCTCCTGGTGGCGCTATAATAGGCCAATGTGAAAAGGGTGCCATTTCTTCTTACGCCTTGGATGGAAATTGGATGATTTGAGACATTTTGTTTCAAAAAGGTGTTTTGCAAAAATCCCCCTGTTGGTAGCGCTATAACAGGCCAATGTGAAAAGGGCGGGATATATTCCTCAGCTCGGAGATTAGCTGTACACAGACGGACGGACGGACACACACGGACGGACGGACGGACAGACACACACACGGACGGAGTGCAAAACATACTCTCTCCCCATGCCTTCGGCCTGGTGGAGACCATAATTGCAAAGCATGAAGATACACGGTCATTAATTGCTCCCCCACTCTCTCTCTCTCTCTTGCTCTGAACACTCACAACTCCTCCTTTTATATCTCTTTCCACCCACCACCTCCATTCTTCTGTTCCTTTTCCTCGACTCCCACCCCTCCCCACCATCTCACACTCTCTCCATCATCCTGCATCTCACCTCCAGTATATCAACCCCCACCCTTTTCTCCATCACACAACCCCCCATCCCCACCAGATCCTGCACCACGGTCCACGACTAATCAAATACTGTCCCTTTCATTTGCACGGAGGGTAAAAGCTGTTTCAATTATATGTTCTCATTCTCTGCGCCATCTCTGCTCTATCTCTCTCTTTCTGTGTGTTCTCTCTGTCTGAAAGTACCATTCCTTCTCATAACCCTTTCTTCACAAACTCTCTCGCTCCTGCATTTCTCTAAGAGATGGAAGATTACAAGTGGGAGAGAGAGAGAGAGGGAGAGAGAGAGAGAAGGGGTAGAACTGGAAGTGTTCAATGGGCCACACACGCACGCACGCACACACGCACCTAACTCTGTATTAGACAATCAAATCCTTTGGAATAGCATAGACAGTGGTGACGGAATGTTCCAGCAGAGGTTTGGGTGGTTGTTCGGGGAGATAGAAGATGGCATTTGGAATGGATTGTGGATAATGATATACGGTCTGATACAGCAACGCTGAGAGTCGACTGTCATACGGTGTCATACAGTATAACAGGAGAACTCTTTGTGCCATAAATAGCAGCTCACTGGCACGGCCTGCGCTCGTTCTATAGAATAATCTCGCTATTGACAGTTGGGAGAATCACTTTAATCATTCCACACCTGACTTCACTTCAGTCGTTGCAGCTTCGCCATCATTTTATACAGTTTACTAAGTCTACAATGGTGTAGCGTGCCACAAATGGCAGATATTTTATCTCTGACACGGTGTGAGCTTGTAGATCTGTCATTTACGGCACCTGACTCTGTCATGCAATGGAGTACAAATCAAGCAGTACTGTACAATTTAGGCATTTAGCAGACGCTATTAATCCAGTTGCGGGGGGTGAGTTGTAAGGTTGGATGAGACTTTGAAGATATGGGGGTGCCATATCTTTAGCAGCAAGGGAGCGGGAGCAAGGCGGGAGCGGAGAAGGGGGAGTCTTAATTGGAGAGGCTTAAGTGCACATGCCGGTAGGCCAGTAAGAGGCTCCCTCTCTCTCTCCCCCTCTCTCCTGTGCCTTGCAGTAGAGCATATATGGGCCACATTGCTATTTTTGAAACATTGTATAATGACATGACCAACGTAGGGTGGCTGTCTGTGGGTTTTGTTTGTTTGTTTGATTGTTTTAAAGCACACTTTGGTAGAGGTTTGGGTCGCGCAGTTACCTTGTCATGTTGGAGCTAGTCCATTTGGCGAGATATCTTCTGAAGGAAGCAATGTCTGCGGTTTATTCTTAAGTGAGCCAATGCAACAGACGCTGTAGCAGATGCCAGCTGCGAGGTGAACAGTACATCAGCTGTTGCGTGTCCACAGTAGAGGAAACAGCTGTGATATCCTGCCAGAATATGAGCAGTACACCCTGACCGTACAGTATGGAATGGAAGAGATCTGAGGCGAATAATACTGTTTCAGCAAGAAGGTGGTTTTATCAGGTGGCGCTGTGTAATAATTATCAAGGTGAGTATAGTGGCTCAGGAGGTAGAGCGGCTGCCTTGGAATCAGAGGGTTCCAGCCAGGCTCGATTCCCGGATCCTCCTGGCAAAAGTGCCTTTGAGCAAGACACTGAACCCCGCCCATAGGCCATTGTGCACACGGGGGGATATATATATAAATCACACCCATGTGAATTGAGGGGCGCTCTCATCATCGTACAGCATCATGATGTAACATGATGTGTATTTGCTCAGACACTATTACGTAATATTGTCCATTCATTGTCAATGGGAACTTTGTGTAGGACAAAAATGGACACTAAGCCGATTTGCTCATACACATATGACGTAAATTGTCCATTCATTGTCAATGGGAATTTAATGTTTGTGTAAGACGAAAATCTACACTAATAGCTGAATATAGCAGGGGCTAGCGCCCCTCAAAAATAGAAAAAACTAGAAAAAGTGCCCCTCGGGGCACAGGTCTCCACCAGGATATGATTGTTTGTAACGGTATATTCATAATGCTTAGTAATGTTATTAAGATGAATGCATCTTGTGTTTTCAATAAATGGCTGGCATACATTACATGACATGACAGATCTGGTGTGATTACACATGACTATAAAGATCACTTGTGTGATATTTTCATAATGAAATGCCCCACCTTCCTAATTGTAATAAATAGATCTTTATAGCAGCACTATGTTTGTATGTTTGCACTCCTGCAAACTTTGGAAGCCAATCTTAGCCAATCAGGATGGAGTCTGAGAAATCTGAAAGACACGTTTCGTTGAATGGCTCTAGAGAGACTGTGTACCAATTTGCGTGATGTTTGGACAAAATCTGTAGGTGTACTGTCCAAAAACTTGTTTTGCACAAAGCGGCCTCCTGGTGGCGCTATAACAGGCCGTTCTGGAAATTCGGGTTAACGGTGCCGGAGATTAGCTGTTCACGGACGGACGGACACACACACACACACACACACACACACACACACGGACGGACGGAGTGCAAAACATACTCTCTCCCCATGCCTTCAGCCTGGTGTAGACAATAATTATGGTAATACTGTATGACTGTACTGTACTGTACCGTACCGTACCGTACCGTACCGTACCGTACCGTACCGTACCGCAACAGTGACACTTGGTGCTGAACAAACGTTATTTTCGTGCTCGGACAGACCCAGTGACCCAGCCAGGGACAGACCCAAGGACCCAGGGACACACATTGCTGTCTATAGGAGTGGTTTGCACCACTCAAAAAACCTAATAAGGCTACAGCCTACAGGACTGGGCCTTAATTCTGGCAGTGTGCACAAGACATTTGGCGTCTCTGTCCTTTTGAGCATTGAGCCCCCAAGATCTTTCAGCTTCAATTTCCACAGATGCCGCACTGTCAAATCTATTTCTGGCAGTTATTCGGCCTAGAGGAGAACGGTTTGTTATCTGTTGCAATACAAAGTATTTCAGGCTGCATAACTTTGTTCAATTTTGCAAACCGTTGAATCTCAGGGCCAGCTAACTCGGCTTGGAGATTGCCAGCAATATGAAGACACACATGGCATGTGAAAATAAGACTGCTATTAACATTCGTCAAAATGCAGCCTATTCAATTTCCTCTACCAATCATTCTTAATCGCTTCAACCCTGGTGTCCTAATTTTGGACGAACATTTTTAAACATTTTTAAATTAAAAAAATAAATAATAATTAGATCTGTAAGTTCACAACGCCTTGCACCGTGATTTGTGATGTATTGCTGCTATTTTTTTAAATGTATAATGTTTTGGTTAAAGTAAATATTTATTTTTTAATGGGCCCCAGTCTGTCACGGGCCCCAAAGCAACCAAAGCAAGGGAGGGGTGACGATTATATAAAAGTTGGTTCGTGGAGTGGAGGTTATTGGAGTCCATTGGAGTCCATCTGTCCAGCTTATTCGGGATGGTAGCTGTTGGGAGTGTAGGTTGGATCCCGTTATTTTTGAGTGGTGCAACCACTCCTATAGACAGCTATGTGTGTGGCTGTGTCGCTGGTTCTGTCCCTGTGTCCCTGGCTGTGTAAAAGCATGAAAATAGCGTTATAGCGTTTGTTCACCACCAAGTGTCACTGTTGCACAGCCTAACACAGACACAGTCAGACACACACAGGCCAGTGAGGAGGGCTTTTACAGTACAGTACAGTACAGTACAGTACAGTACAGTACAGTACAGTACCACTCACTTCAGACAGGTGTGATTTTTCTGTTTCGTTTGAATAGCAGAAACAGCAGAAAGCTTTAATTGTGACATGTTATGCAAGATCTGTGATGTGCTATCTATCTAGTATCTACACACACAATTACGTTTTCCCAATTATTATGCCTATGTGAGATTTGTTTTTGTACTGCCATATCGCTACTAAAACCCAGAAAGGTTATGTGGTGACAATAGACAATAAAACTAGAAAAAGTGCCCTTCTGGGCACAGGTCTCCACCAGGAGGATAGGACTGTGTGAGATGTTTAGGAGTAATATAAACATGTTTGCCTTTGATGGCAATTGGATGATTTGAGGCATTTTGTTCCAAAAATGTGTTTAGCAAAAATCAACCTGTTGGTGGCGCTATAACAGGCCAATGTGAAAAGGGTGGGATATATTCCTCAGCCCAGTAAGAAAATGTGTGAAAGATTTCACGTAAATTGCATGCTGCGTTCATGATTTGAGGCTTTTGTTCAAAACGGGGCAATCTTGCAAACTGTGAAAGCCAATTATAGCCAATTATGATGGAATATGAAATATCGGACAGATCCGACTTGAGCACATGACCATAGAGATACTGTGTAACGATTTGTGAGATTTTTGGACAGAATCTGGAGGAGTAATATCAAAAAATGTGTTTTACAAAAGTCGGCCTCCTGGTGGCGCTATAAAAGGCAGATGCGGAAAATGCAGGTCAAAGGTTTGTCCTTGGCCTCTAGGGAGTGTGCATGCAACGTTTCACGCAGATCGGTGCAGTTTTAGGTAAAACATGTGAAAAGCTGCCTCATGGTGGCGCTATAACAGGCCGTTCTGGAAAATGCGGGGCAGAGGTTCATCGTTGGCATCCAGGGAGTGTGTGTGCAAAGTTTGGCATCGACCGGGTTAACGGTGCCGGAGATTAGCTGTACACAGACGGACGGAAGGACACACACACGGACGGACGGACACACACACGGACGGAGTGCAAAACATACTCTCTCCCCATGCCTTCGGCCTGGTGGAGACAAAAAACGGCTGACCACCATGGGTGGCAATTCCCCCCCCCCTAAAATCGCCTATGACCGCGCCCTAACCTCCGCCATCGGTGTGTGAATGGGTGAAGTTCATTGTAGTGTGTGTGTGTGTGTATGTGTATGTGTGTGCAGTCAATTTACCATAGTGTGTGTTACTACAAATCAGATCATCAAATTTGGGAATTCACAAACGAAAAAGAGAAATGTAAAAAGAAAAAAGCGGTATTGTTTTGGACACCTTGAATTTTTTTTAACCACACCCACTTAAGCCCTATAGAATTTACTTCATTGTGCGGTAAATCATTTAGCTAAAATAGCTGATCTACATTAACATTTTGGGAAAATTGTACTCTTGTACTGCAGGTCTAATGTACCAATCCTGACGAGTAATGTCTTAAGTTATGAGCTCATAAAAGGTATATGTGCTGTACTCATAACTCAGCTGTACAATAATTCCGCATACAGAAAGTCTACAGTGTGGAAACATTTTAGAACTGGCAATGCAGAAAGGAGCACAATAACCTAAGCTAAAAAATATGCTACTATATGGAAATAGGGATAACATATCAAAGGATCCGTTTTTACTTTGAGACTGGGGCTGGGCGCTCATTAGTTTAGTGTGTTCTTTTCTGGAAACAGGCCTTCAGAAGGAGCTTTCATGCATATGACGCGCGCACACACACACACACACGTCACACACACACGCACACACAAACAATGTTAATTATGAGCCATCTAAATGTCATCCGTTAAAGGTCCCTGGTGCTACCAGGCTTGTAACTGAACACTTAAAAAAAAAAACATGCACGTGCACACGCACGCACGCACACACACACACACACACACACACACACACACACACACACACACACACACACACACACACACACACACACACACACACACACACACACACACACACACACACACACACACACACACACACACACACACATACACACACACACACATACACACACACACACACACACACACACACACCGTCGAACAGAAACCTTGTATCTCCATATTTCAACTTTCTAGGTTTTTTTCGTCAGAATGTCCTACTTCGTCCTACTGTATAAGCAAAAGTAGTGAAAATAGCTGCTCTACAAGCTCGTCTATGCATGCGATTGCGACACGTTGCGCGCTTGTAGATCATCTTTCTTTTTTTAACCATTTCGGAAAAGTTTCGTACAATTTCCCCAAAAAAAGAAAAAAGAAAATTGGGACACATGAGGTTTTCCAGCCAACAGCGACGTTGATTATGTAACACTACTGTACTGTATGTGTGTATGAGAAACTCACACAGCCTTTACCACCTGAGTGACGGGCAGCTCCATGAGCCATGCTCATTAGTGGAGAAGCAGCCAGGCATTAGCAGCCGCTGCCAGATCATCATCCCCCAGGATGGAGGCTCATAGAAGAACAAACAGACAGAGCGGCGGCTCTGCATCTATTTATCTGGCCTGTCAATCAAGGCATTTTCGCCGGTAGGGTCACCATGGTTACTGTAGCCTGCACGCACGCACTCCTCCGCAGTGCTGGGAAGTAACTAAGTACATTTACTTGAAAGGACAACTTTAGTTTTTTTCAAACCAAGGTTCATGTTTTAGGTTGTTATTAGAGAAAGTAAAAGATGAGTGTTTTTTTCTTTTTCATTTGCTGCTTTCTTTCGTTTTAGCGATTTTAGCTATTTCTTTTGACAGGGAAGCGGGGGCATTCAAACATGGGGCTAAATAATATAATTTTGAGGTATTTGTATTTTACTTGACTATTGCCAATAGCTTTACTTCTACTACACTACATCTCAGAAGCAAATATTGTACTTTTACTCCACTACAATTATTTGAAAACTTGAGTTACTAGTTACTTTGTAGATTTTGATTATTAGCCTATTACAAAACATTCACATCCAACCACATTTCAGCCATTTGAAAATAGCCGATCTCCAAGCTTACAATGCATTGCAGTGCGACACATTGTGTGCTTGTAGATCTGCTATTTTCAAAAGATTTTTATACATTTGAAAACATGAAATGGGACATTCTGCATAACGAATACCTTCTACTTTTGGTACTATAAGTACATTTCGATGCCAATACTTTTGTACTTTTACTCAAGTACATTTTGAATTCCAGACTTTTAGTTGTAACAAAGTAGTTCTACACTGCAGTACTGAGACTTTTACTTAAGCAAGTTGGGTAAGTTAAAAGTTTGAGTACTTTTTTTTCCACCTCCGCTACTTGACACAGAGCTTTCTGACTTTGTCACGCGCCGAAGGAGAAAGCACTTCCCCCTGTTAGGAAACGCTGCAAACTATCTGGAACGAGGCCTTCGTGCTGCGATGGCAGGTGGTTGTTCCTTCCACTTTGTTGACTGGGGCTTGACTAATTGCTTTCTCTGTCAAAAATCTACATCCTCCGGTTGGAGCCGGTACAGTAATTAGTCTTCACATGCATGGGCCGGACGGACGTTTTCTTTTTTTCTTCTCCTTTCTTGTTTTCACGCCAACTTGACGGGACAGACAGGCGCTGCCAAGTAATGAGCAAACACTAGTTGACTGGTGACATTAAACATGTCGCCGCCGCTGTCGGGTGGAAACCGTGTATGTGCAAAACCATTCCTTTTTTTGTAATTATCCTTCACACATTAACCCATTTAGGCCTGACCTCAAAATTTAAAAAAAAATCTTCTAAATCCTCCAGTTTTCTGAAATAAATATTTTCACGTTTTTTCAAAAATAGCAGACCTACAAGCTCATAGCGCGCCACACGAGCGATATAAAGTAGGGCATAGATTTTCAACATACAAAGTACGGAGATATGAGGTTTCTGGAGCATCGATGCGTTTATTCCTGATGGGGACAATATTTGCACATTAACCACATGAACCCAAATAGAAGATCTACAAACTCGCAACAATGGATAGCAACGGATTGTGAGCTTGTCGATCGGCAATTTTCAGCAAAGAGATTAGAGAGGGTTAGTGGGGGGAAAAAGGAGGGAGCCTGCTATAGTACAAACCCCCAGGCAGGCATTTTGATTGATTGATAACTTTATCAGACAATTAAATGCAAACAGTGCAGGGGTACAGTCAAGCACAAATGGTCCAAAAGGATAGCACCGAAGAAAGACCTTATATGGTCTCGTTTCCCATACATTCATTCAAATTGACACTAAGGGTTAATTGCCCACCTGCCCCTGGCAGATAAATAAAACATTCGGGCAGGGGGAGTTTGCCTTCAGGTTGCCCCGACCTGTGCTCGTTTGAGAGGGGACGCAACCGTCTAGAGATCTGTCTAAACACCTGAACGTGGCCAGTCTTCTGGTCTGTGGAATGTAATATAAGAGCACTGTTTTATCTACTGTGCTGTATTCACTAAATATATAATATAAAACAAAGTGTGAACCCATAGTCATATTCATACAATAGTAGGTATTTGGCATACAAATTGAGGTGTGACATATTTTATCGCACAGTCCCAGAAAGGAAAAAAAAGGGGGGAAAGAGTGTTAAATTGAACTGTAATTACAATCTGTATCTATCATATTGTAATGGATATTTTACTTTTCAGGCAAGTGGGCGTCTTGCCCACTTGCCTGCAAAGTAGAACATGACATGTACTTGCCCTACGAGCAATTGCCTCTAAGACCTTAGTGTCCACCCCTGCCCAGGGAGGGACTCCGGTCAATTTAGTATACAGTACGTGCCGTAGAGCCTCCAGTCCAGATTAGAAGCGAGCCGAGTGGAGTGGGAGGAGGAAATGCCGCTCCGGCACGCTCAAGGAGGCTCTCATGTTGGCTC
This sequence comes from Electrona antarctica, assembly GCF_951216825.1. Classification (NCBI taxonomy): domain Eukaryota; kingdom Metazoa; phylum Chordata; class Actinopteri; order Myctophiformes; family Myctophidae; genus Electrona; species Electrona antarctica. Next base: position 50,858,758 of record NC_136810.1, read on the forward strand.
TCCGGCTCCGCTTCATGCTGATAACTGACACAAATAATTTATAAACCAGACTTTACAATTAGCATTGAATTATAGAATGGAATTAGAATGGCATGCAATCAGTTCAGAATTAATTAATTATTTATTTATTGACATTATGGCTCAAAATGAGATGAAAAATACTGTAGGCATGATCGGCACGTAATAAATCATTAACCCTTTGTGTTTTAAACATTTTGTTATAATTTAGCTATTGAAAAATAGCAGATCTACAAGCTCATAGCGCGCCACCGAGTGGCGCGCTATGAGCTTGTAGGTCTGCTATTTTTGAAAAATCGTGAAAATATTTATTTCAGAAAACTGGAGGATTTAGAAGAATTATTTTAAATTCTGAGGTCAGGCCTAAATCATTAATCCAACCTAACCCGCTAATGAAAACACTGATCGCATCGTTAGTAGGCCTCGTTGGGCCTCCGCAGAGCCGGCGGCCTCGATTAGTTTCACTTCCACCGAATCAACAAGACCGCCCCTTCTTCGCTCATGTTGCGAAATTCGGCTGGCACCTGCTAAAGCATCTACCGCCCTCTGGCGTCCAAGGAGTTAAGAGATCCAGGACGTGCGTTGTGCACTCATTGTTACAGTGTTGAAAATGTAACCGTGCCAGGGCAATGGCTCAGTGGTCCAGGCACCTTGGCTGGTAATCCAGTCTGGCAGTGTGCCGCGGGTTCGACTCCCGATCCCGACGGCCTTTACTGCATGTCTTCCCCCCATATCTCTCCCCATTTCCTGTCAGCCTACTGTCTGTCCCTCCATAAAAAAAAAGAAAAAAAAAAGGCGAAAGCCACAAAAAAGAAAATGTCACCGCGACCGGGCATGCTCAAACATGCGGTGATGAGCGGCCCCGGCCGGAGTGGCTTGGAGCACGCAGGCGTTCCCATCAGCTCCGAGTTCCGCTCCAACCTTTTCATAAACTCACTCCCCCGCTACTTTCAAAGATCTCTCCGTTCCTGTGCCGCCTACTCACACAGAGTACAGATCGTACACTTCAGCTGCTGTCACTTTTCTATCGACGGTATCTACTGTAACAGATATGATTATGCTGCTGACACATGTGAGATGATAGCCAAATATTCTTTGAAAGAACTGAAGATGTTAACAGCCGAGTGTCTCATCTACAGTATATAGGCTGCATGTCTCCATCCCTTAACCAACAAAATATCGTCTGAAATCCTGATCGTTTTCTGAAAAACTCATCAGTGGTGCTCAAACCCCCCCCAGAATTATCTGTATTATCCGTATTTTGTTCCAGGGAATCACCCCCAGAAGCAAATATTTGCGTTAAAAACGTTTGTTGTGAAAGAATACACAGCTCATACTGAGTGCCTCGCTATGAGCTTGTAGATCTGCAAACAGCTCAAGTTTAAAATAAAAAAGGTTAATCCCTTATTCCCTATGGCTCCTCATCTAGTGCTAGTCGTACTATTTTCTGTTATTTTATAGTAAGTTTGTGACAATTTTCTCATGTTGCGGCAACGTCGAGGAGTCCCAAGGATTTTATTGTCCTTATATTTGTAATCTATAATTATTTGTAATATTTTGTAATATTTGTAATCTATAATAGGATGCAACGTAAAAAAAAAAGTTAATCTTGAATCATTCACCGAAAACCGTAAAGTCAACTTTTCTCTCCGTCCCCCTCTTGCGCTCTTTTGCGCGCAACCCCCCCCCCCCCCCCCCACACACACACAAACACCTGGGGGAGTGTTATCACACACACAGGTCTGATCTCATCACGGTTTAGATTCTCAAGAAGGTCATTATGGGCATGTACGCGAAGAGTGTGTGTGTGTGCGTGCGTGCGTGCGTGCGTGCGTGTGTGCGCGCGTGCGTGCGCGTTGATCAAGAGGGAGCTGGATGTGTGTTTGTGTGTACAATGATTTGAGCTGAAAGGTCAGATCAGTGAATCAATGATTGCACTGGAGGAGAGACTATGGACTGATTACAGGGTTGAAGCACATTGGGTTAGTCATTTAATTTCCTCAACCTTTAGTTTGATCCTTTTATCTCTTCAGACATCCTGCCACACTAATCAAGGCTGCTCCGCCCCCGTCAATACGTGTGCCTTTGTTCGTCTTCTCCTACCAAACCTCACCGTTTGCACACATCTCACCGTGCACAACAACACCTACAGCATGCATGTCCAGACATAACGCACTATGATTCACCCATGCAACCGTCATAACTACTGTACAGTTTGCATTTGCATGAAATATCATGTTATTGCGCAACATTTCACGGTGATGCAAATTACATCACATTTTAGGCCACACCCCGGTCCACTGCGCGTGCACACACAAACACACGCCCCACGTTCGGAACGGGTGAGAAATGACAGAGTTACCGTGTGTACTGTACTGTAGTGTACTGTCACTGTACTGTACTGTCCCCCCCAAAAGCATCAAATAGTGTGTGTGTGTGTGTATTAGGCTGCGCAACAGTGACACTTGGTGATGTAAACCAACCAAACGCTATTTTCGTGCTCGGGACACACCCAGGGACACAGCCAGCCAGAGACACACAAAGCTCCGTATAGGAGTGGAGTGGTTGCACCACGCAAAAACGCGGAAAGTAGGCTTTCGAAGTTTCGACTCCACGAAACAGAGAGAGAGAGAGAGAGAGAGAGAGAGAGAGAGAGAGAGAGAGAGAGAGAGAGAGAGAGAGAGAGAGAGAGAGAGAGAGAGAGAGAGAGAGAGGGGGAATGCATGATAATTAAGTCAAATTCGAAGATTTGTAATGATGGGGAGGTTCCCGGTGCTCCAAATCTTCCGTTGTATCTAATTATGCATTGTCTGGCCTCTCTCTAGAGTGGAAATGCACACTGCCAGGAAGAAAGGGCCAGGGAAGAGGTCTGGGCAGGGTGAAAAAGCGAGAAGAATGAGATGTTGATCATGAAAAGCTGGGCACAGCGGAGGCTGGAGAGAGAGATGGAAGGCAGATAAGAGGAAGACGATGGGCAGGGAGAGAAAGAAAACAAGTTGTGCCAAATGCCCACTCATGCCACAGGGAGAGCACAGTTCACATTCAGAAACGGTTGCCAAGTGCGCGGCTGGTCGTCGGACTCCCGCCACACAAGTGCCAGGACCCAATTAAACCCCCTCTGTTATTTAAAATAAAACTCCCTGCTGCACCTCATACTGCGGATACTGGGAGAGGGAGGGGCTCAGTGGGAGGCGGGGGGGGGGGGGGGGGTGGCAGGGCATTAGACTGAGAAACAGGCAGAGGAATAGAGCGAAGGAGGAGGAAGGAATGGAGTTGCAGAGGAAAGATGAAAGGGGACGATAATCGAGGGGGTATGAAATAGTAATAATAGTAAACTTAGGGATAAACGTTACGAGGAGACGATTGGAAGCTGAACTGGAATGAGCACTTATAGATTAGATATTGATATCCAGAGAGAGAGAGAGAGAATACACAGTAGCAGAATACTGGAGCACTGTAACTGATCCAAAACGAAGGAAAACATTAACTCGATGTAGACTCAGTGAACTGTGACTGAACTTCTCACCCTATCTCTAAGGGAGATGCCAGCCACCTGTCGAAGAAAACTCTTTCCGGCCGCTTGTATTCGCGACCTTATTATAGGATAGAAAGAATGTCGGGCCCAAATACATTACAAGGACAAGGAAAATGTTGTGAACAAACACGGCTGTGCTTATATACTTTGTTGAACTATGTCTCTGCGCCCGTGCGCCGTACAGCCGAGATCCAAACCATTCTACGTCTTTTTGTAAACTCGTCAATCTGGGTTCCTTGATGCTGTCTCTATGCTGGAAAGCTGAAAATCTAATTCCGTTTTCTGGCTCATTCCCTCGACGTGACCTGCTGTGGCACTTATTTACTGAGCAAGTCTGCACCATTGTGAGGTCAGTTTAAAAAAAGAACGTATACAAGCACACTGGATAGTCGCTCAATGTAAACAAACCAGACAAGCCAACAAGTATGGCGGCCGCTACCACGTGACACATATGTTGTTGTTGACGCCCCCTCCAGGAGATTTTGGTACACACTATACGGCATGCATAATTAACATAACCGCAATGTAGACACAGGAAAGTTGTATATTGTTTATAAACTTGCGCGGCTAACAGCCCGAGCCGTTTATATTCATAAATTCATTTTTAAGGGAAATCAATGTACAATTGTCACCACCACGTACAGGCCGAGGGATGTTTTATTTTAATGTAATACTTTTGCTAAGGACACTTAGCCGTTAGGAAAATCGATAGAGTTGTGCCATAAATAACAGGCATCTCATACCAGACAACAAGGCCATGATGTATTTTTTGGTGTATTGCCATGAAACAAGTATCTGAAAGGCGGATCGCAGGGTGAACCCTATTTGGGGCAACCTAGAAATGTCTTCTAAATCCTGATCGTTTTCTGAAAAACCCATGTTTCTATTCAAACATTGTCATATCAAGGTCAAGGACCACCCAAAATATATGTAATTGGCCGCCGAGCCCCATCTGAGAATATGTTGGACCCCCCAAAAGCAAAGATTTGAGTTAAAAACTTTCGCTCTGAAAGAATATATATTCAAAGATTTGCGCCACATTTACAAGATTTTCGAGTGGCGCGCTATGAGCTTGTAGATCTGCTATTTTTCAATAGCTAAAGTATAACATAATGCTTAAAACACCAAAAGGGGTTCCCGTCCTGAATGGGTTAACTATTATTTCACTTTAATCTTTTGCATCACTTTGTGCCGTGCTGTGAGCTTGTGCATCTGTTATTCTTTTACATTTTTGAAAAGTACGACAACTACTGATTTAGAATCGGCCTCAGGCCCTATTTGTTTGGCAGGCAGATTGGCACGAGGCAAGCAGCTAATTGACAATTTCCAGAGGCGACTGGTGGGTTTTGTCCAGCGGTGCCCAGCATGTGTTTTGCATTTTGGAGAGTCACCAGGTGTGCGCAGGGAGGTGCGGCAGGAGGACGGACGTGTGTTTTTTTGCAAATCAGCAATGCAACGCAAATTTGGGGTCGAGGAGGAGCAGAATTAGCATCGTCCATCATGACCTCCGACCTCTAGACCAGCGTCTGGGTCAGGGCAGTGTGACCCTGAGAAGCCTGCCAAGGAGGTCGTTCCGCAGACATCTGCCCGAGTGGGTTATTTGGCGATTGTTAATTGGGCTTATGAACTGGGCTTTAGTTTTCACCGAGGAACGCTTCTTAAGTTCTTACATACAGTTGGGTGCCACCGATATTGTCCCTTATCATTTGACCCATTTAGGCCTGACCTCAAAATTTTAAAAAATCCTTCTAAATCCTCCAGTTTTCTGAAATAAATATTTTCACGATTTTTCAAAAATAGCAGACCTACAAGCTCGTAGCGCGCCACTCGGTGGAGCGCCATGAGCTTGTAGATCTGCTATTTTTCAATAGCTAAATTATAACATAATGTTTAAAACACCAAAAGGGGTTTTGCGCAGATCACGCAAACCTCAGCAAAAAGAAAAGGACAATATCGATGGCCTCCAACTGTATATATACCTGCTGGAACCTGAATCTGTGTCACCTTAGCTTTTGACCACTTTAACCATCCATTATTTTAAACTTTAGATTTTGGAAAATAGCAGATCTACAAGCTCATAGTGTGGCACTGCGCTACGAGCTGTTTTGTTTTTTATCATGAAAACGTGTGCAAATATTTGAATATATATTCTTTCAGAGCAAACGTTTTTAACACATATGCTTCTGGGGGGGGGGGGGTCCGGTGGCCAAATACATAATATTTGGGCTCCTTGACATGAAAAAGTTTGAGCACCACTGACATAGAAACATACTTTTTTCAGAAAACTGTTAGGATTTAGAAGATCTTTATTTATTTATTTTTTACATCTGTCTCAGGTCTTAATTAATGGGTCAACTGACAAACTAAGATAATTTAGCTCTTGCCGTTTGTTTGAGCTGCTGTAGACGGGTGCAGTACGTAGTTCAGACTAGTCATTGGTCCGACAAACGACAACCCACCTCAAACCCTAACCTAACCATAACCGCAAGCACAGGAGCAGCGCATGTCCGACATGCGTCTAATGCTCGTCGGAATTACATGCGGTCCCCGCTGTAGACCACTCTGCCCCGGCGTCTACCAAGTGTCTCTCTCAACGTCCCACCCACCCCACCATTGACTGTGCTTCACGCCAGTTCACCCGTTTCCCCAAAATAGGGCCCCAAGTGTTTGTTTTTTTCACCTACAAAATGTACTCACAGTGCATTTTTAATTGAGAGAGCCTTTCAGCCTTTTCTGATGTTATACAAACGTTTGAAATTTACGCAAATGCCCCCACAATGGGTTGAAAGGAGGCTGGATTCACCCTGGCCCAGCAGAGGGCTCAAGGTGTCTGGTGAGGAAAACCTCTTAGTTCAAACGGGTGTCTTGGCTCCCTTTCCCTTTGATCTAAATCCACAGAGCCAAACAAAGAGACCTCAAACCCCCTCTGTCTCCTCCTCCATCTACCTTTCCCTGTCTCTCCGTTTCAGGTGCCTCCAAGTCTTAACCGTCACGTCACCAGGCTTTCCACTATACCTAGCAGCTAGCACTTGAGCAGGGGTATGCAACCTGCGGCTCTAGAGCCACATGAGCCACATGTGGCTCATGTGGCTTATGTGGCCCTCTCCCGTGGCTCGCAGTTGCTACGGGCGGCAAAGAAGTATGAAAAGGAATAAGAGGTTTTCTTTTCTTTTTTTTTTTTTTTTTTACATTTAATCATAATTTATTATTGAATTTGTAGTAGGCATACAGTTATTCTTTCATTTTGATATTGCAAAACAATGTTGCCTATACACCAGATAAAAATAAGAATCAAATTTAATGAAGGAAAATAGAATAATAGAATAATGTATTCATGATAAGACATCTTTGTTTGTTTTCACCACCAATGCTGTTGACTTACTGGTACAGTATACTTGATATGCTTTGAGAAATTAGCAAACAATAAAATGTAATATTAAAAGACCAGAAAAATCACAAATAATGAAAGTTTGCTTAATTAAAGCAAACATATTTTGCGGCTCCAGATAGAATTGTAATACGTTTTTGGGCCAAAAATGGCTCTTCTGATAATAAAGGTTGCCTACCCCTGCACTAGAGCCATGCTTGCAGACCAATATAAAGGTCAGCCCGATTGGTGGTTCAGCATCTGTTACAGGTTGGGTTCTATAGTTAAGTACTGTGATTCTCGCCTCTCATCTTCATCCCGTAATGCTGCCACTTGAGTTTAAATGTGAAACTGAAGTAATCTTTGCAGTATTAGACGTGTACACACACACACACACACACACACACACACACACACACACACACACACACACACACACACACACACACACACACACACACACACACACACACACACACACACACACACACACACACACACACACACACACACACACACACACACACACACACACACACACACACACATCCCGGTTTAAATTTATGTAGTCTAGTAGTGACTGAACATTCAAAATGTGGCACCTGGAGCCAACTACTGTGGCTTTATACAGACAACATGCTTGACCTCTCTGGACGGGAACCCGTTTTGGTGTTTTAACTAAGCATTATGTTATACTTTAGCTATTGAAAAATAGCAGATGTACAAGCTCATAGCGCGCCACCGAGTGGCGCGCTACGAGCTTGTAGGTCTGCTATTTTTGAAAAATCGTGAAAATGCGGCACAAATCTTTGAATATATATATTCTTTCAGAAGACTTTTTTATTTCGACGTCAGGCCTAAATGGGTTAAAGCCTTCCCACGTCCGAAACGGTCGAGAAATGACAGAGTTACTGTGTTGCAGCTTTCCGTGCTCAGACATACAGACACAGGCATACATAGCTACGCAATGGAGCGGTTACGCACGCACGCACGCACGCACGCACGCACGCACGCACGCACGCACGCACGCACGCACGCACGCACGCACGCACGCACGCACGCACGCACGCACGCACGCACGCACGCACGCACGCACGCACGCACGCACGCACGCACGCACGCACGCACGCACGCACGCACGCACGCACGCACGCACGCACGCACGCACGCACGCACGCACGCACGCACGCACGCACGCACGCACGCACGCACGCACGCACGCACGCACGCACGCACGCACGCACGCACACACACACACACACACACACACACACACACACACACACACACACACACACACACACACACACACACACACACACACACACACACACACACACACACACACACACACACACACACACACACACACACACACACACACACACACACACACACACACACACACGTCAAAAAGTCCTTTGGAGGGCTTCTCCTCTCAGTGAACTTACTCTGGCTAAAGCGAATTATTCAGTGGAAGAATCGGGTTGGAGAAGGACGTATGTGTGCGTGTGCGTGCGTGCGTGCGTGCGTGCGTGCGTGCGTGCGTGCGTGCGTGCGTGCGTGCGTGCGTGCGTGCGTGCGTGCAAGAGCACAGAAGGAGAGTGGGAGAGAAGAAAAGACTTAACGAAGAAAAAAGCAGAGCCCAGAGCTTTAGGCAGCCAATTGGATTGTGACTTCAGTGCTCCAAACCCACAGTGAGTTTTAATTAAGCAAAGCCTCTGGGATCAAACCAACCTCCCCTCCACAGCCTGTAGCCAACACGCACACACACCCCTCCACAGCCCTGTAGCCAACGAGCGCACACACACACGCACACACACACACCTTTGCCCATAGAAAACCGATTTCAACGCTATTATAGCATATAACACGATGACTCCAACGATCCCCTTCTTCCCTGTATTTAAAATGATGTAATGATGTTTCCCTGCTGTTATGAGGGCTTTGAAGTTTGAACAATTCCTTGCCATCGTAGGAACTACGATGGCAATTTCATCTCATAGATTGTTAATGAACACTGCCCATAATGAACGGTGACATTGTCCTCTTGTGCAAATTTCACAACCTTCTGGCCCATAAAACTAACAACCACAGAGCAGTTAAAAAATATAAAAATGGAGAGCTTTTCTTCATGCTTGAAAGGGTGACTTGTCTAGAGCAGCTGTTCTAAAGGTGGGGTAAGGGGACCCCTGGAGGGGTTCCATGGGGTCCCCTACATGCAGCACAAGTAGATCATCTCTAGCATCATGCTTCTACCATGGTCTACTGGAGTGTGTGTCCAAGTTTTATGCTCATCGGTACGATGAGCATAAAATAACGAGATTAGAGCTCTGGTTCCAGACACAAACACATGGGCGAACAGACGGACGGACGGACGGACGGACGGACGGACGGACCGAGGCGAAAACATAATCTCCCGGATGGCTGGGAGACAGTGTTGATTTCGTCGACAATCTTTTAAGTGGTGCAACCACTTCATTATGGAGCTTTGTGTGTCTCTGGGTCTGTCCCTGGCTGCCTGGGTCTGTCCGAGCACGAAAATAGCGTTTGGTTGGTTTTCACAACCAAGTGTCACTGTTAACACATATTAACTGTATATATGATGGTTTTGGGTGTGAGTACAGTACAGTACAGTACAGTGACAGTACAGTACAGTGACAGTACAGTACAGTACAGTAGAGGGACCCCCTGTGGACCCCCACACGGTAACGGGGCGGCTCGCCGGAACCAGCCCGGCCCCGGCCCCCTGGGCGCGTTCCTGTGGGTCTGGAAGTTCCCGGGACCCACCGGGGACCCCCACACGGAGTTTGCACCACTTACTTCACACGGGTGTGATTTTTTTCTTTCGACTACCTTTTTTCACTTTCGAAAACATGACTAAAGCTATGACTAAATATACTGAGAATTGTGTCAACAAATAACTGAAACTAAAATGTTAGGGAGACAAGACATCCAGTATGAAAGACATGTCATATGTTTGTTTGAAAATAGCAGATCTACAAGCTCTGCAATGCGTTGTGAGCATGTTTGTAGATCGTCTAAATTCAGCATGCAACAGAATCAGACATTACGACGCCACTAAGGCCAGCCAAAATACATTTTAGCCAGACAGTAGAACAGGGTTTCTCAAAGTGGGTGCTGTGGCACCTAGGTTGCCATGACGCCAGTCTGAGTGAGGGAGGGGTGCCTCAGAATACTTTGATCACATTTGGAATTCATCAATATCACTTCAGTTTAATCACTTAGACCCTCTATAGGCTTAGTAAAACATAGCAGAGTTGCACTGTACTCGAGTTATTAGTGTGGTTGCCCAACCAGACTATTGTAATTAGTGTGGTTGCCCTAAAGGGCAACCAGACTATAGTACTTGTAACACTTTATTATTAGTGTGGTTGCCCTAACAGGGCAACCAGACTATTGCAATTGGAACACTTTATTCTTTCTAGAGTAACCCTACATTTCAAACTACTACTCCTCCCACAGTTTTGACTGTACGCACTTGAGCCATATCTCAAATTGACCGGCGTCATCGGGAATGGTGTGCTTGTATTTTGTTAAGAGAAATGTTCTATAGTTTAATTGATATGAATTTATTAGTGATTTAAATTTCCCCATTGACATGAATGGGAAAGTGCGAAAAATAACATTCAAGTATTTTTTCCTCGGAGACTGTAAGGGCTATAGTTACAAAACTTGGAGGGGAGGTTCATAATAATTACTAAAATTAATTAACTTATAATGTTATCGGTCGGCCTCATGGTGGCGCTATAACAGCCCACTTTACGCTTTGGCTTATAACTCTTGAACCGTAGGTCGTAAAATCAAAATTATTTTTCCCTGGCTTCCTTGGGTCATGACGCATCTCCCCATATAGGCCACGCCCATTTGCGTCATGATAGATTTTCCGCCATTTTGAATTTTCTCCAAAACACACTTTTTGCTCCTCCTCCTACAGATTTTGTCCAAATCTCATGAAAATCGGTACACATGATCTCTGGACCTTTTCGATGAAAACACCACAGGCGGAATTTTGATAGTGCGTATCGTTCGGCCGTAATCGGCTTCCGAAGTTAGTGGGAGGGGCCTATTTGACCAAAAATTCCACAAATCACGAACGGAATGTCCAATCCATCCCAAATTTGAATCACTTGTCAGGGGTGGTTCAATCAACCCAGAGCCGAAAGCAATTCAATTTTCATCCATAGGGGGCGCCGCAAATGCGAAAAATTTAACCGTTTGTCGCAAAAACATGATTTTTGGGGGATAAATACCCTCCGAATTACTTACGCATGATCGCAGGGGTGATGCAACATTGTAATATGGCAATAGTGTTGGGTCCCCAAGTCGGCTCAGTGGCCGTACCTTGAGTTGGCTGTGTGGCCGTGACCGTCTCTTGTGTTGTCCTTGCGTTGGGTCCCCAAGTCGGCTCAGTGGCCGTACCTTGAGTTGGCTGTGTGGCCGTGACCATTTCTTGTGTTGTCATTGTGTTGGGTCCCCAAGTCGGCTCAGTGGCCGTACCTTGAGTTGGCTGTGTGGCCGTGACCGTCTCTTGTGTTGTCCTTGCGTTGGGTCCCCAAGTCGGCTCAGTGGCCGTACCTTGAGTTGGCTGTGTGGCCGTGACTATTTCTTGTGTTGTCCTTGTGTTGGGTCCCCAAGTCGGCTCAGTGGCCGTACCTTGAGTTGGCTGTGTGGCCGTGACCGTCTCTTGTTGGAGGGTAGGTTCATAATAATTACTAAAATTAATTAACTTATAATGTTATCGGTCGGCCTCATGGTGGCGCTATAACAGCCCACTTTACGTTTTGGCTTATAACTCTTGCACCGTTGGTCGTAAAATCAAAATTCTTTTTCCCCTGACTTCCTTGGGTCATGACGCATCTCCCCATATAGGCCACGCCCATTTGCGTCATGATAGATTTTCCGCCATTTTGAATTTTCTCCAAAACACACTTTTGGCTCCTCCTCCTACATATGTTGTCCAAATCTCACAAAAATCGGCACACATGATCTCGGGACCCATCCGATTAAAACACCAACTGCAGAATTTTGGTAGTGCGTATCGTTCGGCCGTAATCGTCGTCCGAAGTTAGTAGGAGGGGCCTATATCACAAAAAATGCCATAAATCACGAACGAAATGTCCAATCCATCCCAAATTTTAATCACATGTCGCGGGTGGTTCAATCAACCAAGTACCAAAAGCAATTCCATTTTCATCCATAGGGGGCGCCGCAAATGCGAGAAATGTAACCGTTTGTCGCAAAAACATGATTTTTGGGGGATAAATCCCCTCCGAATTACTTACGCATGATCGCAGGGGTGACGCGACATTGTAATTGGCTGGCAATATCAGTGGGAGGGGCATATGTAAGCCACTGCGGCAACCACACTTTGCAATTTTTTTAAATTGCGACCTTTCTAGTTCTTTTCATTTACTGGAGTAACCCTAAACTTTGTATCACTACTCCTCCCACAGTTTTGACTGTACGCACTTGAGCCATATCTCAAATTGACCGGCTTCATCGGGAATGGTGTGCTTGTATTTTTTTAAGAGAAATGTTATATAGTTTAATTGATATGAATTTATTAGTGATTTAAATTTCCCCATTGACATGAATGGGAAAGTGCGAAAAATAACATTCAAGTATTTTTTCCTCGGAGACTGTAAGGGCTATAGTTACAAAACTTGGAGGGTAGGTTCATAATAATTACTAAAATTAATTAACTTATAATGTTATCGGTCGGCCTCATGGTGGCGCTATAACAGCCCACTTTACCTTTTGGCTTATAACTCTTGAACCGTAGGTCGTAAAATAAAATAAAAAATTTCCCTGACTTCCTTGGGTCATGACGCATCTCCCCATATAGGCCCCGCCCATTTGCGTCATGATAGATTTTCCGCCATTTTGAATTTTCTCCAAAACACACTTTTTGCTCCTCCTCCTACAGATTTTCTCCAAATCTCACAAAAATCAGCACACATGATCTCCAGACCTATCCGATTAAAACACCAACTGCAGAATTTTGGTAGTGCGTATCGTTCGGCCGTAATCGTCGTCCGAAGATAGTAGGAGGGGCCTATTTTACAAAAAATGCCATAAATCACGAACGGAATGTCCAATCCATCCCAAATTTTAATCGCATGTCGCGGGTGGTTCAATCAACCAAGTTCCAAAAGCAATTCTATTTTCATCCATAGGGGGCGCCGCAAATGCGAGAAATGTAACCGTTTGTCGCAAAAACATGTTTTTTGGGGGATAAATCCCCTCCGAATTACTTACGCATGATCGCAGGGGTGACGCGACATTGTAATTGGCTGGCAATATCAGTGGGAGGGGCATATGTAAGCCACTGCGGCAACCACACTTTGCAATTTTTTAAAATTGCGACCTTTCTAGTTGTAACACTTTATTTTTACTGGAGTAACCTTTTTTTTGAAACGCTACTCCTCCCACAGTTTTAACTGTACGCACTTGACCCATATGTCAAATTGACCGGCTTCATCGGGAAGGATGTGCTTGTATTTTTTTAAGAGAAATGTTGTATAGTTTAATTGATATGAATTGATTAGTGAATAGAATTTCCCCATTGACATGAATGGGAAAATGCGATTTTTCGCATTTTGTCAGATTCAAGTATTTTTTCCTCAGAGACTGTAAGCACTATAGTTACAAAACTTGGAGGGTAGGTTCATAATAATTACTAAAATTAATCAACTTATAATGTTATCGGTCGGCCTCATGGTGGCGCTATAACAGCCCACTTTACATTTTGGCTTATAACTCTTGAACCGTAGGTTGTAAAATCAAAATAATTTTTTCCCTGATTTCCTTGAGTCATGACGCATCTCCTCATATAGGCCACGCCCATTTGCGTCATGATAGATTTTCCGCCATTTTGAATTTTCTCCAAAACACACTTTTTGCTCCTCCTCCTACATATGTTGTCCAAATCTCACAAAAATCGGCACACATGATCTCGGGACCCATCCGATTAAAACACCAACTGCAGAATTTTGGTAGTGCGTATCGTTCGGCCGTAATCGTCGTCCGAAGTTAGTAGGAGGGGCCTATATCACAAAAAATGCCATAAATCACGAACGAAATGTCCAATCCATCCCAAATTTGAATCACATGTCGCGGGTTGTTCAATCAACCAAGTACCAAAAGCAATTCTATTTTCATCCATAGGGGGCGCCGCAAATGCGAGAAATGTAACCGTTTGTCGCAAAAACATGATTTTTGGGGGGATAAATCCCCTCCGAATTACTTACGCATGATCGCAGGGGTGACGCGACATTGCAATTGGCTGGCAATATCAGTGGGAGGGGCATATGTAAGCCACTGCGGCAACCACACTTTGCAATTTTTTAAAATTGCGACCTTTCTAGTTTTTCCATCTATACCACCAGCTTTTGTGAGCTTGTAGATCGGCTATTTATCCCATTTTGGGCGGAAACCCCTTTTGGTGTTAGCATTATGTTATGCTTTAGCTATTGAAAAATAGCAGATCTACAAGCTCGTAGCGCGCCAAGCTTGTAGGTCTGCCATTTTTTTTTAAATCGAAGAACGACTGACATAGAAACATAGCTTTTTCAGAAAACTGTCAGGATGTAGAAGACATTTTTAGAATCTGATCTCAGGTCAAAATGGGTTATGGTGAACGTTCCCCCAAGAATAGCAATGCTGGGGTTCAGGCATTGCGTCCCGCGCCCCTCATGAGCAGACCTGTCGCTGATCCAGGGCGACAACGCCTGCGTCACTCGCTCCCCGTCTGAAAGGACCTCGATTCAGGGGTGCCGTGGATGTAAACGTTATTTACAGGGGTCAAAAATATTCGAGAACCACAGCAGTAGGACACAGATATGAAGGGTCTACAGTTACGAGGCATAGAGGAGAGAGAGAGCACTTTGAAGAAGAACAGAAAAATCCCGCAGCGAATCTCAAATTGCAGAGCAAGTCTTAACATTGATCTACATGATTTCCCCGATGAACTAACTCAATTTGTGAGTTTCTCGAGCAGTGCAGTCAATGCGGAACCTTCATATTAACAAAGAGAGAAATGGATCCAATGTGCTTACCCCGGTGTTGACATAGCACTCAGTCAGGACACAGCTAGTAACTTACTGCCTGCCAGAAAAGCCACCAGGGGAAAGATCCCTTTCCAAGTGGGCGATTATCAAACATAGACTGAGGATCTCAATCACTGATGGCCAGACAGTTTGACGGTGCTCGACGAGTCACTTGAGCGCATGATCTACTGCGCTAATCACATTCTGATGGCCTCGTTGGTGACTTTGCCTCCAGGAAGAGCAAAGAAGGGGAAATAAAAGGCCCTTTAACCCATTTTGACATGAGATTAGATTCTAAAAATGTCTTCTACATCCTGACAGTTTTCTGAAAAAGCTATGTTTCTATGTCAGTGGTTCTTCGATTTAAAAAAATAGCAGACCTACAAGCTCGTAGCGCGCCACTCGGTGGCGCGCTATGAGCTTGTAGACCTGCTATTTTTCAATAGCTAAGGCATAACATAATGCTAACACCAAAAGGGGTTCCCGCCCAAAATGGGTTAACATTACCGGTGAGTCAGGTATCATTTATTCACGTTCATGAGTATAAATAGTTCTAAGTGCAGCTGACAGACTTTTTCATCATGGCTATATGAAGCTGACAGCCTAGAAGCTAGTCTTAATAGAGAACTCTGTCTTAATGCACGACTACAATAGAGTGGTTCTCTGGGCCGTGGCTCAGTGGTCCAGGCACCTTGGCTGGTAATCCAGTCTGGCAGTGTGCCGCGGGTTCGACTCCCGATCCCGACAGCCTTTACTGCATGTCTTCCCCCATCTCTCTCCCCATTTCCTGTCCCTCCATAAAAAATATAAAATAAAGGCGAAAGCCACAAAAAAAAAACATTAAAAAAAAAATAGAGTGGTTCTGTTGCCTGGACCCTAATGCACTGCTGTGTAAATCTGTGTGTGTGTGTGTGTGTGTGTGTGTGTGTGTGTGTGTGTGTGTGTGTGTGTGTGTGTGTGTTTTGGCGCTGCTCTGCGGCGACATGGGCATAAGGGCTACGCTTGCATGCGGGCCCTTTGTCTAAGACAAATTTCTTCCTCGGGAGACAAATAATAAAGAACCTTGAACCTTGAACCTTGTGTGTGTGTGTGTGTGTTTTTTTTTGCTCATGTGTGTTTGCGTGTGTGTTTTTGCTTGTGTGTTTGCGTGCGTGCGTGCGTGCGTGCGTGCGTGCGTGCGTGCGTGCGTGCGTGTTGGGGGTGGGCTGCGGTGCGCAGCAGGGCACCAAGACAGGTATAGCCCAGGGTCATGGAATGGCTTAATGTGGCCCTGGTTGCACTGAATAAACCATGAACTGGCTGCATGCCTCCTGCAGGTCCCATCAGTCTGTCAGTCTGTCTTCCATCGTATGCCCGTCACCTCTCGTTCCTCTCTGCGCTGAATTATTGCTCCTTTTCAACAAATGCCACAATGCCACAAATCACAAACACAGTGTGCAATTTCCGTGAAATTATACACGCACATTTCTACTAGGCCGAGGACGACATGCCACTTAATTTTTTCCCAATATATACAGTGGCGCTATAACAGGCCAAATCCTGTTTTTACCTATAACTGCATCGATCTGTGTACAACCTTATATCCACACTCCCTTGGCAAAACAGCTAGGACATGGCAAAACATTTTCCCTGCATCTCCCAGTTATAGCGCCACCATGAGGCCGATTTCTGCAAAACACATTTGTTTATATCAGTCGCACAGATTTCATCCAAATCTCACGCAAATCGGCACACATGATCTCTGTAGTGCATGTGATCATGACGAGTCTGTTGGATTTCTCAGATTCTACACTGATTGGCTAAGATTGCCTTCCAAAGTTTTCAAGACTGGCCCGTTTTGTACAAAATGCTGCAAATCATGAACGCAGGGCCCGAGTACAGTAGCCTGGTAGAACCACTCCCCCTACTGGACAACATTTGCATTCTGCCAGCTAAGGGCGAGTCTGGGATCTCTCAGGCAGAGAGATGTACTCCGGACCAATTCTGGCCGGAGCGGTATGCGGCTGTATGGGGCCGCTAGAGGCGGGATCAACGCGATACTTATGCCATATTGAAGCTGTGCCACAGCGCAATGTAAACACAACCTAACAAGACTACAACTCGAAATTATTATGGGGATATCAGATTTTTGTCCCGCTGCTTCCGGGTTCATCGTTTCTGCCTGAGAGATCCCAGATGCAGGCAGGAGGAGGGAACTGGTGAACTCAGTACTGCCGCAATCTGGCGGAGTCAGGTTACGAGTACAGTGAAACTGTATATATTCCGCACATTCCCACTAGGCTGAGGAAGCAATGCCACTTGACTTTTTTCAAATCAGCCTCATGGTGGCGCTATAACAGGCCAAGTAACGTCTTTACATGCACCAATCTGCATAAAACTTTGTATGCACAAAATGTGTGCACACTCCCTACAGCCGGGCGGCTGTGGGCGGCTGTGGCTCAGGAGGTAGAGCAGGTCATCCGATGATGACCTCCTGTCCACATGTCGAAGTGTCCTTGGGCAAGACACTGAACCCTACATTGCCTCCAATGAGTTGGTCGGTGTGAGCTTGCCACCATTGGTGTCTGAATGTGGGAAGTGTCAGGACGCGGGCGTCGACTGTTCGCCGCTTCACCTCCCAATGTATGAATGAATGAACCATTGTAAAGCCATTTGAGCACCTGGAAAAGCGCTATAAAAATGCAATTCATAAAAATGCAATTCATTACAGCCCATGGAAAAACATCTGGCCTGCATTTTTCAATTCTGCCTTTTCGATTTATGTGCAACACTCTTTTTTATGTTAGTCCTTCAGATTTTATCCAAATATCAATCCTGGTGGAGACATGTGCCCCGAGGGGCCCTTCTTCTAGTTATCTCTCCTATGGTACCAACATCAATATGTGGACATGTGGACAACAAAATATTCAAAGTTTTGCATCCGAGAGGCAAGATCTCATAAAATGGTGGTCCGTGGGCTCAATTAAAATGGCAAAATAAATAATGTTTTTTGATATGAAAAGGGTTGAAGACCACTGATCTCTTCAGTTAATCGTTTTGTATTTCCATACCAACCGTCTGTTCTCTCCAGACCCTGCCCTGGGTTCTCTACAGACAGGGGTTTTAGGGATTATAGCAAAAATAATTGCAATTTTGCTATAATCCCATTTTGTTATAAACGTCATAATTGTTTCCAAAATGTTCCATGTTGAAAAAATGTCATACAGTACATTAAAAAAAGCTAGAGCGGTGCCCGTTGGGCACTGGCCTACTTGGAACGATAACGCAAGTTGGAAATGCAAGACCCACCCAGTTTTCTCTGTCCCCCTTTTATGTCCATATATGGAGTTCTTTGCCAGGCATGCCCAAATATGAAGTATATGCAGATGCCAGAACCTCAGTGTGATGTCCGAACAGGCCAGCTCCATATATGCAGATATACAGTTGGAGGCCATCGATATTGTCCTTTTCTTTTTGCTGAGGTTTGCGTGATCTGCGCAAAAGGACAGTTAACCCATTTTGGGCGGGAACCCCTTTTGGTGTTTTAAACATTATGTTATAATTTAGCTATTGAAAAATAGCAGATCTACAAGCTCATAGCGCGCCACCGAGTGGCGCGCTACGAGCTTGTAGGTCTGCTATTTTTGAAAAATCGTGAAAATATTTATTTCAGAAAACTGGAGGATTTAGAAGGAAATGATAAGGGACAATATCGGTGGCACCCAACTGTAGGGGTGATCAGGTCCAGACCCGGGTAGAGGCTTTTGTGCTAGTTCTGGACAAACGGGCACTGCACTCCCTGTGGGGGTGTGGAACGCGTGTGTCCAATTTGAAGTCGGTGGGGCGACCGGTTCTCGGGTTACGTGGATTACAGACGTACATACAGACGTGCCCACATGAGACTTGGTGCCTTTATAGATAGATGCATGTCAGTCATTTCTTTGTATATTTCAGTTATTTGTCAAATTTGCCCTGTGCATTTCTTTAATTACCAGGCAAACAGAAATGTATTCTTCATCCATATGTTCCATGCAAAAAAAAAAAACACAATCAAATCGTTAATAGCAATTATTTTCGTGACAATTACATCGTCAACTTAAAATGTGTAAGGCCTCATTCACACGTATCAAACACCAATCAAGCAAATGTTTGGTCGTTTTGTTTTTTTAGGCCACCACGATGCTTTTCCAATGGGAGTCACATGGTTTGATCAAACATTTGTGTTTGATCGCTGATTAATGATTGCTCCCCTCTCATCAAACAAAAATGTTTGGTCAAACCATGTGACTCCCATTGAAAATGAATTGGAGCAGCAATCAAACACCAATCAAGCAAATGTTTGGTCGTTTAGTTTTTTTAGGCCACCACGATGCTTTTCCAATGGGAGTCACATGGTTTGACCAAACATTTTTGTTTGATCGGAGGGGGAGGGGCAGAACACCACCAGCAATCAAACACAAATGTTTGGTCAAACCATGTGACTCCCATTGGAAAAGCATTGTGGTGGCCTAAAAACAAACAAAAAAACGACCAAACATTTGCTTGATTGGTGTTTGATACGTGTGAATGAGGCCTAACGGTGACAGCCCTAGTGTTGGTTAGAAACGCATGACCAGAGGCTGCTCTCACTCACACGAGTGTTACTGCAATGTAGGCTAAGGCGATGTCCCCTCTACTGCGATGTCCCCTCAAGCAGAGCCCGAACCCCCGCGACAGCCTGAGTGGAGCCGTGTAGGGGCTGCGGTTACAAGGTCGTGCTGCCTGCAAGCTCTGGGAATGTCTGAGTGTGAATTTGTATGAATACAGTATGGAAATCTCCTCCTGCAAACCATCCACTCCCCAAAGGCTAGATTAACCCATTTTGGGCGGGATCCCCTTTTGGTGTTTTAAGTGTAATGTTATACTTTAGCTATTGAAAAATAGCAGATCTACAAGCTCGTAGCGCGCCACTCGCTTGTAGGTCTGCTATTTTTGAAAAGTCGTGAAAATGTGGCGCACATCTTTGAATATATATTTCAGAGCGAACATTTTTAACTAAAATATTGGCTTCTGAGGGGTCCCTGGAACTACATATTTTGAGATGGGGGTCCGTGGCCCAATAGAGATAATTCTGGGGGTCCTTGACATGAAAAAGGTTGAGCACCACTGACATAGAAACATGGGTTTTTCAGATATTTTTTTAGGATTTAGAAGCCTTTTTTTTTAATCAACCTCAGTCCAAAATGGGTTAATAATGCATTCTCAGTTAACTTGCCCAGGTAACTGTAGACTACTAGAGCACTGGTTCCCAAACAGCAGTGCTTTTTCGAGGGCTGTCGAGGCCAGCCCACAAATCAAAGTTCAGTCAGATAACTCACGAATAGATTTAACCAATATTCATTATAGAATGAGAATACAAAGTGTGCATATAATATTTTATCTTGGCGATCGGCTCTGCTATATTTTTCTCCCTGCTCGGCACAATTAAACACCATCATTAAAAATGAACACAATCAGCACCGGGATTTCTCCCCCCCCCCCCCCCCCCCCCCCCCTTCCGTTCCGGAAAAAAAACTGAGACATATTTTTGCTTGCTTACCGTGGTCTCGTTACGATAAAAATCGCTGAATAATCCCTCGTGTTCATATTTTTAACGAGAGGCAGGTCAGAAGTCAGAAATGAAGAGCTTAGTATCCATCTGATCAAAACCACAGAGAGCACCCTGGATTAGGAGATACGAGGCATTCTTTCTGCAGCGGTAAACAGGGAAGTGAACGGGACCGCGGATGAACGAAGAGTATGGTGACCTGGAGTCCAACTCAAAAATAATATATATATTTTTCTCTCGTTTGATATCAATGAAAATGCGCTAGGACGCGTGTTCACGTCCTCTGAATCCGACCAAGAGCAGGGAGATAGATATACAGTACAATAACAACCCCCCATGGGCCCAAGGGCCCCCGGGCTAGACAAAATTGCAGGGCCACCCTGGGCTGTGTGTTGCATTTTGGTCGCGCGGCCGGAAAGAAATTGGCGTACTTTGTTCTAATTTCGCTGTAATTTTGGGGAACCCAAATCCCCAAAAAGAGAAAGGCAGGCAGGCAGGCAGGCAGACAGACATTGGCAGGGGTTTCCACAGCTACCCCACAACACAGCGTCACTGTCTGAGCAGAAGCTCTCAATGTTTTAACCATAATACTAAATGTACAATAACTAAACATAAATCTCACTTGAATTGGATTGCAATACTTTACAATTTCAAATCATTAAAAAAAAATATATTATTATTATTATTTTTTTGGAGGGCCCCCCCCCCTGTCGGGGGCCCCCGGGCTTTAGCCCACCCTAACCCAATAGTAAGTCCGCCTCTGCCCATGGGGAACATAAATAACAGAGCCCACCGGTGGTGCTGGGGTGGCGGTGGGAGCAAACATCACATAACAATACCAACCAGGAGCCATATGCAGAAGGAAGGCAGGAAGAGCATGCAGTCTAGGAGAGCTTAAATACCCCGCCCAATTGGTCAGCTGACTGCCACATCAGCGTATGACAAGCAAGCCCCCAGTAAGGCTATCCAACGTTGAAGATGCCACTACCTACTGGAGAAATGTGGAATTGCAGCACTTTAATGGAGGTGGACGGACGTTCATGACGTCACGTGTGTAACCTTAAAATTGAGGTCCGGGCGCTAGGCTAGGCTAAACGCTCGAGCCATTGAGTTATAATTATACTTCCGGCAGTCTCCCGGGGCTAACGCTCCGGTTCGGTCTCTATCCTTTATAGCACTATGACAGGGGTGGGCAACTTTGACGATGGAGAGGGCCACTATATATTTCCACACTCACTCCCTAGGGCCATATATTACTGTCGTAGCAAAAATAGCCGATCTACAAGCTCAAAACGCGTCACGCTGCGACACGTTTCGAGCTTGTAGATCGGCTATTTTTGCTATATTGGAATTGACATCTTGAATTCTTTTTTGCTATTTTTGAATTGGAATCCTGAAAATTAACATTTTTATGTCATTTCAAATGCCTTTAATTATACTTGTGTTGACCAATGAGCTAAGTAATTACAGTGGGTCATGTTTGCATGTTGTGGAATTGTAACAGCTGAAATCAACACTATATCAGTATTCTGACATTAACCTGAGGGCCACGTTAAGTGAAGGTGGGGGCCGCATGTGGCCCCCGGGCCGCCAGTTGCCCACCCCTGCTCTATAATGACAAGAGGGTCTTGCAAACACTGAATACACCCACATAGTAATGCAGCATATTAACCCCTCGAGTATGTATGCGCCCTTGAGCACAGCATGAAGCCGCTCGAGTATATCTGACTGAACTAACTCTGCAAGATACGTATCATATATGGGAAAAGAATTGAGCATGCAATAGCATAATCACGATAATATCGTTAATCATATTCCATCATATTCGAGGGCTTTTGGAGAGAAATGACTCCAGACTCTCAGAGGGCAGGTGTGTGAGTGGGTGTCTGTCTGTATTCAGCTGTGATGTTCGTTATGCATCAAGGCAATTATGTTTCTGCACTGCACTGTCAAATAGGACTATACATCTGGCTTTTGTTCAAGCTGTTGTTAATAACTAGGCTACATTTGGTTGGTTGCATGAAACACTTTGTGATTTAAAAAATAAAGAACTTTGAAAGCACTTTTTTAGTTTTGTTTTTTTTCAGGGACCACCGGTTGAAAACCCATGTAATTGTATACATTTTAAAACAACAAATCCAAGAATGAATGAAGAAAGCAGTGAAAATAGCCGATCTGAGAGATTTCTTCCTTAGAGTTCAGTTAAGTTTAGGATCAAATCGTGATAACGCACACGTGCACATCCACACGCAAGTACATACACACACAGCAGGATGGAAACCAATAGGCATCTTCATTAGGACTACAGGGGGAGGTGTACCGTGTGTCCCAGAGGCCTGTGTGTCTTGAGAGTAGACATCACAAGCGTAATTAATCGTCCTGTAACCACACCACAGTGATTAAAGTTGTCCGCCTCCATTTTGCGCCAGCTGTGTTAGTTAAAGTTTTAACACAATTTAGGCTTGACGACATTAACCCATTTTGGGCGGGAACCCCTTTTGGTGTTTTAAACATTATGTTATAATTTAGCTATTGAAAAATAGCAGATCTACAAGCTGAACTTTTAGGTCTGCTATTTTTTTTAAATCGTTAAAATGTGCCTCAAATCTTTCAGAAAATTGTTGTGATTTAGAAAACTTTTTTTTTTAATTTCGACGTCAGGCCTGAATAGGTTAATAAACACTGTCTGCCTCCTCCTATACTGGTGTCGAGGAGAGTAATGGTAATTAGCAGATGGCTGACGAGGCACAGAAAATAGTCAACACACTAATCACCAATCACAGTCAGTCAGCACTTCATGACTGGGCCACCTGGGCAGTGGTGACATCGTTAAGACAGTCGGTACACTAAAACTGAACAGTCAGGCAACTACTGTATACAGAACGCAGAGACAAGCGGCCTATTACTCTTACAGGCAAATCTCATTGTAGGGGACTTTTCTTTTTAAATTAGTGATTCATTACTTCATTATAAAAAGCAAAATGTAACTGTGTTAATGACTGAGTTACTGCATTATTCAAGTAATTAGGTGCGTGCGTGCGTGCGATAATGTACACATATGCTGTGCATTATTCATTATTCTGTCTCAAAGACAGATTTCTCCCAAGGGAGACAAATAAAGACAACCTTGAACCTTGATGTCTACATCAATGAATAATGGATATGTGTCTGGCTTATACCAGACTTTGTTTGCGCTCCTGTTGGTCCTTGTGTACGACGTCCATCTGTCTGTGAACAACTAATCTCCGGCACCGCTTGTGCTGATCATGCTGATTGCCATAGCGAGTTTTCTTCTACAACACCCTTTCTGCTACTACTCCTGCAATGTTGTCCAAGTCCTACATGTAGTCTGCGGGACCTGGGTAGGGTAAGCAACCCGGCTTTGGCGGAGACCTGTGCTCCAAGGAGACACCTTTTCCAGTTGCAACCGGCATACACGCGTAGGCATTAAGTCTGTGAATTACATACCTCCAAGCGTGCACACATACGCTGCATGCATACGTATTACATTCAGACACAGGAACACACACAGAGCTTATAGGGTCAGAGTGGACATCCCTTGCACAGCTCTGCTCTGAATGCAACGACAGAATGGAGCCAATTAAGCCTCCATTAACGCCTGCTGGGCAAGTAGTGCCTACATGATACTGGCCTCCTCTTTCTCGCTCTTATTGCTCCTTCTTATGCTCGTTTTCTCTCCTCCCCTAAGTTCTGCTCCCCCCACCGCCTGCACTCTCCTCTTTAGAAATATTTCTCCGTTAGCCCCTCTTCTCTTTCTCTCTCTCTCTCTCTCTCATTAGAGCAGTACCAGCCTTCTTTCCCAGGAGAGCAAGGGTTGAGGATAAAAATAGTTCTTCAGCTCAGTCAGTCGCCCATTTTCTCTCTCTCTCTCTCCATCCCTATAACCAGGTTTCTCTTTAATTTTCTCCCTCTCTCTCTCTCTCTCTCTCTCTCATACATCCGTTTGGCTGATATATCGGCCATCATTTGACTTTTAAAAGTTTTAGTCAAATAATGATGTTAGTTTCCCCAGGCTTTCATTTTTGAGCCGAATGCAAACGAAAATAAAAGCCTCGGTACCAAGGCTAGACTTTTGTTTCACAAACATTTGACATTTTGGCAAATGTTTTGGAGGCGCTACCCACATTTGTAGCCGTGTTGCTCATTCCACAAACACCCGATCCTTATAATCTATACCCCGTTGTAAAGGTGACTACAATACCAATTGGTATTACTAGACCTGTACGTGCCCGTCGGCCACCGGCCTACTTGAGAACGATGCAACTTGGGAACCTAATAATACCTTGTCATAGCACCCGTTTTAACTATCTGTGTCCCACATGGAGATCTCTGTATCTGCCAGTCTGCCTGTGTCTGAAGAGTGCAAACTGACTGTGAAAAGTGGAGTAATCAATATGCAGGTGTGGGGTTGCCATGGCAATCAATTGGCTGAGGCAGAGGCTGGACATTGCACAGGTGAGGGGACTTTGGCTCATTAGGCCCACTGGCAGAGCCTGACCAGAGCATTTTGTGGGTCCGACCGACTCGATACCGGGCACCCTGCAGGGGTGTGGAACGCGTGTGTCGAAGTTAAAGTCGGTGGGGCAAACAGTTTTCGAGTTACATGCATTACAACCGCACACACACACACACGCACGCACGCACGCACGCACGCACGCACGCACGCACGCACTAAAGTGGAGAAATAATGGACCAAATTTAAGTTTCCAAACTTTTGTTGCAGAGTTTATATCAAAACGAGTGGGTGGATGGCTCAGCCATAACCATATAAGGAGTTCCCAATGCAGCCACGCCCAAATAGAATGTGTTGTCGTCTAACACCACTATGTGTCATCATGGATCAGCTCCATATATGGCCACGCCCTTCACTAGAGTATTGATAACATCACAGCGATCTCCATATATGGGCATAAAAGGGACCGACAGATACAGAGATCCCGGTTGTCCAGATCCACAGTTCCGACTGCTATATACTGTATGGTCATGTGCATATAATGGGACCGACCGACTTCGAACACGGTGAGGGACTGGGAGGGTGTCAGCTGTACACTATATAGCTGATCACTCTATGCATAATGCAATTAAGATCCACGTCACAATGGCAGTAATGTACAATAATGCACCGTGGTGACACAATCAGTCCCTAACCAGTCAGTTTGCTGACCGAGGCAGAATGAGTGAACTGTTGAAATGTCACGTCAAAAGAATGTGTCGGTCCATTTCACTTCATTCTGGAGAACGTGTTGCAGTTTTTATTTTATTATATATTTGTACCAGCTGCTTGCAAAGCATGCAGCCTGGTCTATCTATGCCTTGCTCTGAAACTTGCAACACCGCAAATTGCGAGAGACCGACACCCTAGTCGACATTTCGGGTTGCCTAGTCCGCATATTTCCAGTTGCCTAGTCCGCAAATTTCAGTTGCTTGCCTGGTTTGGCCAGGTTTGGTTTTTGGAGGCTGGTTAGCTTATTTCTGTCACGACAGTTGCCACCACTGGCAACAACCCATAACATCCCATCGTCTGCACGGCATGGCTAGTCGAGCAGTTCTGATTGGCTGCCTCGTCTCCAGCCATGTTGCCTTACGGCCAAGCTACACCAGGCTTTTCTCGCGCGTTTACCCTAAATGTGCGGCCCGCGCGTGCGTTTTTTAAAAATAGGACTGGACCTAAATTCAACGCACGCGTTTAGGGTAAACGCGCGCGTTTTGTGCGAGAAAAGCCTGGTGTAGCTTGGCCGTCAGAATTATTTAGGGTCACTAATTTGAGCATAACAGCAGAGCACAGCTAAAAAGTGGCATAACGTCAGCAGCAGACCCACAGATAATAATAATAATGCAGCTGGTAATTAATTGATTTAATCAATTTGGGCTTGTTTTTCTATGCATGTCAAATCAGGACACATCATTTCAGATATATGGGGTCTGGTCTCTTCCTGAAAGGATCAAGTGAACTACGTGTCCATTTGGACAGGATGTTTCTGGTAAGTTCACAAACACAGTGCATTGGCAACAACCGGGTGGTAACAGCCGCTGTCAACGTTGAGTCACAAATTGGTATGTTTAACTCATTTTGACCTGAGATCAGATTCTAAAAATGTCTTCTACATCCTCCTGACAGTTTTCTGAAAAAGCTATGTTTCTATGTCAGTCGTTCTTCGATTTTTCAAAAATAGCAGACCTACAAGCTCGTAGCGCGCCACTCGGTGGCGCGCTATGAGCTTGTAGATCTGCTATTTTTCAATAGCTAAAGCAAAACATGATGCTAACACCAAAAGGGGTTCCCGCCCAAAATAGGTTAAACAAAATGCCAAAGTATACCAATTAGACCATACTGGCCGTGTGTGTGTAGTCATTATCTTCTCAATGGTGGGGGTTTATCTGTGCTAGAGAGTAGGCAAGGAATAATCTCCAGTGCATGTTCTGCTGCCATCTCTTTCTCCACAGAAACACACAAGCTAAAACACACACACACACACACACACGCACACGCACACGCACACGCACACGCACACGCACGCACGCACGCACGCGCCATCTGGCGGATATGAAAGCAAAGCTTTTTAAGCTGTCTCCTCCTCATTAGTTTTTATTCTTTCCCGTCAAAAGGCACACAGAACGTGGATGAGCGAGAGGAACGAGTGAGAGAGGAGAACAGAAATAGAAAAGAGATGAGAGAGAGATCTACACAAGATATATAGAGGAATGGGAATAGAGAGAGAAAGAAAGAGAGAAAGAAAGAAAGAGAGAGATGACAGCAGTTGGAACGCGCAATGCAAGAGGGGATATACAAACTGCTCCCCGCATGGCACGACAACAGTGATACAAACTTTACCCGTTAAAGATACTTTAACCCATTTTGAGCGGGAACCCCTTTTGGTGTTGCATAACATTATGTTATAATTTAGCTATTGAAAAATAGCAGATCTACAAGCTCATAGCGCGCCACCGCGCTACGAGCTTGTAGGTCTGCTATTTTTTTTAAATCACACTTGTGTGAACTGAGTGGTGCAACTCCCCCCCCCCTCCCCCCTCTCTCTCTCTCTCTCTCTCATTAGCAGGCAACAGTGCAGCACTATCTCTCTCTCTCTGTTTCTGGCACAACAGCGCCACTTTTGCCCCTACTGGTACTCATAGTCACACACACACACGGTTAACACAGACATTGCTGTTCCTTGGAGTGGTTGCACCACTCAAAAATCGTGAAAATATTTATTTCAGAAAACTGGAGGATTTAGAAGATTTTTTTTTAATTTCGAGGTCAGGCCTAAATGGGTTAAGAAACCGAACAAGTTAAAAATACACTGTCTGCTGCACCCATGAGAGACAGCCATTCACCGGGGGCTTGGGTGCTGCTGCTGGTAGAGAGAACGTTGGCATGGTATGTTTCTGGCTGCAAACCAAACCACAGATACATTTGAAAGTTGATATTTCTGAACCACCCAAAAACATATCAACGTTTTCCAGAAGTCACCTCAATCCTAACAACCCACCCACACACCGGCGCCCACCCACCCATTTTAATATAGGATTATGAACGATTGTAGAGTAGCAGCAGTTAATTGAACTACCTATTTAATTGATTACAAAACAATAATGTTTATCATAATATATATAAATATACTGTAGTGTATAACTGTATATATGTTTTAATTTTCAAAAATAAAAGGATTCTAGTAGTTCTGTAACTACAATCTCTCTACATTCAGGGGATGACGTTGTGACATCCACAGTTTTTCGTGTAGCTCCGAAGAGTGTAACCAAATGGATGAGTCCTCATCGGAATTTAATGAACTAACTATAATAATAAGGGACATTCAAGCTCGTTGGCCCACTCGTGAAAGTTAGAAAACTACATGAAACATTGGATTGCATAAACATCACTTATAGTAGCTTAATACGGAAGTCAGACTCAGAATAAATAATGAACATATCAGACAGACAGACAGACAGACAGACAGACAGACAGACAGACAGACCGACCGACCCAAACCCTAATGGACCCCTGGAATTGGTTCTGAGATCCGAGTGGAGCCAGCATAAAAAATAAAAAAAAGACGCACCCGTGGCACCCATTATTTAATGGAATAACATTAAAGTCAAAGTCAAAGTCATACGATTTGTCACACACGTTAACGCAGTGAAATTTGTTCTCCGCATTTGACCCATCTCTTGGAGCAGTGAGCCGCAGCCAAGGAGTGGTGAGCTGCAGCGTGCGCCGCGCTCGGGAATCATTTGATTAGTAGATTAAATCACATGTTTTCACCTCGATGAATAAGTGATGTAATACATGATGATCACACCATTGATTCCACGGAGGTTTGATGTGCTTTGTGCTCGCTCGGCTTTCACTTTAACTGATGGGGAAATAACTTTGTTCCCCCATATATATTGCGCTGCAGTTATCTGATCCCTGGTCAGCCTGTTTATCACAGCAGCCCGAGCCCCGCCGCAGGCATCTGCTGTTTTCACACCTACCGTACTTTGTTTTAGCTTAGTTTGACACCACGATCGGGTTGAGAGAGCAACTGTGCGGAATGGTCATTGCGGTGAGAGCGGCAAGCATGCAGCCTCTCCCCGCCGGCCGGGGAAAATAAATTAATAAATAGACCAGTCATCCCCCAATAGTGCGGGGACATTCAGAGTTTCAGACCCTCCTGACCCCCCCCCCCCCCCCCCCCCCCTCCGGCAGACAAAATACTTATATACCCAAACCCAGCCCTCATCCAAGTTGTGAAAGATAGATGGGAACAGATGAAGCACAGGACTACCAGGCATGGCGATGTAATATGGGGATTGGTTTGCCACCGAGGCTACAGTATCTATACCCCAAGTTATGGACATGCCATATATATCATGTCATGTTCCTAGAGTATATGATTAATCATATTACATCATACATTGTACCATATCAACATTATAGTACAATTGCACAAACATCCCCTTCACTTAATTAGCCCAAACCGTAACAAAACATCAAGACATGGGCAAAGAAAAGCTGTGAATATGTTTCAGATGTTCAAACATGAATGAAGATAGCCACCGATAAGCCATTCTCTGCCTGGTTATAGTCAATTAAACAATTTTCACTCCAGCACATGCTTCAGCACTTCAAACTGACATATTCACACATGTCGGAGAAAATGAATTCACTTCACTCACCATCCTTATCGGCTCTTCGGAATATCTGTGGACAGAGAGAGAGAGAATGGTGTTAAATGGAGAGTAACATGTACAATATTCTGCATTAAAAACATAAAAGCGAAACGTATCGATAATAAAGTTTCTAGAACTATTATTCAGTATATCAGCCTTTCTCTCAAAAAATAAAATAAAATACAATATAATGGGTGTCTTAGGTTAGTTAGTTAGTTACATTTATTGTCCACGTGTGGAAATTTGTCTTCGGTCTCAACAGTAAAAAACAAACAGTTACAACAACAGCAACAACACTTAACACAATTATTTTCTCATGGCAAAAAAGTGCAGGACAACAGTGGCAAATACATTGGAAAAACAAACTAATCTAGCGAGACATGGTATCATTTAGTGCCCTAATGGAATTTGGTATGAAGGAATTTTTTAAAATGTTACGGTTAGCTTTTGGTACTTTGTACCGTCTACCAGAGGGAAGTAGTTCAAACTCCCTGCAGAGTGGATGAGAGGGGTCGTTTGTTATCGTGACAGCTTTTTTACGAAGTACCTCCTTGTTACAGCCTAATTGTTGCTGTCTCTTCCCAATGATTTTTGAGGCTAGGTTTACTATTCGCTGCAGCTTGCTTCTTCCTTTTACATTTAGATTTCCATACCACATTGCCATGTTAAAAGTCAAGATTCCCTCTATCAGGTTTGTATAGACTGTTTCCATAATATGCTTGCTCACTCTAAAGGAGTTGAGCTTGCGTAGTAACACTACTTAGTTCTAGTAGTGGAACTATTATCCCATCTGATCCTAAATAATCTGTACTTCTCACCGACTAAGCTGACAGAGCAGGCAGCATACTGCAGTA
Organism: Electrona antarctica; assembly: GCF_951216825.1. Lineage (NCBI taxonomy): Eukaryota > Metazoa > Chordata > Actinopteri > Myctophiformes > Myctophidae > Electrona > Electrona antarctica. The sequence continues at coordinate 50,889,344 of NC_136810.1, forward strand.
CACTATGGCTCTGAAATACAGGCGCGATCATTATTAATGTCATGTCGGAGAACAACATTGCTGTGAAAACAGCCATATTAACCCATTTTGGGCGGGAACCCCTTTTGGTGTTAGCATTATGTTATGCTTTAGCTATTGAAAAATAGCAGATCTACAAGCTCATAGCGCGCCACCGAGTGGCGCGCTACGAGCTTGTAGGTCTGCTATTTTTGAAGAATCGTGAAAAGTGACATGAAAGTGTTTGAGAATGACGGACATAGAAAAACATAGCTTTTTCAAGAAAACAGTCAGGATTTAGAAGACATTTACAGAATCGTTCCCAGGTCAAAATAGGTTAACACTACAGACTGACAATGATGATGCTTTTCATTGAGATTTAGTAGTTTAAGTACATTAGTTTGAAATTGGGTATATTGGCCCATGAATCTTGATGCAGAGCCTCGGGGGATATGTGACTCTCTAATTCAAGCAGATACACTTTCCCAGCCGCCGAAAAACACTCTTCCACGCATTCATTACATCCCGGATTGATCACTGCACCAGTATCCTCAACGGCACCACCTCCAAAGTCCTCAACAAACTCCCAACACGTCAGCTGCCCGTCTGCTCACCAGTACACGCTCCAGAGACCACCATAGACATATAAAGGTAGACGCCGTCGCCTCTTCCGGGCTCTGGGGCGTCTGTATTTCAAGGGAAGGCAACGGGAGGCGACTTGGCCATAGCTTTCCTGAGATTCCTTGTGAAGCAAATGGAAGGGGACGTTCGGTATAGGCCACTCCCTTTCCCAGCATCACTTGCCTTCAGGATTCTGCTTGACTTCCTCCTCCCGTCTGAGACAGGTCGCACCAAGAAAACTGCAGCGACCAATGTATAGGCATCTATATACTTTTAATATCTATGGAGACCACATTACACCTGTCCTCCACGACCTACACTGGCTCCCCGTTAAACAAAGAATTCACTACAAAATTCTACCCCCCCCCCCCCCCAAACTCCTTCCTCTCCGATCTTCTCAAACCCTATGTCCCCCCCCCCCCCCCCCCCCTTGCAATAATTGTATCCTTTAAGTTCACAGTATCATTCTGCTTCATAAATAATACATTACTCTCCCTCTGCCAACCTGGGGAGAGCCCAAAGGCGTCACGTAACTTTACGTTCTTTCAAATCCAACGCTTCGTTCTGTGGTCTTCTCAGTGGTTATGTTAGGTCCCGGTCGTATGCTATACATATATTAGCATTGGGTTGCTGGGCAATGCAGTAAACAGGAAATTAAGCGGAAACAATATGGCCACGCCCGTCGACTAGTCAAAATGAGCTTTATTCGACGGCCCATAATGAAAGAACCCCTGGTCGCGTCCACAAAATGTCTTCTCCTGGTGAAAGAAAAGACGAGTCTGTCACAACACAAATCGTTTTCCCCACACGCCTCAGGTCAAAATAACAGGTTTCATTGAAACATATTAGTGGTTTTGGAAGAATTGAATTAATACATGGCAGGGGATGTGTTGAATAAATATGAAGGAGTATGACGAGAGTAAACGCACTCACGCACGCATAGGGCTATTTGGTACGGTGCCAGAATATAATTCAGTGATTCTCAAACATTTGTATATCAAGGACACACAAATTGATACTGTATGTATTTAGCTGTGGACCCCCATTGAACATATTTTGTGCCAGGGTCCAGGGTGAAGATGTCTTTTTTTTCAAAATAGCCGATCTTCAACCTCACAATGCAATGCGTAGACTGCGTGAAAAGAGGAGGTAACGGGCAATTATGGGCACTAGATTTGCCCGTAAACCTCAAGTTTAGCGGGCATATACAGTAATATACGGTAATATACAGGTGTGATGGGTCAATTCGGGAGTTTACCGGAGTTTGTTGGAAAGTTTAATGGGAGTTTCCTGTAATATACACATCCGTATTCGATGCTTTTTGCGCAGATAGGTTCTCCATTTATCCACTTTCAGAACCAGTAGTATAAACTCTATTATGGACCATGCATGTCAATATGATATGGCCCAGTTCCACCACCCACACACACACACACACGTGTGTGAAATGTTCCTGAATTATACCTAGGTGAAGGTTTGCAGCATGTCACATCTGAAAGGAGCTTTGCACAACAATGGCAGTGCACACACAAAATTATACAGAGTTGATGAGTACAGCACCTGAACCTAATTCATGTAAAATAGCATTTTGAATTTCCACACTTCCCAAACAGCTTGACAGCTTGTCAGAATGACACTTCACAGACAATGTCAAAAAACACATTCCTTTGCTTCACTTGGTGAGAGCGGAAGGAAAGTCATTAGAGAAATGCAAATCTCATTTTCTCAGCGACAGGAGGTACAGGTACACCATTTGGAGCAATGTACTGTAGGTGGACAACCGCTGATGCCATTTAGTCAGAGAAATTTGTCCGAATTATGTCAAATCTGGGAATACATTTCTTACCAAGAAATTCCTACACCAATGTATTTGTAAAGGTGTCTACTGTCTACCAACATATCCCACATTGTATTTTATTCTAGCCTGGCTAATAAGCCAGACCGAATCAGCCGTTGGCAAAAAAAAATTGCCTGCCGGCGGATTACGGTCTGGAGAGGCTCAATTGTACGCCCATTTCCTACACCAGAGAACTGGTGTGGCCAATCGGGACACGGTATGCAATATGGGCGGGCTTTGGTACAGTGACGTTCAATGCTTGAGACCTTTGACTGACAGTAGCTCTGACCAATTGCGTCAAAGAGAAAATGTTTGAACCCGCCCCCCGGGAAACAAGATCCATACACAGCATCTCCAGACTCAAATACTACACGACAGTGTGATTTGAGCCAGGCTAATTTTATTCAGCCACCCTAGGGGAATTTTTGACAACTGCTGAAAGTAGGGGTACCATTAACAACCAATATTAAAACAAAATGTTCTAAATTCCATTATTCTTTAAGTAGCATGTGATGTGTCAAACTAGGGTGTTTTCATGATTCTGAATCAATTCCAAGCATTAGTTTTGCACAAAAAACACTCATTGGGCTAAAAGTGGCCATAGCCGTCATCACAAATGTGATGAGGTCAAGTGGATATGGACAAATTTAGCCCAACGAGTGTATTTCGTGCAAAACTAATGCTTGGAATGGGTTCAGAATCTTGAAAATCCCTTTGTTTGTCATGTCACATGATACTTAAAGTATAATTACATTTAGAACATTTTGCCTAATATGGTTGTTGATGGTAAACCCCAACTTTCAGCAGCTGTCAAAAATAGAAACCAATGTGGGATGTGTTAGTAGACACCTTTACAAACACATTGGTGAAGACATTTCTTAGTAAGAAATGTATCCCAAGATTTTATTAATATCGCCTAATTATGTTCATAATTATTTAACTCTACTAGCTCAGATCCAACTGTGACATTATGGGGCTGAGTCTGAAGCATACTGTATGACCTGACCTACATAGACCAAGGACTATTGTACGTTGTCCCCAATCTTCCTGTCTGTACCTCCAAGAAAAGAAACCCTAGTATCTAACTATACTCACTACTTATACAAGACAGAACAGGAAACGGATGGTTTGTTCATCTTGGAGTGAGACCAAAATGACCTACTGTCAGTAGCAGCTCAAATGAGCGATGTTCTCACTTATTCCCAGTGACAAACTGTTCAGACTTGTGAATGTGACTGCACCCACTGGTCATGTTCTGTAGACAGACAGACAGACGGAGAACTACAAGCCTGAGAGGAAGCATACTGTTCCAGAGAAGGGCTGAACTCTAGTCTCTCTCTGGTGGATGCACTAGTGGCCGCCATTACGTGTACTGTGCATGTTGAGACGAGAGAGAGAGAGAGAGAGAGAGAGAGAGAGAGAGAGCAAAGTTAAAAGACCCCAATATTATCGGCTGAAAAGTCGGAGAAAGAAAGATTGTTCTAGGAGGAGAGGATCATGGGAGAGAAGAGTGGAGAGTAGAGGCGAGGAGATGGTGAGGAGAGATTAGAGGAGGAGATGGGGCACAGGATAAATGAGAAGAGACTGAAAGGAAAGGAAAGGGAAGGAAAGGTGGATTAAGAAAAAATGCAGTAGAAGGGGAGTTTGGGGAAGCCGCAAGGACCAAACAAAGAGAGGAAACAAAGGCGGAGAACACTGAAATTAGGACAACAGCAAGCGTAGCACAGCAGCACAGCAGAGGAGAAGGCAAGCAGCGTAGTACAGCTATACTGAGAAGACATCCCCACGGGGGCGCGGGCGGGCACGGATGCGTGCACATGCACACGCACACACACACACAACCCTAGCCCTGTTTTTAGGACTCGAACTGTTTTTAGGAATTTTCGAGCGAACTTCCGAACCATTCGTTTCTAATTAATTTAAAAAATGGCACTGGGGGGGAACTGTCTGGGGAGGCACTGGGAGGAACTAGGGGGGGGGGGATGTCTGGGGAGGCACTGGGGGGACACTGGGAGGGCACTGTCTGGGGAGGCAGTGGGGGGAACTAGGGGGGGGGGGGGATGTCTGGGGAGGCACTGGGGGGACACTGGGGGGGCACTGTCTGGGGAGGCACTGGGAGGGCACTGGGGGGGCACTGTCTGGGGAGGCACTGGGAGGGCACTGGGGGGGCACTGTCTGGGGAGGCAGTGGGGGGACACTGGGGGGGCACTGTCTGGGGAGGCACTGGGGGGACACTGGGGGGGGCACTGTCTGGGGAGGCACTGGGGGAGCACTGTCTGGGGAGGCACTGGGGGGGGGGCACTGTCTGGGGAGGCACTGGGGGGAAAAAAACGAATGGTTCAAGCCCATTAATTAAGATTCGAGTGCCAACCCTAACGAGCGAACGTTCGAACCCCGAATGTTCAGGGACAGCCTTCACACACACACACACACACACACACACACACACACACACACACACACACACACACACACACACACACACACACACACACACACACACACACACACACACACACACACACACACACACACACACACACACACACACACACACACACACACACACACACACACACACATCATTCTGATAACGTCAAAACTTGATTGACATTTGAATGTTCGAGGGAATGGGCAAAGCCATATACTGTAGGAGTGAAATGCCAAAAGAAGAGTATGTTGAAGATGTTAACTTGTGATTATGTGATATGTACAGTAGGACCTTCGTGCAGAGAGCTGGGGAATGCTGGAGAATTTTGACATATGGGAACTCACGAGGGTCCTAGATGAAGGTTAAGGCAGTGAGTGAGCATCCTATAATATAAACAGATTCATATCTATATAGGCCGGAAAACCTCATTCTGTCTCTTATGTCAAATAAGGAGGCTCAAAATCAACCGACTATCCACCTTATCTGCCTCACCCATACTGCTAACAAATGTGTCTTGCAAAAAGGCACACACACACACACACACACACACACACACACACACACACACACACACACACACACACACACACACACACACACACACACACACACACACACACACACACAATTAATAAACATAATTAGTTTCTATGCACACTTCTTCATCAACCTATCAGATCTAGATCTAGGTCAGTGTACTCAGAAACTGCTTTTATCCCCCTAAAACCATTCAAGCTTTACAGGCTGATCTCAGAGGAAAATCATTTTTAGGGCACCGGAATATGATAAACACCTAAATCAATAATGCGCTGATGATCGCAGCCTCAGCAGCATTTCCCGCAGCGTAATTGCCCCGCACTCTGGAATAGCTTCATCAATTATTAAGTTTAGCTATGGCTGTCAAAGATGGCATTAGGATAAAGGTGCGTATCCTATGCATTAGGTCACTGGCTGCCAGAGATTAATATATATATATATGCACAGAGCTGGTAGCCTGTGTGTGATTATATGTGAGGGATAAAACAGCAGGCACATAAGGGATTATGCGTGATTATTTTCTATAGGCTAGAAGTAATGGGAGTGTCATGTCAATAATATACATTCTGAAATAAAGGAGATAAAATTGAGCTTATGTGAACTTCAGACTTATTATTACTCTACCAGACTCATACAGCCTACTACTGTACTATACAGTATAGGGCGGCTACTTGTCTGGGATGACTATAATTGATTCTTCTAACAAGGAACAACAAGTTACATATATAGGGATTATAGGAATCCCTATATATGAATTATCTTCTTCTTGCTTCTTTTTATTTGTGGAATATGTAAAAGAAAAAGAAAAGGGAGGGGGGGGAAGTAGCCCATATGAATGTCATCATGTAAAACCATATTTTCCGCCAGGGTTTTACATGATTTGTATATGACATTCATAAAAGGCTACTTTTCAGAGCCAATGAAATTAAATGTATACTGTGTAGTTTGGTAGATAGAATAAATATGATGCAGAGTAAAGATGATGCAGATCAGACCAGATAATGATATGGAGTTTGTTTGGACGATTCAATTAAGTGCAGCTGTTTGCAGTTACAACTACAAATTGTGGAGGAAACAGCATATCTTTCTCAACAAGGTGTGTTAGTGCAGCTAATCATAATGCATCTCATCTTTCTGTGTGCGTTAAGTGCGCAGTCCGTCCGTGCACCGTCCGGGTCTGGTCCACAAGACAAGCGCACGGCACGCACCCCCCAAAAACAAAAACAAACCCTCGCCTCGACATGAACCGACCAACTGCCCCACACACAGGTACGTCTTTAGTTTTCTAATACTACTCACATCCAATATGACGGAGATGCCTTTGCGCGGCTCGGGGGCGAAGAACTGCTCCTGCGCCACGGCCACCTCCTCCCTGCTGCCGGCGTACTCCCGGCTGGAGATGTTCTTGTTGTCGCTCATCTTGGTGACGATCCAGCGGACGAGCCCGTCGATTCCACCGCCGGGCTGCACGCCGCTGCTGTTCCCGGACTGCGCTGCCGTCGCCGCGGACTCCTCGCTCTCCTCCTGGCTGGGATGTGCGTTGGGCTGGGGGTCGCTGTTGGGCTGGGGGTCGCTGCTGTCCTGGCTGGCCCGGAGGACTTTATTGGCTTGTTCCTTGTTGAGCAGTTTGTGGACGCCGTCCCTGCAGTAGCGCGCTGCCTGCTCACACATCCTTTTGCCGCGGAGCGCTCATGCTGCGCTCTATGGGGGGAAGCACAGCCCCCCCCTCCTCCTCCCTCCTCTTCCCACCTGACATCACAGCACAACGACCCGAAAACACACCCACCAAACCCTGCCCACCTACCCCACCCCCCTCTCGCATCAGCTCGTGTGTGTGCGTGTGCGTGTGCGCGTGTTACTTAATGTATGCATGCAGTGCTGTAGGCCTACACTACAGTGTATGCAGCACCATACTCTCTTATCTGTATTGTATCACATTCACAGGTCTTTGATTGATTGAACACTTTGCAGAAAAAAATATCAGAGTTCAATACAAGGTCTAGCTGCTAAGAGGACTTATTAACCCAAGAAAGCACAATGGCATATTCAATTAATCTGAACATTTAATGCCATATAAAATACAGTACTATGCAAAAACATCATATAAACGGTTTGACTTTTTTTTTTTTACTGGGGCCAGTCTCGAAATGCAGCCACTCGTAAGTGCTCTTTTGATAGCTGGTTTGAAGGAATCTAGGGATTTACATTCCTTTACGACTGTTGATAGGTTCCATGTTTGTGGCATAGGAGCTAAATTAATTTAATTGATTGATTGATTGAAATATTTATTAACAGTTTGCTGAATTACAGTACATTTCAAGCACAAACTCAATACAAAGACTGTTAACTGTGAGTGGACGACCCAATTAAGCATTACACTTGTTTACAAGAGGATCCACCATGTTCAATTCATCAAAACAGACGTACAGATAGACACTACTATATAGTCAAAGAACAGAACAGGAATTCATCATAAAGGAGGTAAAAATGGTGAAGAAACATATACAGTGAGGGGAAAAAGGGGGGGATTCAGATTTTACGGGGGCCAGTTTCGAATTGCAGCCGTCCGTAGGTGCCCTTTGAGAGCGGTTTTGAAGGAGTCAAGGGATTCACATGTCTTAATTACTGTTGGTAGGGCGTTCCACATTTTGGTGGCACAGGAGCGAAAATAATTTAGTCCCTTGTTTGTGCCGAATCTGGGTTGTACATGGTTTGTTGCACTCCCTCTGGTGTTGTGGGTGTGGACTTCGTTAACATTAAGGAAGTATTTAGACAGGTACATGGGTATCTTGGTGGTGTATCGAATCTTGTGGACCAGACCCATTGCAAGATGCTGTACTCTGTCGTCGACCCTAAGCCATTCCAGCCTGTCAAAGTGGGCAGGGGTGAGGTGGGTTCGGGGGGTGAGGCCAAGTAGGAGCCTGACCAGTTTGTTTTGGGAGGTCTGGAGCCTTGTTTTAAGGGCCTTTGAGGTGCTGTGGTACCAAGAGGTGCATGCATAGTCAAAGAAACATTGTACGAGGGCTCCTGTTAAGGTCTTCAAGGTGTTTTTATTGACCAGTGAGGAGATCCTGTAAAGGAATCTTGTTCTTTGATTGACTTTTTTGATTACGTTGGTGGCCATTTTATCACCGGAAAGATTAGCCTCCAGGATGGAACCTAGGTAACCCCTTGTTTGAGCCAAATCTGGGTTGAACTTGATTTGTGAAGCTCCCCCTAGTGATCGTGGACAGCGCTGACATTAAGTCAGTATTTTGTCAGGTAGGCCTACATGGGTATCTTAGTGGTGTAGGCACTAGGCAGCGTATCTTGTAGACTAGTGTAGACTGTAGACCAGGCCCATTGCAAGTTGCTGTACTCTATCGTCTATCTACCCTAAGCCATCCCAACCTATCAAAATGAGCAAGGGGGAGCGGAGGTGAGTTATAGGAGTCCAAGCAGTAGCCCGACCAGTTTGTTTTGGGATGTCTGGACTCTGGAGCCTTGCTTTTAGGGCCATTGTGGTTCTGTGGTACCATGTTGGTGTTGTTGCTGCTGATGAACCACGCTGTGATTCCCATTACATTCTTATGTGCAAGCAGACAAGTGTCTGTTTCTTCAAGCTGCAATCATTGTATTACTTTCCGCCTCATTTAAGGTAAGATCAACAGAACAAATTAAACATTGGCCAGCAGCACAACCATTGGACCATTCATGCATAGCAGTGTATCAGCCCCCCCCCCATTGTGCAGTTGATCAGTGATGGGGACAGGTGACGATCAAAAGATGACTTCTGGACTAAGACGTGTGTATCAGTCTTGCTGCTCATTAGAGAGGTGTGTGTGTGTGTGTGTGTGTGTGTGTGTGTGTGTGCGCAGTCATTTATGAACATTATGTGCACACACACACACATCTAACCTTTGTTAATGAGTCTCCACTTCAGCTCTGCCCTTTCAGCAGAGCAGCAAGCCCACCACACACACACACACACACCGTTATTTTCAAGTATAAAAGAGTGGTTATAAAAAGGTATGACTGCAGGTTGGCATAGACACATTTACACCCACGAGGGAGGACAGCTTGTGACATAGGGGTCAAAGATTATTAAGGATTTGCATAGTTAATTATCTCTATATTATCCCCATTTCTGAACCACCTTACCTCACCTGAGGGCGGAACTATTTTTGGAGGCTAGTGTTATGGTGACTGCTTGGCATGAACGCCCCCATGTGGATAACAGCGTAATGACAGGCTCGTGCTGGTTTTCATGGTTGCCTTTATTCATTCAATCGTGAATCGAGACACATTTTGTATGAGCGAGAGCACATTGAAAACATGAAATACCAATGTGTTTAATGTAGTGCTATGTACAGTACATATGGGTACTATTCTTTGGCTCGAACATGTGCTGTATGGTTCTGGATAATTGATAAAACACAATTACACACAAAAATATAGAAAAGCATTAAGTTAAAATGTGTATTAATTTTCTCTAGACTGTGAAAAGTCGACTCAAGAGTCAAATGAACACTTTTGCAGTGTATGTTCTTGTATTTTCTCTGTGTGCACTGTTTTGGACATGTTTCTGATTGTGCACCTGTTTGGTGTCAAGGTCACTGGCTCTCAATGTGGGGTCCTCCCATGGGACCCTCAGCGGTCCTTGAGGTACTTCCCGACTAAATGAGGCAATGACTGCTAATTAGGATACCAAATGGACCCTTATATGGATCTATAACTCAGAGAGCATACACATTGAAATGGATCCTTGCAGGTCCATTTGGTTCCACTTGAGTAAAACCAACGTGGGGAATGTTATAGTGTTATAGTGATCTACAGATAAAGACCCAGAGATAACATGTTATATATGAAATGGGGTCCAATAATACATAATTATCAAACTGGGGGTCCATCTTCAAATGAAAAAGGTTGAGAATCACAGTCTATCTAGACCAGTGGTTACCAAACAGTGGGTTTTTTGTGTCACGACTCGATTAAAAATGCCATTTTCATTTCCTACATTTAAAAAATATATATATTTCAAAACATTTTTATAAATAGATAGAAAAAAAATTGTATAAGTTCTTAAAACAAACAAATCTAAGAAATTCCATAAATAAAAAACAATATGAATTAAGAAGTAGTGAAAATAACCGATCTACAATCTCACAATGCGGTGCGAAGCGACCCGTTGTGAGCTTGTTGATCTGCTAATTTCACTAGTTTGGGTCCCGGGTCCCTAGAAAGTTTGGGAACCAACAAGTGGTCTTCTAGACGATGTTGTCCCTGTCCCTCTGGCCTGAATCAGGGCAGTACCCTTTGAGGTAGTAGACCCAGCAGCAGGGCTGGCCGTGGCCCTCCGAGCGCGGACTGCCGATGGTCAGCTTGCCGAAGCAGGGAGCCCGGGAAGAGCCCGCCATTGGCTCAAACGATACCAGGATGTTGTGGGTCTTTTTAGAGCGCATGGAGTCCACACCTTTCACACTGAAGCATGGGTTGTCCACCTAGGAGGGGACACATTAAGGGTCGTATTAATGAAACCATAGCGTCCCGATTCTGGGCATGTCATAATAATAGGCAAACATTCTGCGAACGTTAGGCAAGAATAGGATTTGGTGTTGATGGAAAACAGGAGGGGTTTAATGTTAAAATTTTGGGGTGTCCCCGGTCAACAAAGAATTTATGTTGCTCTGGAAAGGGAAGGCTGGAAATGTTGCCCCCGAGACCGACTCCGGATAAGCAGGTGAAGATGGATGGAGATGGATGTTTAAGTCAAGTTGTATGAATTTGGGTATCAAGCTCTTCAAGCTAGTCCAAAATGTTCGGCCATTTTCGCAGAATGTTGCCCAATAGGGATGCCAGGTTAACAAGTTTAGTAAGGCAAGGCAAGTGAATTGATATAGCACTTTGGGGGAGTGGTTAAACCAAGCTACCTTTCACCAGTGGTGGAAAGTAACTATAAGTACATTTTACTTTACTTAAGTAAAATGTAGAGGTATTTGTACTTTCCTTGAGTATGTTACATTTTCACTACTTTTACATACAATATTTGCCACTACAATTATTTGAAAACTTTAGTTACTAGTTACTTTGGAGATTTAAATTTTGATTAGAAAACATACATTAACCACCTCGACTCTATACATTTCGGCTATTTGAAAATAGCAGATCGACAAGCTCACAATGCGTCACGATGCGATGCATTGTGAGCTTGTAGATCGGCTATTTTCAAAGGATTTTGTACACATTTTACTACATTGTACTACATTGCAGTATTTATACTTTTACTTAAGTAAAACATTTGAGTACTCCGTGTCCCCTAGGGTAGGTACCCTCACAAAAAACATGCAGTAATCCTGGTCTCTAAACTGCCTCCCCCTGGCCAGCCGGGGCACTTGATTAAGGAACTGGTTGGAATAACGTGTTCAAGTCCGTTGCTCTCCCCATGTCCCCCATATATGGGGACTAGGTTGGCGGAGGGTGTGTAGAGCCCAGGATCACATTAGATAATTGACACAGGGGTGAAAAATGGGTTACAAAATCATGGGATAAAAATTATAGATAAGAAAACATTTGAGTACTTTTCCCACCACTGCCTTTCACCAAGGAAATTCAAAGTGCTTTACATAAAACATTAAGCATTAAGTGATTAAGACGTCATGGCACAGTGGGAAATAAACACATTATAAAAGGACATTTGAAAATAATAAAATATAAGTAGAAATTAATTAAGTGAATTATCTGTGCTCCATCTTCTTATTAAGAAATGTAGAGCGCAAAGCCTTGTTCAATGAAAATTAATTAATTTGTGAAACTGGAGGGAGGGAAGTTGGTGTGGGGGCATCATAAGCCCTTTGATCACATTTCAAGATTTCCATTGTAATAATGAGCAACTGAGTGTGTGCATGCATGTGTGCGCACGCGTGCATGTGTGTGCGTGCGTGTGTTCCATTACAGTTCTGAGAATGTGAAAGAAATTACTATGCAAGAGTAACATATAACAATATCGTATCTGGGGGAAATACATCTGACGGATGTTCCAGACGATACATCCGCCGATAGCTTCTCTGCCCTACGTTGTGACCAGGCTTTTCTTTTCACAGATAAGTAAGCCTGGGACCGAGGCTATAGATTCTAACAGTCATAGGCCATAGTGTCGGGGCTTTGTCAGAATACACGTTGTAAGTTACAACGGGTTACAACTTGTAACGTGTCTGTCTGTGTCCCTTTTGTGCCCATATACGGAGATCTCTGTTTCTGTCAGTCCTTGCCCCTTGTATGTCCATACTGTACATGGATATCGCTGATGTCATCAGTATAAACTACTTGGAACGATGCAAGTTGTAAATGCATGATTCACCCAGTTATTATGTATGTGTGATAATGTGTCCCTTTTATGCCCATATATGGAGTTCTTGTAACGATGGAAGTTGGAGATCCATGACCCACCCGGCTATGCTATACCCGTTGTACCCGTGTCAATACGGAGATGTCTGTATCTGTCGCTCTGTGTTTCCTATAGTTCTGAGTCCCGTTGTACTCGTGTCAGTGTACCAGTTCCACCCATCTGTCTGTGTCCCTTTTATGCCCATATATGGAGATTTCTGTATCTGTCTCTCTGTGTCCCTTTATATGGAATTCTGTGTCAGGCATGCCCACATATGGAGTGTTGTGATGTCAGAACAAGCCAGCATGCCCAAATATGGAGTGTTGTGATGTCAGAACAAGCCAGCATGCCCAAATATGGAGTGTTGTGATGTCAGAACAGGCCAGCATGCCCAAACATGGAGTGTTGTGATGTCAGAACAGGCCAGCTCCATATATGGGCTTGTCAGGGCCCGGGCAGAGGCCTTTTGTGGCGGTTCTGGACAACCGTGGGTCCGACCGACACCGGGCACGGCACTCCCTGTGGGGGGCGTGGAACGCGTGTGTCGATTTTGAAGTCGGTGGGGCGAACGGTTCTCGAGTTACGTGCATTTCAGCCATACACACAGACAGAGACATGCATTTATATAGATAGATAGAAGATATGGCTACATATGTGCATTGCCCTTGTGTGCCATCATCCACTGCCAATTACCATGGTGCAACTACCATAGTAATCAGTCTTCTACACTGCACACTAGTGCACACACACCATCCCATTTCCATCTGCTCTCTGCCAGATTGTCTGTGTTCTTTCCCCCCGGGTGTTCATTGTTTTCCAGTACCGTTCGGAGTGTCTGTTACATTGGTTTTGATCTTGTTTTGTTTTCCCTGGTTATTGGATTCCGTTTCCCCCCCTGCCTGGATATGTTTTGCTCTGATTTCGTAAGGATTCCCCATGCTTTTTGCTTTTTTTAGTGTACACAGTCATGGTGTAAAGCAGGGGTCCTCAATAGGCGGACTGCGGTCCACGACCGGACCACGGACCACCTCTGTGGACCCTGGGCACTTTTTTTAATTTTTGGAGGGGAATATTTGTGAAACATTTTATTTCCATACTCTGCACCCCAGTATTGGTTTGTTGGGAGGGGATCCGATTTGTATAAGCTTGCCTTGGTGTGACTGTACTAAAATATATAGAGCCCCGCTTTCCGCTGGCCGCTGTGTGGCCCGCGCTGCGTGGCATGGGACCGGACCTCAGTCTTTTTCAAAAATTATTAGTGGACCTTCAGCATTTCTAGTTGAGGACCCCTGGTGTAAAGTAACTAAATGCATTTACTCAAATTCTGAGGTATTTTTTTACGTTACTTGAGTATTTCCAATTTTCATTGTGAGCTTGTAGATCCGCTATTTTCAAAAGATTTGTATACCTTTCGAACTCGTTCTGCACCATGAGTACTTTTAATTTTGGTACTTTAAGTACATTTTGATACCAATACTTTTGTACTTCCACTCAAGTAAATTTAAATTTTAAATTCCGGACTTTCACTTGTAACAGAGTACCTTTGCATTGCAGCGTACTGGTACTTTTACTTAAGTAAAACATTTGAGTACTTCTTCCCACCACTGCATAAGGCCTCACTCACACCTTTAAAACATTGATGCATGCTTGTTGTATGAATGTTGTGAGTGTCATGGCCGCCCCAATGCATTTCCAATGGAGGTCACATGGTTTGTAGTCCACATTTTGTATGGCTTTCGGCTGTGTTTCGACTGCGCCCCTCCCCCTCATACAACACAAATGTTGTGTCAAACCATGTGACTCCCATTGGAAATGCATTGGGGCAAGCTGTGTCACACCCTTTGTATACAACAAGCAATAAAGCATACAGCAATCTTTTGCGACCGTGTGAGTGAGGCCTAAGTCCCACCGGACGCCATTTACCTGGAAGGAGAAGACGGTGGTCTGCAGGAAGACGTTCTTGAAGGGGATGGAGACGTTGGAGCCTGCCCTGATGCTGAAGGGGCCCTGGGCCTTGGGTGGTCCGCACGTCCCGCGGAGGGGGAACACGTACTCGCCGCCAACAGCCGAGGACAGGGTGAGCTGGCCCCTCGCCTCGCCCTGCTGGTGGGGCTCAAAGACCACCTCCACGCTGACCTCCGACCCCGCCTGGAACCCAGGCGACGCACTGACGTTCTTGTCCACAGTGAAGTTAGAGCAGTCCGTCTGAGAGAGAGAGAGAGAGAGAGATGTATCGGTTAACCTAAACATCAGGCTTAGGCCTCACTCAGACCTTTACTGCATTGCTGTATGCTTGTTGGATGAATGTTGTGTAGTGTCATGGCCGCCCCAATGCATTTCCAATGGGAGTCACATGGTTTGACACAACATATGTGTTGTATGAGGGGGAGGGGCGCAGTCGAAACACAGCCGAAAGCCATACAACAGCTTGTAATCCAAAATGTGGACTACAAACCATGTGACTTCCATTGGAAATGCATTGGGGCGGCCATGACACTACACAACATTCATCCAACAAGCATACAGCAATGCAGTAAAGGTCTGAGTGAGGCCTTAAACATTTTTGAGGGGCTATAGCTAGGGCAGCCTAGCCATATGGTAGCCAAATCTATGGACTTTTTATGTTCGCTTTAATTTAACACTTCAAATAAAACCTCTCAAATAAAACCGCGGGGTGCTAATGACGTGTGGACACGTCCTTAGGTCCTTTTTGATGATATAAAACTCTAAAATCAATTTTTTGACAGCGGCCGTTGCTAGGCAACACCTTAGCGCGAGGTAGTAATGGAATATTTCACCTCCTGGTTTTGGGGGGGAATGGAAGGCGGGGCTTTTCAGAGTAAAGTCTGCCTCATCTGCTTGGCACTCTGGCGCCTTTTCATCATCATATTTGGCCAGCGAAATAGATTCCAGCAGGTATTCAAGGTTGCACAATTGTACACATATTCATGAGGTAATTCTTATGCCCAAAAACAGTGGCTGATTTGACCAACCCCAAAAAGTTTACTTCACTCTTTTGCATTGCCTTAAATAGCTCCAGTACCAATGCAACAGCTAAGCACAGTAACTGCAATTGTATTGTTGCTGGTCTTTTATAATGATAGTATTTATCAACTCAGCTTAATTATGTGTGCATGTTTACTGTTTAATTAAGTCTGATCAAATACAAAAAAATAGACATGACATTTAAAAATATAATAAATATATAATTGAATTATTATTTTGACATATCTTCCTATCAATTAAACTTTGCATCATCAACATTATTAACTTCTATTATCCTTTCTCATTTGATGAATGATGAATAAATGAATAAATACAAGGCTACACTGAATCATAGTAAAATGTTTTTTTTTAAATCCACTACCTTCAATTTAGAAATGAAAAATAATTTAAAATTCTTAAAATATTATTAGTGTTTTATTTTAGTATTATTAGAATAATAAATAAATAAAGAAAGAATAAAGAGTTTGAGCAAAGCTTCTACCACAAACTGTACAAGTAAAGGGTTTCCCCTAGCCTTTGCTACAAAACCATACAAATAACCTTTTTTCTTTTCTTTTCTTCTACCACAAACTTTTTACAAGGTCCAAAAAAGAAATCCCAACATATTTACATACAGTATAGTACCTGAGATAAGATATGATCTGACTTTCCTAGTCCTATAGCCTGTATCTATTGTGTAATATTTCATAACGTCATTGTTTATTTGTTTTTTTGTTATGTTTTTTTTTGTGGCTTTCGCCTTTATTTTATATTTTTTTATGGAGGGATAGACAGTAGGCTGACAGGAAATGGGGAGAGAGATGGGGGGAAGACATGCAGTAAAGGCCGTCGGGATCGGGAGTCGAACCCGCGGCACACTGCCAGACAGCCAAGGTGCCTGGACCACTGAGCCATGGCCCAGGCCCATAACGTCATTGTTATTGACATTGTCCTTCTTACAGTACCTTGCAGGAGTACTCGGCCTTGACGCGGGAGTAGTTGATGAACTTGACGGGCGCGGAGTGGCTGCTGCCCAGAGGGCAGCAGAAGTACACGTCCTTCTCTGGAGGCGGGGGCAGCGCTCTGAGACGCAGCTCATAGTGGAAGTAACCCAGCTCACTGCTGTGGAGGCTGAGGCGCGTGGTGGACTGGCCTGCCCGCAGCGGCTGGAACTCAAAACTCAAGGTTCCCTGCGGATCGAGAGGAAAACATAAACGCATCTAAAGGGCTGTCTCCGTTACAGGTTGGCGATTAATGGTCACGCAAATAATAGCGACTAATGATTTCATTGTGTTTGGCATTGAACATTGGAACATAAAGAATACATTTTAGTATAGTATAGTATAGTTTGCCTGGTAATCATTTGAGGAAGATATATGACAGATAACTGAAATATACAAAGAAATTACTGACATATTCATTATTTTTCTATAATCTTTTATAAAAAATAAAAAAGGTAAAAGAAAAAGGCGGAAATAGCTGATCTACAAGCTTACAACTTTTTTCATGTATGTATGAAAACGTACGATTATGACAAAACAATTGCAATGATCTCAGATAATTGCGATTAGACGATTATGTAATTTTGGGGGTCTTAAATTTGGGGGTCAAAAAAGTGTTATTAGTAAGGGATCAAAACCAGTGTTATTAATAAGGGATGTCCCACCTTAGACTGTCCCGGCACGGTGCGTTGAGGCGGGACACTGATGTCCAGGCACTTGCACTCGGCAGAGAGGCAGACGGCCGTGGCCAGGGGGTTGTCCACCTCCACGCTGGCCGACGCCGTCCCCCGGACCGGCGTCACCAGCTCCACGCTGGACGCCACTCCCGGAGGCGTGGCCTTGAAGCTCACGCTGTAGAACAGGAACTCGGCGGACGCCTCGTTGCGGAAAGTCACCTGGAGAACGGAGGAGGATCCGGGGTCAGGGGTCATCGCCATGCATTTCTGGCTTGTGGCGGACATTTTTGTCAAAATTCTGTTTACAAAATGAGTGGACAATATGACCAGGGTCCATTTGGTTCCATTTGTACACTCTGAGAGTTAACCCATTCTGGGCGGGAACCCCTTTTGGTGTTTTTAAAATAGCAGATCTACAAGCTCGTAGCGCGCCACCGAGTGGCGGGCTACGAGCTTGTAGGTCTGCTATTTTTGAAAAATCATGAACATGTGGTGCAAAGCTTTGAATATATATACTCTTCCAGAGCGAATGTTTTTAACTCAAATCTTTGCTTCTGGGAGGTGGTCCCTGAAACGACACATTTTCAGATGGGGGTCAGCGGCCAATTTCATATATTTTTGGGGGTCCTTGACGTGAAATATTGAGAACCACTGATATAGAAACATGAGGTTTTTCAGAAAAAAAGACATTTAAAAAAAGATTTTTTTTATATTTCGACGTCAGGCCTAAATGGGTTAAGGGGGTCATTGCAAATCAAACGTTTGAGAACCACTAGTACTAGTTGGGCTCCTATGCCGTATTATCGTGGTATGTAAGTGTCATACATATTCAGAAGAAAACCTGGAGACTTGGCTTTCAGTAATTGAGATCTTATGATAAAAGCAAAGAAAAGAACAATATATAATATAATAAGACCAAGTCTTTAGCCACGGTCCACGGACACACATATGTCCGTGTACGGACCTATTGATGACCCCTGCGGAGGCTTCATTAAAACCCATTTTGTTAACATTATGTTATGCTTTAGCTATTGAAAAATAGCAGATCTACAAGCTCATAGCGCGCCACTCGGTGGCGCGCTATGAGCTTGTAGGTCTGCTATTTTTTTTAAATCGAAGAATGACTGACATAGAAACATAGCTTTTTCAGAAAACTGTCAGGATGTAGAAGACATTTTTAACATCTGATCTCAGGTCAAAATGGGTTAAAGGCCTGGGTGAGAGGAGAAGCTCAGCAGACTGACTATTATGATGATGACCATGCAGCCTCTGTGGACTGTGTGCGTGCGTGCGTGCGTGCGTGCGTGCGTGCACTGAAAGCACGTTCCAGAGGTCCAGACCTTAGCGTTGAACGTCCCCTCCTTATATGTGAAGAAAGACAACTTGTAGTCCCTCTTGGCCAGAGGAGGAACGTCGATATAATCCAGTCCCTTCAGGGCCACCGTAGCATCAGGCTTCTCAGGCTTCTGAAGCTCTATCAGCACACGAAACCTGTATGGGATTGAAATGACATGATCTGTGAATTTACAGAGCAAACTCCACCTTTCAGCAGGCCTAAGGGGGGGGAATTAAATTATCACAGCCCCCCCCCCCGCGGGCGACACACACACACACACACACACACACACACACACACACACACACACACACACACACACACACACACACACACACACACACACACACACACACACACACACACACACACACACACACACACACACACACACACACACACACACACACACACACACACGCTCATTTTATTTACTTCCACTCTGTTTTACTTTATTTGTGTGTTTGACTGTACTCTGTAAATTTCTGTCTAATAAACTATTCAATCAATCAATCAGTGTGCTCCCCAGAGGTGCGTCTTATATAGGCCTGCAATCCTTTTCTCACTTTTACTGGAATGAGACGTGTTGGGACTTAAAAAATGTATTACGCTATACACTTCAGTACCATATTCTGTACTGTAAATAGCAAAAATGTAGGACCTTCCTTCCCACTCTGTTCCCTGGCAGTACCCCCTGAGAGTGTGTTGTGTGCTGTAGTAGGCACATTTGTGTGTGTGTGATTGTCTGAGTGCTTGTTTGTATATGAGTGTTGGTACCTCTGCGGCTTGGTGAGCCAGTTATGTACGGCGAGCAGCTCCGCGTGCTGGGTCTTGGCAGGCAGCTCGTGACTGATAATGGCCTCGGGCCTCGGGGGGTCGGCGGTGCCCTGCAGGGCATACAGCGCGCCTGTACCATCAGGGAAGGAGAGGAACACGGAGCCCTGAAGGGGACGAAGAAAGAAGGTTAATGTGCTTGACATAAAGGATGGTGATAGGGACAGACAACGACAGGCCTGTGTAGCCTGTGATGGCGGCGCGGAGGCTGGAAAGTCCCATAGCGTTAAGGAGTCCTTCTAACGCTATGGACCAGAGTTACTGTATACCGTACACTGTACTGTAGGGTATATAATATGGCCCCCTTTGAAAAAAGTTTGGACACCCCTGCCCTAGGGCATTCACTTCTAGTCATTTTTACTAGTTGCCTAGTTTACTAGTCGACTAGTTGTTTAACCACCTATTATGTAAAAAATATATTTTTTTATTTTTTTTTTGGAAATAAATATTTGTACATTTAAAAACTGTGTACATTGGTGACTATAACTATAATCTACCGGATCTTGAGGCCTACAAAATCGGGGAAAAAAATAAATAAATAAAAAATAACTAGTCAACTAGTACCAGCAAGGTTGACTAGTGGATTTACTAGTCGACTAGTAAACTAGTCGACTAGTTGCTTAATGCCCTACCCTGCCCTACAGTATATGTTCCACTACCTGGTGCTTCTTGCCCTCGGTGACCATGGTCAGCGGTCGGTAGGTGATCTCGTAGGCCTTGGCCTGGTAAGCCTCCAGAACAACAGAGGGCGCTGCGCTCCAGTGCTCCCCCTCGAGGACAGGTCTGAGGCTCCAGCGTTGGCCGCTGGGGTTGGACAGGCTCAGCGGCAGGGTGTGAGAACCACGCACCACGCACGCAAACGAGAGCACCTGGAGACAGGAAACAGGAAGTTGAAATGTGATAATGCTCTGGTGCTCCTTGTGGAGAGGGGGGGAAGCTGCGTGGAGGTGTGACTTGTAGTCCAGGAAGGAAGTGAGACCACATTTTCATGACAAATTGTGGTCATGATCATGGCGTCATGACTAAAATATCGAAAAACACATATTAGGCACATAAAAACCCCAGGAAATTGTTTCTTGTGTCACCATTAAAATAAGATGTGGTTGCAAAAGGGGTGAAGTGTCTTTCATTGGGTACCCTAACCCCTATAGAGCAGGGGTGGCCACACTTTTTTGACTTGAGAGCTACTTTCAAATGCAAACACACATAGGGACACACAAAGCCAGTCATTGGAGCGTTGTGCACCGCTCAAAAAAGATCTAAGGATCGAGGGTTTGGTGGTTTGACATAAGACCAAACTCTTAATACCTCTTTCGTGACGGGGGCTGTGATGCAGGAGCCGGTCAGGGTGAGCGTGAGGGGGGCGGGGAAACCCTCGACGAAGCAAGGCAAGTTGTCGTGTCTGGTGTCGTTGCTCAGCTCCACGGGGGCAAAGGTCACGTCGAAGGGAACGTCCATGCCGGGGCAGATGTAGCCCTTGCTCGGCACGATGGAGAACTCAGGCGGGAAACTCTCTACATCCCAGCGGAAGCTGATATATAAGTAACAATACACATAAAGACAGTAAATGACACAGCTCTAATGCTATCTGAAATAAACGGATAATTTCGCTTGCAATAATGTGGTAATGTGGTAGCCTGGGCACCATTTCATTTAGGTATATGATCCTGTCGGGAGCGGATGATGGTCGACAGGCAGGAACAACAGGCGGCAACTTCCTTTTCCCTCAAACCGATTTTTCTCAATAAAAGCTACAGGCTACGAGAGCTTTTATTGTTTGAGGGAAAAGGAAGTTGCCGCCTGTTGTTCCTGCCTGTCGCCTACAAAACAATACTACAACATGACGTAACGATATCATCCGCTCCCGACAGGATCATACGGACTTTTGAAACAGAGACCAGGCTTTCCTCCGAGGTGGTGGAAAGCCTGGTGAGGCGAGGTTAGTAATGTGGCAGTATATTCCGACCATACAAGACTGTGTATCCGGTTAGAATATTATTCTACACTCCCAAAAACGAACATACACTGTAGATAGATAGATAGATAGATAGATAGATAGATAGATAGATAGATAGATAGATAGATAGATAGATAGATAGATAGATAGATAGATAGATAGATAGAGGATCCTACTTGGCTCCTATGTCTCCGGTGTTCATCATGATGGCTCTCTTGCTGGCCGTGCAGCGTTGGGCCACAGCCCCGAAGGCCAGGTAGTCCTGGTCCAACTGAACGTCCACGTCCTGCAGCCAAAATGGACTTTAAATATACTGTAACCTCCACACCCTGTATCCAAACATCATGCTTTGTTTCCTAATGCAGTTGCAGTGGTTACCCAAATCAGCCATAACAAATGCCATATCGGTATCGAATCGCTCTCAAAGTAATCATGATTATTTTCACCGATATTGATGACGCAATAATAACGTGACAATGGCTTTGTACTCGCAGAGCAGCCAGTCTGCCTGTCTCTGTCTCTTTAAGAGCATCAGCTGTTAGTGGGGAGGTGTGGCTTACCATCTACTTTCACCATGCAGCAAAAACAAAAAAAAATCAACAATGACTTATCAATATAAATATAGTACAATAATGTAATATAGATCTGTATCGGACCCTGCAAATAATCTGTTATCGAGACTTTGGAGTCTCCTATGGAGGATGTAATAGGAAGAGGAGAGGACAGCCTCCCCATATGAGGAGATGACACAGTTTCACTTTCATGGGCATTATTCCATGTGGTGAGAGTCGGAGTCAGCTGTTGGCACCTTCACCATGTGCATTACATAAACGAACAGATCCATGCCAAGCCTACCTGGCAGCAGCCATGGATAGTCAGCAGGGGGCGCAACATGCCCAAACACTCTGCCTGCAGGTCAGCTGTGAAGGGAGCCATGCGCTGGTGGGGCGCGTACGAGATCTGAACAACACACCGCCCACTGTACGCTTTCAGCATCAACTCCCCCGTCGGGTTGAAGGACAGCACCTGATAGGAGCAGAAGAGAGGAGGGACACGGGAGGGGAGGGGAGGGGAGGAGAGGAGGGGAGGAGAGGAGGGGAGAGGAGGGGAGGGGAGGGGAGGGGAGAGGAGGGGAGGGGAGGGGAGGGGAGAGGAGAGGAGAGGGGAGGGGAGGGGAGGGGAGGGGAGGGGAGAGGCGGGGAGGAAAACTAATTAGTGGTGATTATCTAAACTCTAAGGGGCCGTTCACACTATTTAAGGGCCTTTCAAACGTGAAGCGATTTAACGCGCCTATAGTTCGTTTTCAATGAGACCTGCGTTTTTGCGCATCTAGTGCGACAACGCAAGCGTATTTACGTGAGTGCGGTCCCGTGAATTTGTTGTGCGCGTGCTCGTTTCGTGCACACGCCCGTGACTCACCAGACCTTGGATTCTGTTTAGCTTTTTTTTTACGCTTGCGTTGTTGGGCCCCTCTTGAGCAGACCCGTAGCAGACCTGTCGTTGATCCAGGGTTTGACGAGACAACCTTGCTCCATGGGGGGGAGGGCAGAAGACAGCCAGGGTGGAAAGCTTGTCTCGTCAAACCATTATGACTCCCATTGAATATGAATTGCGAGCTTGCGACACACAGAAGACACAGGAGACACCGAGGAGACAGCTGTCTAAGGTGTGAACGGCCCCTAAACATAGGGCCATTTATTTACGTAATGTTGGCAGTAGCGCTGAAGCATTCTGTGTAAATTAATAATTTACATTCGGTGGATATCTTTCACAATAATACACAACACATGTTCTAGGCATTCCAATGATCACAAAAATATATGTATTACACGCATTTTAGTTACTTTTATCAGGGTTAAAGGTTAAAGGTCATAGGTCAATTTTGATTAAAAATGTCCAGAGATTTTGAAGTTGTGTAAATTTGTGCCTCTGTGGGGGGTATTTATATGCAAATATCATGACCAATGGCATTGCAGGACTAAACAATGAACATCAATGATGATGTTTAGGTGAAAAAAGAACAGAAAAAAAATATATTAATTAAGTAATTAATTAAAATAAAAATGTTACCGAGAAGCATCGTTGGGGCTTACAGGGTTAAAACAAGCTGGAGCGAGGGAGGAAGAGTGAGAGAGAGAGAGAAAGTCTTGTTTTGTCAAAAGATTTCTGACTAAACCAAGACATGTGGTGACAAAATCCAAAAGTAATCGAGAATGGTCGCTAACACCTGTGCCACCGGCTTTGGAAACCAATCGTATATCACACAATATGAAGGACCACCCTAAATACTTTGGATTCTGCAATGTATTATTTTTACTCTCCAATCACTATTCATATGGAGAGCTTTGACCTTTGACCTTTACTAGAACGTGTCCATGTAGCCTGAACTGCTGTACCTTTATACTGTACACAAGCACACACAGTTAGGGGCTTTGTATGTGTGCATAGTGGTGGAAAAACGAGTTTTACTAACGTGAAAGTATCAATACTGCAATATAGAACTACTACGGTTACAAGTAAAAGTCTGGAATTAAAAATGTACTTGAGTAAAAGTACAAAAGTATTGGTGTCCGAATTTACTTAAAGTACCAAAAGTAAAAGTACTCATTATGCAGAAGAATGTCGCGTTCCAAATAAAATTATTGGAAATTGGAACTACGTATCGGTAAAGTACAAATACCTCAAAATTGTACTTGAGTACAGTACTAAGTAGTACTTAGTGTCACTGCGTACCGCACGTGCATGTGTGTGTGTGTGTGTGTGTGTGTGTGTGTGTGTGTGTGTGCGTGTGTGTGTGCGCGTGTGTGTGTGTGTGTGTCACTCGTACCCTGGGGTCCAGAGGTGTGGGCGTGTTCAGTAGCAGTGACAAAGACAAGTCTGCGGAGCTGCGGTTGACCAGGGTCACCTGCTTCTTGACCTTGTGACCCCGGAGCAGAGTGCCCAAATTCACCCTCCTCTGGCTGGGCTCCTCCACGTCCAGCTGCAGGGGAGAGACACAGACCACCAGTAGATCTGTTTGAGATATCAACCAAACCCAAAACCAGTGGCGGACGGTAACAAAGTTGTTTCCGTTACCGTCGCGCTATAACCACTTCTGGCGCATTATTATTACTAGCCCTTACCCGTTGTGAGATATTGCCCCCCCCCCCCCTTGTGGCCGCAGGGGGTACTGCGCCCTGGGTGCGTTTTTAATTCACTAATAAATTCATTATTAATCATTAATGTGTAAAATCAGAAAAAGGGCTTCGTTAAGACCTCCATATTATTATGGTCAATGCCTGTGTGAAAAGTGGGAGTGATTGGTGCAGGCAGTGAGGAGCTACGGCAGTGTTTCTGACAGACATTCAGACATTCAGACAGACATTGACTGAATTATAGTATGATTATTAATAAACTGAGTTGATTGTTGATTATTTCAACAATTATTTCAGATCGCTTCCCTCGAAACGACCGGTTGTATGATCCGAGTTAAATGGGTCATATTATGTGCAACACGAGGCCTCACCCTCATCTCGATGCCTTGCCCCTCGATGTCCACCACCTGCTTGGCACAGTTGTTGATGACGAACGTGAGCTTGTCGCGATAGCGACATGCCCGCCGAGGGTAGAAGGTGATCAGTACCTCCACTGTGCCACCGGGGGGCACTGTATCTGTCTGCAAGCACACCTCCAAGTGGGAGGAGTTCTGGAACTGGCACCGGATACTGGAGGAAGGAACGTGCAGAGTAGGGTATAGTCCGGCAGTCAGGGTTGTGGAGTGGAGGGAAATGTGGTATAGTCTTTTTTATTGGCCTAAAATAGTGTCTATATAAAATACATTCATGAATCCACTTGCTCACCGGCTGTCGCTATTGAGCAATTTCTTTTTATAGGGGTTTATGTGTTACCATACCATTAACATCCTATATAAGCCAAGATTTTCAAATTTGTCAGTATGCTTCAAGTAGCATGTGACATGTCAAACTAGGGGGTTTTCATGATTCTGAATCCATTCCAAGCATTCGTTTTGCACAAAAAAACACTCCTTGGGCTAAAAACGGCCATAGGCACTTTCCCAAATGTGCCCAAAATGTGCTGACCTCATCACATTTGTGATGACGGCTACGGCCGGTTTTAGCCCAAGGAGTGTTTTTTGTGCTAATGCTTGGAATGGAATTCAGAATCATGAAAACCCCCTAGTTTGACATGTCACATGCGCTACTTAAAGCATAAGGAAAGTTTTTTTTACATTTGCCTTAAAGGATGTTCATGGTATGGTCACATATAAACCTCTATAAAAATTTGCTCAATACCGACAGCCGGTCAGCAAGTGGATTCATGTATATAGACAATATATATATATATATATGTTTTTTTCTTTTTCTTTTTTACCTGAAATCTTTGTTTTTATTTCAAAAAATGTAACAGAAAAGACAATAAAAGAAATCCAAAGATAAACAGAAAAACAGCTTGACAAACTTCATATAGACAATATTTTAGGCCAATAAAAAAGACCAAATGTTGCACTTTAAACAAAAGTTTAAAAGTTGGCTGCCGGACTAGTCCTACATTTTGTTACCAAGTTTAGTTATTTTTGCTACACCTGTTTTACAGTAACATTAGTGACATACATTAACATGTCATACGTAACATTATTCATGATGAGAATGGAAATGAATTATTATATCGTCTCTGTCGGATGGAAACCTCAGATATTCAAAACTGTTTTCAGTTTCAGGATTCAAGTTCAAAAGTAGCAGATCTACAAGCTCTTCACGCCACGTTTCGAGCTTGCACACTTGGTACTTTTGATGCTTTTGTCTGACGCTGTATAGTATGGTCAAGTTGGGCATTAATCCATTTTGGGCGGGAACCCCTTTTTGTGTTAGCATTATGTTATGCTTTAGCTATTGAAAAATAGCAGATCTACAAGCTCGTAGCGCGCCACCGAGTGGCGCGCTACGAGCTTGTAGGTCTGCTATTTTTTAAAAATCGAAGAACCACTGACATAGAAACATAGCTTTTTCAGAAAACTGTCAGGATGTAGAAGACATTTTTAGAAAGTCAAGATTTACGAACAAACACAAAACATTAAAATACGGTCATACTGTAAGAGGTTTCTAGCCCGACAGCAACGGTATACAAACACTCAACACACCTGGTGGCCTTCTCTCCTGTGCTGCTGATCACCAGTGTCTGTGTGAGCGGCAGCATGCCGGCGCAGTGCAGGAAGCACATGCCAAAGTGGTGCTTAGTGAAGGAGAAGCCCAGCCCCGGAGCCACAGCCCTGCCTTCGATGGCAAGAGGAAAGACTGGGCCGTGCATCACCTGCACGCGCACACGCACGCACGCGCACGCACACACACACACACACACACACACACACGCACACGCACACGCAATTACAATTTACAATTTAGGCATTTAGCAGACGCTCTTAATCCAGAGCGATTTACATTAAGCAAGAACAAAAAAGCATGGGAATACATCACATAAAAAAAGCATTTATCATGAAACATGCGTAAACTAAGAACGTAACAGTGGAATATCTATATATTGAAACTATACATATAAACTATACATATATACTATACTATGCTATACATATGACGTGCTATGACTACATACAATGCAATTATAGTGCTGTCTACATAACATGCTATAAGTCTGTATCAAATGCTATCTAAGTCTACCGAAATGCTATCTAACGCACGCACACGCACACGCACACACACACACGCACACACACACGCACACACAATGACAACCAATGATCCCTGAAGCCCACTTTGAGAACAACTGCAGTAGGTGTAAAATATGCGACTTTGCCCTCAATGCCCTCAGTCCCCCCCCCCCCCCCCCCCCCCTGACTAATTACCTAAAAAAAAGTGAGCGACGCCCACAGCCACAATACTAGTGGGAGCGAGAACAACAACGATCTGGTACCACTCAACTTATTATAAAACAATCCTGGGTAAATTCTCCTTCTTCAGCACTGCCACCCAAGTGTGGAAGAATGCCCCGAGCCCTTCCCTCAAAAAATGCAGATCGAGCTGGCATCCTTAAACAGGCCTGAGAATCCACCGTTCAGCAGGCCAGAGGGAGAGGAAATGATCACTTCTCCCTTAGACAGGTGGCCTTTTCCCACTCTGTACTGTTTCATATTTGTGATTATATTGAATTTTGTTGTTATTTTTTCATTTCATGTTTATGAATTGAATACATAGGACCCGAATGGAAACAAGACCTTTGTTTTTGTCAGTGCCTTACCCCTTATCCCTTATCCCTAAACTTCTTTGCCTTTTTTTACTATTTTGAAAAACATTTTTGGATAATAGTTTGATTGGCGATCTACAAGCTCACAACGTGTCGATGTAGATCAGCTATTTGAACAATTTTAAAATGTTTTTCAAAATAGTAAAAATCACACTCGTGTGAAGTGAGTGGCGCTCTTATCATCATACATCATCATACATCACATTCCGTGCTCACTGCTCAAGCCAATCAAATCATCACAAATGTCATTCCGGCAAATCACTTTTGGCCTCTTCACTTTTCGGCCCTCACTTTTATCTTCATTATGTACGTTGCTCAGCCAATCAAATCATCCCTATGGGGTGATCAGCCAATCATCAGCCCATGTTTGTGTTCACAGTTCACACAGACCCACAAAGCTGGGCATAGGAGGGGCTAGTGCCCCTCAAAAAAAAGGCAAAGCAGTTTAGGGATGAGGTGACGGAAATAGGGCTGCAAGTGTTTGAGGTCTTCACCTTGACGAGGAGCCTGACGTCCTGGAGCTCACACGCAGCCTGGGGGCAGAAGGAAAGGCTCCAGTGCAGCTGTTTGCCCACCTCCACGGTGGCAGTGTGTGCTTTGGCCTCTAGATGGCGCAGCAGATTAGGGGGACCTGTCAGGTCAAAGGCCACATCCAGGTGGAACCTCCCGAGATTGGACAGCAGCAGTGTTAAGATGGACTGGTCCGACAGTTCCACCTATAGAAACCAGATTGGACAGCAGCAGTGTTAAGTTGGACTGGTCCGAAAGTTCCACCTATAGAAACCAGATTGGACAGCAGCAGTGTTAAGATGGACTGGTCCGAAAGTTCCACCTATAGAAACCAGATTGGACAGCAGCAGTGTTAAGATGGACTGGTCCGAAAGTTCCACCTATAGAAACCAGATTGGACAGCAGCAGTGTTAACACACTCATTCCCAGGATTCCTTCAAAATAGGAGCTCTGAGGTGACGGAAAGACATGGCCGCTTTCACTCTTAACCCCCCCCACCCCGGAAACAATCCGGGAAAAAAAACTGAGAAATATTTTGCTAACTTACCTTGCTCTCGATTCTATTATATCGCTAAAAGCTCTAAAGCGTTCATACTGTATATTGAACGAGAGGCGGATGAGGAGCAGAAATGAAGCACGTAGTATATCCATCAGATCAAAACCACGGAGAGCGCCCTAGATGAGCAGATACGAGGCATTCTTTCTGCCGCGCTAACATGCTAGTGAACGGGAAGCTAATATGACCTAAGAGCGAAGCGTACGGTGGTCTTGCTCATTCAAAAATAAAAAAGGAAAAAATGTATTATTCTCTCGCCTGATATCATTGAGGATGCGCTAGGACGTGTTTCAAGACTTTATTGCCATGTCAACAGAGTTGATTGGAATTTTCAGTGCACTAAAAACAGACACATATTCACATCACATATTCAGACAGCAGAACAAGATACAAAAGTACAAACATCATCATATGAGGGGGGCCAATAAATAAGAATGCAAAACGTTACAATTCATGTTGAATAAATAAATAGCAATTCATCGCAGTTCGTCGTATTACGAAGCAGCTTCACGCTGTAAAGTGCGAGTGAAAAGAGGAGGTCGGTTAGTGCGTATGGTGTAGATAGAGGAGACGGATGGGAGGTCGAGGCCAGTGATTTTTGACGCTGTGCGTACCACCCTTTCCAGCTGTTTCCTCTCTAAGACGGTGGTGTTTCCATACCACACTGTGACTGAGAAGACGAGGACACTCTCCACAGTGGCTCTGTAGAAGTGAACCAACGCCTCCCCAGTCACACCAAACTTCTTTAAGAGGCGTAGGAAGTGAAGCCTCTGGTGGGCTTTACTCAAGATGTTACTAGTGTTAACTTCCCATTTTAGGGAGCAGCATATAGTGGTGCCAAGGAATTTAAAACTGTCGACCCTTTCACCAGGCTGGTCATCGATAACCAGGGATGGGGGCATAATCTCCTTTTTCCGGAAATTAAAGATAATTTCTTTGGTCTTAGCCAGGTTTAGGATAAGGTTATTGGAAGTGCACCAGTCTACGAGGGCTGCCACCTCGGCCCTGTAGGCTGATTCATCACCATTTTTAATATAACCAACGACAGCTGTGTCATCTGCATATTTAAAAATCACACCCGTGTGAACTGAGTGGTGCAGTGACGTCACACACTAACCATAGCAACCATGCTCACCTGTAAATGGCCCCACGTACAGGTACACACCTGGTACACAGGTACAGACACGGGTACAGAGCTGGTTATTGGAGTGGTTTGCACCACTCAAAAAACCTAACAAATTGAGAATGTGAAATAAAGTCATTGGTATAAAGTGCAAAGAGGAGGGCTGAGAGAACACAGCCCTGGGGGGCCCCGGTGTTAAGACTCATGGTTTGAGAAAGCATGTTGCCTATCTTTACCACTTGCTTCCGGTTTGACAAAAAGTGAAACTGACATATGTGGCAGGGGCCTCCAGGTGCTGTATGATACTGTGGAGGCACAGAGACACAGCATCCTCTACAGACCTATTAGCTCGATAGGCGAACTGAAAGTTATCCATCTCAACATTGGACAGGTGATTACAGACGATGCGTTCAAATATTTTCATCACAACAGAGGTCAAGGCGACAGGCCTGTAGTCATTCATGCTAACAGCATTGGGCTTCTTAGGAACAGGGACCACAGCAGATTTAAAACAAGCAGGGACTCTGCATAGTGTAAGAGACCAGTTAAAAATACCAGCAAAGACAGGAGATAATTGGTGGGCACAGTGCTTTAAAGTAAAAGCAGAGACCTGATCTGGGCCTGCTGCTTTCCTGCTGTTTTGTTTAAGGAGGAGGGTTCTTACCTCTTGCTCACTAACTACAAAGGGAGGGGGGGGCATGTCGAATCTACAATAGAATTCGTTCAATCTATCAGGGAGGAGGGGGTCATCTGGAGCTCGGCGGCTGCCTTTATACCCTGTGATGGTCTGCATCCCTTGCCAAACGCCCTTGGTGTCGTTGGCACGTAGTTTGGCTTGCAGACTGTCATTATATTTGGCTTTAGCTTTTTTCACAGCATGCTCAAACTTATTATCTGGCTAATTTAAAAGCCTCTTTGTTGCCACTCTTAAAGGCTTCGTTTTTCTTTGAGCAGAGGGTTTTAACCTCTTTACTGAACCAAGGTTTGTTATTGCTAAAAACAGTAACAGTCTTAGATGGGATACAGAGAGACTCGGAAAACTTTATGTAGGAGGTAACTGTGTCAGTATACTCATCCAGGTCAACGCATGCATCTTGAAAAACAGACCAGTCAGTTGAATCAAGGCGGAACCGCGGAAGCGACTTCCTCAAGTTGACATGATTCAGATCTCCCATAATAAGGACGGCTGAATGTGGATGGGCATTTTCCAATTCCTTTTGTTGTTGTGCAGCTAGCTGTCGGGCAGCTGACATAGCTCCAGCCTGTGGGGGGGGGGGGATGTACACAGCTACCAGGATGATTGAAGCGAATTCCCTCGGATGCTAAGAGACTCGAGCTCTGGCGAGCATGATCGGTGTAGAACTTTAGTGTCAGAGCACCATCTGTCTTTCACGTAGAAACAAACTCCTCCTCTGCGGCATTTCAGCGAGTCCTCCGTCCGGTCTGCGCGGTGAAGAGTTCCAGGCCCCCCAGGGGGCCGGGCCGGTTCCGGTGTGCCGCCCGTGTCCGGAACGGTTGAGAAATGACAGAGTTACCGTGTGACGGCCCCTCTACTGTACCCTCTACTGTACTGGCACACCCGAAAGCATCATATATACAGTTCATACGTGCGTGTGTGTTTGTGTGTGCGTTAGGTTGCGCACAGGTGGTGAAAAACAACCATGCTGTTTTCGTGCTCATACCCAGCCAGCCAGCCACCCACCCACCCACACACACACATAGCTCCGTAAGGGAGTGGTTGCACCACTCAAAAAAAAGAAAGAAGAAGAAATGCTTAAGTGGTTAATAATTCATAATGTGTTTTGGTCAAGGTTGTGCACTGACCTTTCCAAAGTCATGCGTGTGCGTGCAGTCGGGGCTGATCTCTCGGAGGCCGTGGTCCGTGTCCTCCACCTGAACACGGGCGTTCATGGCGTAGCCGTCGGCCTTCACACAGAGAGCCAGCAGCTCCGCCCTGCCCTTCACCTTCACCAGCAGCCTGAAGCAAGCACTGCCCTCCTGGCCGGGGGTCAGCGACACGCACAGTGGCAGCCTGCATGGCGGATGATAAATGGTGAATGGTAAATGGTGCATTTATATAGCGCCTTTATCCAAGGCGCTTTACAGAGATTGTGCATCAATTCACCCATTCACACACACATTCATACACCGATGGCAGCGGAAACCATGCAAGGCACCAACTAGCACATCGGGAGCAATTAGGGGTTCAGTGTCTTGCTCAAGGACACTTCGACAGTAATTCTGGGGGAGCCCGGGTTCGAACTGGCAACCTTGCGGTTACCATCCAGCCACTCTACCCCTGAGCCACCGCGGCCCATCAGCACCATTTTAGGATCAGGTTCAGGTTCCCATAGAAAGCACTGTGGTCATCAACGTGTGTGTGTGTGTGTGTGTGTGTGTGTGTGTGTGTGTGTGTGTGTGTGTGTGTGTGTGTGTGTGTGTGTGTGTGTGTGTGTGTGTGTGTTCGTGTTCCAGTGATCCCCACCTGCCACTGGGAGGAACAGTACCAGTCATGGGCGCCAGCAGCAGACTGTGGAGCTGGGCTTCAGAGTGGAGAGATGACTCCAGCACAGAGAAATGGAAGGGCTGCTGCTCTCCATTCACTATGTAGACCGTCTGCTCTGCACTACGGCCTGCACGTGCACGCACACACACGCACACACACACACACACACATATCATTAAAAAGGCGTGTATACACGTCCGAGGCACCCCGCGGTTTTAATTGAAAGGACGTGTATACACGTTTTAGCATCATAGGTGTTAAAGGAGCATTCAGTGATTTGGGTGATTTGGAAACCCCCCCCGGTCCGCCCCGGTAACAAGATGTGCACATGCACGCACTACAGTGGGGGGACACGCGACAGGCCAACAGCACATACACCAAGGCCCGCCCCCGCTCGATCATGATTGGCGGAAGGCCCCTCTCTATCCTGATTGGATGAAGGCTGGGCCACCTAGCCAAAAACGAAACCTAGGGTTTTTTGACCCCCAGGGGTTAACTGGGGGCAGGGAGGAACTTCTTATATGGTCAGCACACTCTATAGTAGGGAGGATTATCACAACAAAACAAAATAATAAGTGATATTTGAATTAAGTGAAATCACTGAATATACCTTTAATTGGACCGCCTCGTTGAGGGAATGAGTTGTGAGAAGGCTAGAAAAGGCTAGAAAAGCGTGGCTGATTGAAAACAATCAGCAGACTGACGGCTGAGGCATGCATGACACCATGAACTAACGTGTTCATGCTTCATATACGCGTACTGAATATATACTGTATGTATTGCGCGTGCATGCGTGCGTTACATACCAACTAGCAGGTTTCCCAGGTCCAGGTGTGCTCTGTCCAGGAACACCAGTGGTTCCCTGCACTTCCCCACCAACAGGAAGGGAACAGACAGCGACAGCTTCTCTATCATGAAGCTCCATGAAGACTCAACTACACCCAGCTGCTCCGCCATGTACTCCAGACGCACCTGCACACACACACACACACACACACACAGAGAGAGAGAGGAGTGTCACCCAGTACAGTATGGCCTATCTTCCATGTATTTCCGATGCCATTAGGTAAGATGGGATGAGAAAAACCATAGTATCCCTATTCTTGGAGGAGCATTAGCTGAAAATAGCCGACAAGCTCACAAGCTTGTAGTACTTAACTCCATTATTGCCCGCTAGGTGGTAGCATAAACAAAGCTAAGCTTTGCCATCGTTGACTCGTCGACCCGCCGTTTCATTTCCGTGTTATCAGGGAGGTGGGGGCTAGTGTTGTGAGCGGTGATCAGCAAAATTAGCTATACCCCTTAGCTCTCGTCAGAAACTGCTACATGTCCGGAGCGATGCGAGACAAAGTCACAAATGATTTACAATCGTCGGGATGCGCGGTGGCTCACGGTCGCAGAGACAAGGTGATAAACAGCTCCACAGCTGTTTAAACTTTGAAACTCTGCACACACACACACAGGTAGAGAAACACACTCTGTTCTTTTTGCACTTATTCTATTCTAACCCCTTACAACTATCTCTTTCATTCTCACTCCTTTTTTATCACTCTGCCTTTCTGTGTTTTTTTGTTAGAGCTTGTTTCTGTTTGTCTGCATTGTTTTTATACCCTCTCTGCTAATATTCTGTCATCTTGTTTTTTCTCTGTTTTGTCTTTCTTACTCTGTGGGTACTTAAGACCTGGTGGGAGTGACTCTTTTGATCTGAATTTTGAATCAGCCATCAGGCAGAACAGATAGACCACTCACTGAGTGCTCTATTTGAATCCCCCTGCTGGCCGAGATCAAGGCTTTAATTAAAGCCTCAGGCAGTATATATCTACCCTCAGATCACTGTACTTGTACTTCTACTCCACTACATCTCAGAGGCAAATATTGTACTTTTGAACTCAAGTACAATTATATGAAAACTTTAGTTACTAGTTACTTAGTAGTGACTTACTAGTTACTGTAGATTTGGATTATTTCTTACAAAACATACATTACCCACTTTAGCCCTATATACATTTCGGCCATTTGAAAATAGCTGATCTACAAGGTCACAATTGAGACGCATTGAGAGCTTGTGGATCTGCTATTTTCAAATGATTTCTATACATTTGAAAACTTGAAACGGGACATATTGCATAATGAGTACTTTATACTTTTGGTACTTCAAGTGCATTTTGATACCAATACTGTTGTACTTTTACTCAAGTAAATTTTGAATTCTGGCCATTTACTTGTAACATAGTATTTCTACATTGCAGTATTTTTTTACTTAACCCATCCTGAACGGGAACCCCTTTTGGTGTTAGCATTATGTTATGCTTTAGCTATTGAAAAATAGCAGATCTACAAGCTCATAGCGCGCCACCGAGTGGCGCGCTACGAGCTTGTAGGTCTGCTATTTTTGAAAAATCGAAGAACGACTGACATAGAAACATGGCTTTTTCACAAAACTGTCAGGATGTAGAAGACATTTTTAGAATCTGATCTCAGGTCAAAATGGGTTAAGTAAAAGAATGTGAGTACTTTTTCCACCAGTGGCTGTGACCACTCCACCTTACCTCCACTTTCTTCCCAGGCATGATAGAGCCGTGTGGGGTGAGGCAGCGGAACGGACCGGGCCCGGAGACCTCAGAACTCCACTGGAACGAGTACGGCTTATTGGTGGGGTTCACCACACTGAAACATCTGAGGAATTGGCAAGGGACCGCACACGCACGCACGCACACACACACACACAGGAAAATTAAAAAATACAATACGATGCTCATTTATTATAAGCAGAATCAGATCCTAGAATGAGCAGGTGGTCACACAGAACCAGATGGAATCCTCATATTCCCAATCCTACATTCATTATTTTTGCCTTAATTTGTGGCCTACTGTAGCTGTAAAGTGTAAACTATAGCACACATGATGATCTATAGTCCAATTATTTTACTTTCATGAGAAAAAAGAGGAACTAAGCAGGTGCTCAATGGAGGTAGCAGGATGTGATAATGATAAAAAGGTGCTCACACGGATCAAAAGGATCCGGGCACACAAGGTTAAAAAATGAGGAACGCCTTTATTAAATTAAAAGGCAACTGCCAACAGGTCTTCATCACTCATGAAGACCTTGTAGGTCGAAACATGTTGGCAGTTGCCTTTTAATTTAATAAAGGCGTTCCTCATTTTTTAACCTTGTGTGCTCGGATCCTTCTCTTTTTATTTTACTTTCATGTTCTGCTTCACAACTTTTTATGTTTTCTTATTTTCTGCATCACTGAAAATGAGCCTGGCTCGTCTGCAATCTCTCTCCCAAGATTTAACTAAAGGCGATGATTAATAAAGAGATACCTGGATGAAGCAGCACACGTATTTTAGAGATATTAACCGCTTTGAACTTGGAATGCGTATTTTGGGCATAATATCATTATATGCAAAACGTTTCAAAAAGTAAACAAAAAAAGGAATGTGCTAAAGCCTCCATTAGCCATGGTTCACAGGACGCTCGTACAGTACTTCATGGTTCAACTTCAGCCTGTTTTTGGGCACTGCTACATTAGAATACAATAAACATTCAGATCGGCTCGGGTCGGCTATTATCATCCGTGCATTAACCAACCAATCAAGTTATTGAAACATCTGATATATAGTTAATATAAACTATACACTTAAATTGGTTACGTCATCCACATACTTCTTTTAAACATGTTTTTTACATAAACACACATAGTTACGTCATCAGCCAATCCCTGATTGGCCGAGCAACGCCACCAACACAAGGAGGCGATCCAAAGGGTCAAAAGGACCACCGGCATACGCAGCAAGCTGCCAACTCGCGCTCTGATTGGCCGAGCGACGCACCGACATACGTACGCAGCGCCCTGATTGGCCGAGGGTGTCACCGAACATACGCAGCCGAAAACAGTACCTGCGCACCTTATTACTTGCTCGCGCAAGTAAACAGTAGAACCATGTCACGTTTCAGCGCTAAGCCTCCATATAACTTCCGGTTGTCATACCTAGTCATGGGTACAGCGAGGCCGACAGAGTTGAACTCTATGACCCTGGTGTTGGGGTCCAGCTGACCCCTGGACTCACTGATGTAGTCTGAGTGGTCCACGTGGAAGTGGACGTGAGGCAGCAGGCTGCGTCCACACACTGACACGCAGGGAGCCTCGACCCCCTCCGCAAGGTTGGAAATGCTGCATCATGGGAAACAGAGTTTGGATTACATTTAGACCCGAGGCCCATGTTTCTATATGTCAGTGGTTCTTAAAAAAAATCTTCTAAATCCTCCAGTTTTCTGAAATAAATATTTTCACGATTTTTCAAAAATAGCAGACCTACAAGCTTGTAGCGCGCCACTCGGTGGCGCGCTATGAGCTTGTAGATCTGCTATTTTCAATAGCTAAATTATAACAATGTTTAAAACACCAAAAGGGGTTCCCGCCCAAAATAGGTTAACCTTTTCCATGTCAAGGACCCCCGAAAATATCTGTATTTGGCCACGGACCCACATCTGAAAATATGTTGTTCCAGACACCTCCCCTCCCAGAAGCAAAGATTTGAGTTAAAAACCATCGCCGTGAAATACTATATATTCAAAGATTTGCGCCACATTTTCACGATTTTTCAAAAATAGCTAAAGAATAACATAATGCCTAAAACACCAAAAGTAAAGGGGTTCCCGTTCCGAATGGGTTAAATCTGGGGTTAATCTCTCAAGAACAGATTCCGAGCTGCGGTACTGAATCTGTCGGCAGGGGCATTCAGAACGTGTAAACATTGTTGTTGGTGGGAATGAAAACATAGACGCCCCACTGGAAGAGGAGGGCTTAGGGCAGACCAAACGGGGCAACATCCTGTTATCATTTTATTTAGCGGTGTCCCTCCCCATGCAGAGACAAATTCAAAGGAAACTAGAAAAAGTGCCCTTCTGGGCACAGGTCTCCACCAGGGCAGGTCAGGTTGTGGCCTCCTGGTGGCGCTATAATAGGCCAATGTGAAAAGGGTGCCATTTCTTCATACGCCTTTGATGGCAATTGGATGATTTGAGGCATTTTGTTCCAATAATGTGTTTTGCAAAAATCAACCTGTTGGTGGCGCTATAACAGGCCAATGTGAAAAGGGTGGGATATATTCCTCAGCCTAGTAAGAAAATATGTGAAAGATTTCACGTAAATTGCATGCTGCGTTCATGATTTGAGGCTTTTGTTCCAAACGGGGCAATCTTGCAAACTGTGAAAGCCAATTATAGCCAATTAGGATGGAATCTGAAATATGGGACAGATCCGACTTGAGCACATGACCATAGAGATACTGTGTAACGATTTGTGAGATTTTTGGACAGAATCTGGAGGAGTAATATCAAAAAATGTGTTTTACAAAAGTCGGCCTCCTGGTGGCGCTATAAAAGGCAGATTTGTATGTTATGACAAATGCAGGTCAACCCCCTTTGCCCCCTGGGTAAGTACTTCTGTCAGCACAAGTACTACAAACAAAACTATGTAGCACTGCTGCTGTGGTTATACCTGCAGGCCAACCTTCCGTTGAACGCGGCCAAGTCCAGAGGAGAGAAGCGGACGTTGAAGTTCTGAGCGGTGCCGGGCCCCACCGTCCCTGCGCTGGGCTCCACGGTGAACGGAGGCCGCTCGGGGTCCCCCATCATCAGAGAGGTCACGCTGGCCAGAGCGCTGGAGGGACGCAGAGCGCTGCTGGGACGCATCACTGCCGCTGACCGGCTGCCAGGCCGCGAGCCAGCTGGAGTCACATCTGGAAGAAGGCAGGTGGAAAAAGTGCTCCTTTTTTGTTTTTTATCATCAATACTGCCATGTAAAACACTCTGTTACAAGTGTGATGACCCATCCTGTTTGTGTGATGTTGTTGCTGTGTTCTGATAGTGTTGTTCTCTGTCCACATGTGTAGGAGGAGGGGACCAGCCTGCAGGGGTGTGCCTAGAGGAAGAGGCACACCTGACTCCAATCTGGCTAGGAGTATTTAAGCAGGCTGGTCAAGGCCATTCTCCCTCTCACCCCTACACAGGAAACATTGTTTGGTTTTGGTTATTTTGAGTTAGTTTGGTCCTTAGTTAATGCACCTGCACATACCAGTACACTACATTCTCACACATCCATACATGCACTACACTACTGATACAACTGACTACTCACACCCCACTCTAAAAGTAAAGTATAATTTATGTTTAATCTACTGTAGTTTCAAATAAATACATTTTTGGCGTTTATTTCTGTGTATCGTCTCCCATATTTGTCATGATTTGAGTCAGGTCATGACACAAGTAGAAGTCTGGAAATAAAAACATTACTTGGGTAAAAGTACAAAAGTATTGGTATATTTAAAGTACAAATCTAATAGTACTCATTATGCAGAATGTCCCAATTCACATGAGTGCATCAGAGGGGTGGGAGTTTATAAGTTTTTACTTCTTCTCACTCCTTTTCGGATATGCTTAGATTTTTCTTTTTTTTCTTTTTCCTTTTATTTCTTCTTGTTATATTTTAACTATTTATTTTAATTTGCTTTTCCTTATGATGTGAAATACAAGGAATTGTTTCTGTTTTATTGGCATATTCGAAAATAAACAGACAAACAAACAAACATGCAAGTTTTCAAATGCGTAAAAATCTTTTGAAAATACAGATCTCCAAGCTCACAACACATTGTGAACTTGTAGATCGGCTATATTCAAATGGCCGAAATGTATATAGGACTGAAGTGGTTAATACCGGTAATAACATTCTACAAACTATAGTACTGGTAATTAAAGCTTTTAAATAAATGCAGTGGAGTAAAAGTACAATATTTGGATCGGAGTAGAAGTAAAAGTACAGAAAATTGGAAATACTCCAGTAAAGTAAAAAAAGATTATTGAGTAAATGTACTCAGTTACTTTACACCACTGTCTGGAAGACAGAAACGCACGCACGCACGCACGCACGCACGCACGCACGCACGCACGACTTCCTAATGCACTAAATGCCTTCTTCTTGTACAATTACAGTTGACACACGGCACAGATCAATTTCATAATAATGCAATAACTACCTCCTTGGTCATCATAGCTGATGTTGCCATTGGGCCCCATGAGGACTTGCCAAGAGTACTCCAGCTTCACACTGCCTCGGTTCACCATCTGTAGCCTGCAGACACGAATATGAGAGACACACAATCCCCCGCTTTTAACCAATTTAGGCCTGACCTCCAGTTTTCTGAAATCAATATTTTCACGATTTTTCAAAAATAGCAGACCTACAAGCTCGTAGCGCGCCACTCGGTGGGGCGCTATGAGCTTGTAGATCTGCTATTTTTCAATAGCTAAATTATAACATAATGTTTAAAACACCAAAAGGGGTTCCCGCCCAAAATGGGTTAATGGCTTCTCAAGCCATTAACGATTTTCTA
This sequence comes from Electrona antarctica, assembly GCF_951216825.1. Classification (NCBI taxonomy): domain Eukaryota; kingdom Metazoa; phylum Chordata; class Actinopteri; order Myctophiformes; family Myctophidae; genus Electrona; species Electrona antarctica. The sequence continues at coordinate 50,929,268 of NC_136810.1, forward strand.
AAGAGACTAAGATGGGAATGAGGTGACAGACTGACAGACAGTTCAACCTACAGAATGGTGCTGCTGAGAGAACATTGAATGTCCATTAGGCCACTAATGCACGACGGACTGCATTATAATTGAAATGTGTTTTAAAGCTATATGGATGCATACTAGTTTTAATAAGAAATGCACTTCACAATACAGAATGGTGAAGGTAGTAGACCTGCAGGTCCTGAACGTAATAATTTAAATACAGTTAAATCACAACACAGACAATATCCTCAAGCTGCTGAACGTGCTCTGGACGAGTCCAGAGGCAGAAATAAATGACCCCATGGTTAGGATTTGTTATGTGCATCTGTCAGCAACCAAGCCTCTAATGATTCATTCATTCATTCATCATTAGTGCCTTCTTTAGGGGTTGATGGCCGAAGGGCTGAAATACTATTGTTTTGTGCTCATTTTTCTCCTGTGGAGATGGTAAATGGTAGGGATGTTTTTTAGGAATATTTTTTGTGTGAGATTTCACGTTGAAATATACATTTCCATATTGTTGTAGTTTAATATATTTTGATGCTAAATATGTTTTATAGAATTGAATATATCAGGTCAAATATACCCAGGTTTAGTGATGGTTCTAGGGCAGTGGTTCTCAAAATCAATTCCAGGGACTCTATGGGTACCTTTAGAGGCGTCTAAATTCAGTAAATTGACCCATACAAGTCTGTAACTGTAACTGACAGTATACAAATGAACACTAATGGCTCCATTTGGTTCCATTTAGTATACTGTGAGGGTTAAGGGGAGAGCTTGAAATGTAAAAGTTTTGAGAAACACTGTTCTTTTTTTAAAAATTTGTATCCCTCGATTTTGTAACCCATTTTTTCACCCCTGTGCCAATTATCTAATGTGATCCTGGGCTCTCTACACACCCTCCGCCAACCTAGTCCCCATATATGGGGGACATGGGGAGAGCAACGGACTTGAACTCATGCTTCCTTCCTGCCTGAGTGTCCAAGTTGCTCCTTTACACGTGACAGGGGGGAGTTTCCCTGGTTGGACGTAGCGCGTGGAAGGAACACGTTATTCCAACCAGTTCCTTTCCCCTCCATCAGGCGCCCCGGCTGGCCAGGGGGAGGCAGTTTGTTTAGAGACCAGGATTACTGCATGTTTTTGTGAGGGTACCTACCCTAGGGGACACGGGGAGAACATGCAAACTCCGCACAGAAAGGCCCTTTCGCCAACCCCGCCTCGGGTATGGGCACTGATGACGCGGAGGAGGAAACACGCCGCCAGCACCCACAGCGCCCCGAGCGGGAATCAAACCCAGGACCTTCTAGCTGTGAGGCGACAGCACTACCAACTGTGCCACCGTGCCCCTGAGAAACACTGTTCTAGGGTGAAGCAGAGCCAACTCACTGGTGCAGCCTGGTCTGGTACAGCATGGTGTCTCTGAAGGCGATGGGTTCAGTGAAGTCACAGCTGAAGTTGGCGTAGTCGCACCGGGCGCTGACACGCAGCTCCAGCTCCCTCTGCGAGCCCTCCACCACGCTGCAGGGCGGCTCAGGGTCCGTCGTTATCAGCTACGCACACACATGTAGTGATGGAAGAAGTACTCGCATGTTTTTACTTAAGAAATGCTTGATTTTGATTCAGTTTTTTGATTGGATTTATTTGAACAGCATTTCGAGGATTACACAAGAACGTCCTGAGGCTTATTTCCACGTACTGACGTCCTACAGTATGTCAGTGTCATGTGACGTCCCCACGATTGTCACACACAATTTTCAGCAGGTCGCCAATTTCACCGTAACACTGCCATACTGGAGTGGCCAAGATTTTAGGAATTGGAATTCAGCTCAGGGGTTCATGTTGTTAAGAAAAAATCACACCTGTGTGAACTGAGTGGTGCAACTCCCCTCTCCCCCTGCCCCCCCCCCCCCTCTCTCTCTCTCATTAGCAGGCACAACAGCGCCACCTATGTGACTGCCACACAGTCACATAGGTTAACACGGACATTGCTGTTCCTTGGAGTGGTTGCACCACTCAAAAACACACACACACACACACACACACACACACACACACACACACACACACACACACACACACACACACACACACACACACACACACACACACACACACACACACACACACACACACACACACACCTTGTTGTTAGCAGGTTGCGGTTGTGGGGGCGGGGCTCCAGCAGCCTGTGGGGGCGGGGCTCCAGCAGCCTGTGGGGGCGGGGCTCCAGCAGCCTGTGTGGAGGCAGTCACCCATTGGACGGTCCTCTGCCGGTCGTCCCAGTCAGCCACGTGCTCCGTCGCCTGCTCAAACTCCACCTGACGCAGCTTGCACCTCATTGGCTCTCTCGCCAATGTCACCGGCTGATTGGAGGAGAAGGTGACGCTCACTTCCTTTGAGCAGCCGGCGTGGAGGTGTCCCACCTGCAGGAGGAGGGAGAAAGAAAGAAGGAATTATTGAACACTAAACAGTAAGGGCTCCATTTTCGTCACCGCTAAACCCCTTATCCCTAAACTTCTTTGCCTTTTTTTACTATTTTGCAAAACATTTTTGAATAGTTAAAATGGACAGTCTACATACAAGCTCACAACATGTCAATGTAGATTGGCTAGTTAAACTATTCAAAAATATTTTTCAAAATAGTAAAAAAAGGCAAAGAAGTTTAGGGATAAGGGGTTTAGCAGTGATGAAAATGGAGCCCTAGAAATGCAGAAGAGATGTTTCAAGCCAGATGCAATGAATGATGTCACCGGAGGACGGCATCATCAGGTCAACTTAAGTCATATTATAACTAGTCAAATCTAACCCGATCGGACTCTCTCCAATTCATCCAGGGACGTCCGTCTTGGTGGGCAGAATTTATGTTGGTTGAAATCAAAGTGATATTCTGGAACAGATCTGATCTCTTGTTTTGACCTGATCTGGCCCCAATCCAGACGTCACTAATTCGTCCAGGTCCTCACCGCGCTTGCTGGGATACATTAGCACAGTAAAACAATCGAATGGGCCTTGCAAACGGGGAGCGATAAAACCTGCCTATAGTTCGCAAGTGTATTTACGTGAGTGCAGTCCCGTGAATTTGTTGTGCGCGTGCTCGTTACGTGCATACGCCCGCGACTCACCAGACCTGGATTTCGCTTTTTTTTACGCTTGCGTTGTTGCGCCCCTCTTCAACAGACCTGGAGGAGACCTGTGTTGATCCAGGCAACAACGCCTGCGTTCCTCGCTTCACGTTTGCAAGGCCCTTAAGTTAATTTGAGCCACGGACCACCATTTGATGGAGTTTAGCCTCTCAGACCCAAAACTAAAGAATATTTGGTTATCGTTGGATAAGATTTTGTCTACAATGCCATGCTGGTATTGATGTCGGTACCATTGGGAGAGATAACAGGCAAACGTTGATCAAAATAACAATTCTTCTACATTCTCTAATTGTGTAGACTTCTTGTAAATTAAGTAATGCAGATGTGTAATAATAATTTAACTCTTGAGAGCGTACAGTGAAACCAAAATGCTCTCAAGAGTTAAAGATCTAATACGGGGCCACTGGTGGTCCGGGGACCACTGGTGGTCCCCGGACCACTGGTTGACAACCACTGCTCTAACCTGTGGAGAGAAGGAGACGTGAGCTCCCCCCGCAGGCCACTCGAAGCGCAGCACCTGGCTGCTGCTGTGGTTGGTCATGGTGAAGCTCTCCTGGTGGCGCCGGCCCACTTGACAGTCGGCAAAGTTCAGCACGGCATCATAAGCACCTGCACGGGCCAAAGATACCGGCTTAATGGTAGCAGAAAAGAGGTATAGCAGCAAGAAATAAATATTACCGTACATTGATACAAGAGGGAAATAAACAAAACACCAAAGAAATGAATATGTCGAATGTGGGACTTTCTGGTAGTCGTTTCCTACTTTAGATGACTTTATCACATAGGGAAGACTCCAAAATGGAGCTGGGACCACATGTACACAGTCAGGTAGAAGCATAGAGTATATAAAAGGATAGAGACTGAACTGGCGCGAAGCTCCGCCCCCCCCCCCCCCCCCCCCCCCCAGCTATTCATGTCAGTGGAAGTTGCTCAGTGGAGTTCCTGGAATATGCATCACAAAGTAGCTGTTACAGAGCTGAGTGCTGCCTGGGGAACTGTATATGTGATGAAGAAACGACAAACGTCATACTGAAAATGAGCTCCTAGTAATTATGCAGCAGGGAATACTTGGCTGGTGTTCTCCCTAATAGTCCAGGGCCAATATTTACTGATTAGTGAGGAGGCCATGATTGATTGGCTTCAGGGGGGCAGGAATTATACGTAATAACTAAAGCCTTCTAAAGAAATAGAAAATGTCTATCTCTCTGAATTGTTCAATTTCTAATGAAGAGTTGAGGAAACTTCCACCAATAACACCATACAACTGAGATCACACAACCCATCAATCTCCCAAAACTCTCTCTCCTTTCCACTGGGCTGACTCCCCCCCACCCCACCCTCCTCCTGCACCCTCTCCATTTTCAATAAATTGAGTACATGAGGACGCTAATGGAAACAAGTCAAACAATAGGCTTTCTTGGATTCATCCTTTTAAGATTTTTTTGTGTTTGGTGTTTTTGCCTTTTATTGATTTATTTATTGATAGGGTACAGTAATTAGACAGGAAAGGGGAGAGAGATGGGGGAAGACATGCAGCAAAGGCCGACAGGCTCGGGACTCGAACCCGCGACACGCCGTCAGGCTGGATTACCGGCCTGGATTCATCCTTTTAAGCAGACCGTGTATGGTACTGTCCCTACCCTGTGCTGGTCCATGCAAACTGTTAATAAAGTGTCCAATCAATACACATAAATTCATCATCTCATTCCAATTTGCGTCCTCACTTTTGTCTTCAATGCTTGTGTTTACACAATGTTCGTGTTTGCACAAACTCTCAATACTGGCCATTCACTGTCAATGGCATTCAATGTTTGTGTTAGGACAATGTTTGTGTTTACACAAACCCTCAAAGCTGGACATAGGAGGGGCTAGCGTAACCTGACTCCGCCAGATGGGGCAGCAGAGAGTACACTGGGTTCCCCCCTCCTGCTCCCATCTGGGAACTCTCAGGCAGCACTGTGTATGCCTTGATCCCGCCTCTAGCTGCCTGAGAGTTCCCAGATGGGAGCAGGAGGGGGGAACCCAGTGTACTCTCTGCTGCCCCATCTGGCGGAGTCAGGTTAGGGCTAGCACCCCTCAAAAATAAAATAAAACTCCTCCCCTGGCCTCCTACCCTCTTCTGTGTCCTCCTCCTCCTCAGCTCCAGCTCTACTGACGTTGTCCAGGGAGATGATGTCCTGGTAGGCCTCGGCAGACAGCAGTACGACCGTACCGTTGTACTGGTTGTCCTTCACCTGCACGCTCATCCTCACCGAGGCCCTGAGGGGCCGCTCGGAGCGGAAGCCCACCTCGAAGCCCAGCTGCTGGCCCGCGCTCAGCCCGAACGACGCCCGGTGCACCCACTGACGCTCTGGAGGGCGGTGGAGAGGGAGAGGCGTCACCAAAGAGCACATAATTATAATCAGGGATGTGCAATGTTTCTTCTGTTTGTGTGTGTGTTGGTGTCATATTTTAGTCATCTGAAAAGATTTCCTTTTAGTCTATAGGTTTAGTCATCAAATATCATACGATTTTAGTCGACTAAATGTACAGTTGATTTAGTCGAGTAAAATGTATTTTGGTAGGCCTTAATGGCAGATTTTACACTTGGTTACAAGCTCAAAATGCGTCGCATCGCGCTTTGAGCTTGGAAATCGCACTAAAGATATTGAGAAATCATTGAACCGTATGGGGGAACCGGTATGGAACCGTATCTGTGGCTGTGGATGTCATTGTGCAGTGAAAGTTTTTCATGTCGGACCAATTACTTTTGGAAGCAAATGTTTACACATTGCGGCCGTCGCTAATTTTCATTCATCTCTTTTATGACTCGACTGCAGCAGAAGTAGTAGTAGTGGAGGCCTTATATATGTTTTTTGTTTTTGTAAAAAGAAAAAATAGTAGTAGTAGTAGTAGTATTAGTAGTAAGGTTGTAGTAGTAGAAGTAATATTGCATTGCATCTCAGCCTTCCAATCAGCCTTGTCAATTATTCAGTCTCATCCGGTACGTCCACTTACCTAGTTGGCAGCAGCTAATAATCACTGCAGGTACTCCACCTGTCATGTCTATGTGTTGTTTGGTTGTAATTGTTCCCACTTCCCAGTGTGTGCACTCACTGCACTAGCAGCTGAGAGTTGCGATTGTATCATTGTATAGCCTATGCTGCCTTCAAGTTATACCTTAAAGTAAAACATTGTTTAATCAATTTGTGTATTTTTCTACTTGGCTGTGTATGATAATAATAATAATAATAATAATAATAATAATGATTAATTATTAAAATGATGACGTCATGAACGGGGGCTCCCGATGCTTAAGACCGCCCCTGAGTAGTAGTAGTAGTAGTTTATTTATTTTGGTCATTAAAAGAGGAAAAACAGATTAATACAGTGCCTGCATTTGATATATATATATTTTTTTTTGTTTAGTTTTAAAGAAAAGAAACATTGACCAAAAAGGTTTAATGGTACTTGGTCAACATAGTGTGCGGTGAGGAGATATTGCAGTAGATATTGGAGTTTAATTTTGATAATTTAGGGACAGGTCGAAATTTAAATAGGGGTACCCCTGGAGGAAATTGATGTGTCCTGATAAAATACCATCACCCTCCCTGTGAATGAAAATAAAATGGTAAATGGTGCATTTATATAGCGCCTTTATCCAAGGCGCTTTACATAGATTGTGCATTACATTCACCCATTCACACACACATTCATACACCGATTGCGGCGGAAGCCATGCAAGGTACCAACCAGCACACCGGGAGCAATTTGGGGTTCAGTGTCTTGCCCAAGGACACTTCGACATGTAGACAGGAGGAGCCGGGCGACATGTAGACAGGAGGAGCCGGGATTCGAACCGCCGACCCATGGATCATTGGACGACCTGCTCTACCTCTTGAGCCACAGTCGCCCCTGGTAGCGTTTTTAATATGTGAGAAAATAAAGTTTGCATAAAGTGTTTGCATTTCAATACATCCTAGGTGTTGATGGGTAATGTTTTGCACTGTTTGCAGGTGTAACAATCATCTACTCTCGAATAGGGGAAGAAAAGAAGATGTATGTATGTTTGGTACAAATGGTATGTTCTTTAGTGGTCCAAGGTTTATTATATTCCATGTGGTCTAAATGAACAACATCTGAGACAAAGCTTGTCAGGTCAAAGTACAGCGAAACAAATAATGATAAAAACAATTAATATTGAGACTTATTTATTTCTGCAACAACAATACAGTAGTATAGTATCATAATAGCAATACAAAAAAATGCTGGTCAGATATAATGAAGCAGAACAAAATAAAAAAAAAATCTTCCACATGTGTGCGCTCATGACAATTCCGATTGCTTGAAGTAGTAAACCTATTTCCACACTGACCACAAGGAAACAGTTTAAATTAGGCCTGTCAGTCGATTAAATCGCAATTAATCGCATGATTGCCCATAGTTAATCGCCGATTAATTGCAAATTAAGCGCATATTTTTTATCCGTTCTAAATATACCTTAAATCAGTGGTTTTCAAGATTTTTCATATCAAGGTCCATTATTTATTCTGCATTTGAGCCACGGACCACCATTTGATGACATTTAGCCTTCCAGACCCAAACTAAAGAACTGTATTGATGTTGGTACCATTAGGAGAGATAACAGGCCAATGTTGATCAAAATAACATGTTTTCTAAGTTCTCTAATTGTGTAGACTTCTTGTAAATTAACTTTAAGTAATGCATTTGTTTAACAATTATCCAACTCTTGAGAGTGTAAAATTTAACCAAATGGACCCACTTGGTTTCTTGGTGTCTCTCAAAAGTTAAAGATCTATAAGGGTTAATTTGATTACCAACCCTCCATCATTTAACTGTGGGCCACCTGGAATCCCCTCAGGGACCACTGGTGGTCCCCGGACCACTGTTTTTCAAGTTTTAAATACTCAACATGGGAGAATGCTTGCTTTATTGCAAATGCCATGGAAGAGGGAAACAAAATCATAAACACAACACAACACACACACACACAAGCCCCTCTCTCTCTCCTGCAAGTAGACATTAGCTTTAGCACTCATTAGCATGGTCTGTGTAGCATGATTAGCATCAAGCTTTCACAACTAACTAACTATGTTTGTCAACCAAAACTGCCATAGTTTTGCTTTTGCCCAATGCCCACTTCAAAGAGCTTCTGATCTATAACACATTGTGAAGCAAATTAATTAATAACGAGCCCAACGGAGGCTGAATTTACAGCGTTAATTAAATTAACGCCGTTAAAAGGACTTTGAGTTAACGCACGATTAACGCGTTAACTTTGACAGCCTTAGTTTAAATCCATTGTGTACAACCTTGTGATCTTCTAAAGAATCTGATCGACTAAAAGCTTTTCCACACACATCACAATGAAAGGGTTTCTCTCCGGTGTGGATTTTCTGGTGTGTTTTAAGCCTATTCATGTGAGAGAAGTGTTGTCCACACTGGTCACATCCATAGGGTTTCTCTCCAGTGTGAATTCTCTGGTGGCTTTTAAGGCTGGCCATTTGAGAGAAGTGTTGTCCACACTGATCACATCCATAGGGTTTCTCTCCAGTGTGAATTCTCTGGTGGCTTTTAAGGCTGGTCATTTGAGAGAAGTGTTGTCCACACTGATCACACCCATAGGGTTTCTCTCCAGTGTGAATTCTCTGGTGGTTTTTTAGATGGGACATTTCAGAGAAGTGTTGTCCACACTCATCACATCCATATGGTTTCTCTCCTGTGTGAATTCTCTGGTGGCTTTTAAGCTGACCCGATAGAGAGAAGTGTTGTCCACACTGAACACACCCATATGGTTTCTCCCCTGTGTGAATTCTCTGGTGGCTTTTGAGATTGGCCAGTAGAGAGAAGTGATGTCCACACTGATCACACTCATAGGGTTTCTCCCCTGTGTGAATTCTCTGGTGTCTTTTAAGGCTGTTCATGTGAGAGAAGTGTTGTCCACACAGGTCACATCCATAGGGTTTCTCCCCTGTATGAATTCTCTGGTGTATTTTAAGGCTGGACTGTTCAGAGAAGTGTTGTCCACACTGGTCACACCCATATGGTTTCTCCCCAGTGTGAATGTGCTGGTGTTTTTTAAGGCTGTTCATGTGAGAGAAGTGTTGTCCACATTGATCACATCCATACGGTTTCTCTCCAGTGTGAATTCTCTGGTGTCTTTTAAGTTTGGACATTTCAGAGAAGTGTTGCCCACACTGATCACACCCATAGGGTTTCTCTCCAGTGTGAATTATCTTGTGGCTTTTTAGGCTGGACCATCTTGAGAAGTTCTGTCCACACTGATCACATCCATAGGGTTTCTCTCCAGTGTGAATTCTCTGGTGCCTTTTAAGGTGGGCCAATAGAGAGAAGTGTTGTCCACACTGATCACATCCATATGGTTTCTCTCCAGTGTGAATTATCTGGTGTCTTTTAAGATTGGAGACGAAAGAAAAGTCTTTTCCACACTGATCACAGCTGTGGTGTTTTTTCTTTGTCATGCTTTTTTGTTCATTCACCTCTTGTAGGTCAGGGCAGTGATGCGACGGATTATGCGACACTGGATTGGAAACAAATACAAAGGAAAGATTGTTGATAGGTAGAAAGACATCACTTTGTGGACTCAAAGTAGTTGTTGTGCAACAAATCCATGTCAAGTATAGCTAACTAACAATGGCCTTAAAACATACATTTAATGACAAAATATATACGTATTAAGTGGTTACTTAAGTAATACTAGAATCACTTGCATCCCATAGTTGATATTTAGTTGTTGCTGTGATGCAAAACAAAAATGAGCTACAGCAATGCTACAGGTTTAATTACAATGAAACACAATGTAATTGTAACCCTTTAGTTATTAATTACAGGGTATAGGACTAGTTACTAGGTTCGGGAGAGCAGTAAGCAAGAAGAATGATTTAGACCACAGACCATAGGTAAGGTTTAGTAATAGCCTGATGGCTTGTATTACAATAATAAAATAATAGAATGGAAGATGAACAACAAACAATGACAATAATCATTCAAAACAATAAACAAAAGAACTGTGCTTAGACAGTTGAATGTCACAAATAAATACCTCCTATTAACCCTATGCTCCCACAGGAAAGCAGGTAAGTACTAATTTAATCCTATTTTAGTCCTATTTATTCACTATCTAATTTAGTTTCCTTTTCAGGTTTTAAATCTAATCTAAGGTAAGTAACTAAGTTAAGTTGTTTTTAAGTAACTTATTCCTCTTTTAGGTTCACAGTAAGTATTAGTTTTTTAACCAATGAAATGTATTTTTATGAAATCAAAATACTTTGTTATTTATCAAATTACCTTCTTACTTCACCTTTAAACTATTTAAAGTAAAGGCATAATCAATTTCACTTAATCACTTGAACATATACAACATCAAATAATTACATTCACATTCCAATTCACATAAACATAATATTAACCATAAATCTCCTTTAAGGTATTATAGTCCAATGAACTTCCCACTGCGTGGGGCAGTGATATTGAGTAGAAATGAATGTGTGTAGCTCTCAAGAGTTCACTGAGAGTCCATCAGGGTGTAAGTATTCAGTGTATTGTGACTGTAAAGTTCACTGTACAGTATGTCTATCCAGGTATGGTAGGTGTGTGCAATGTGTATGCAGTGGAGGTGCACTACAAATGGCTAGCACACTGAGAATCTCACTGTGCTGCAGTGAGATGAGAGGGAAATGGGGGAATGTTCAAACCAAATGTCTTATCTGATTTAAGGGGACAGCTGTGTTGAGGATCTTGATCCGGTGAATCTTGGGTAGCTCGCCAGAGTGATATGCCAATATCACTCGAATCAATCCAATCAAAGCAAAAGACCTGACCAAGTCAGTGTTCACAAAGTTCACATAATTAACAGGTTCCAGGATCAAACTTCTCAAAAGGATCAGCACTCTTCTCTCAAAAAGAGACTGGATCAATCAAAACTCTCTTTAAATGAATACAATCTGTTCACATTCATCAAATCTTGTCTTCCCTCTCTGTTTGTCAAACTGTCTGCTCAACAGGCTTCTCTCTCCTGTTCTCTCCAGAACATTCTGTGCTCTGCAGCATGCAATTAGCTGAATCACATCACCTGGGCTGGTGATTCTCCAAAGTGCAGTCTATTAATTGAGAGACCTGATTGGTCAATTGGTTCATTGGCTTGTTCAGAGCACCTCACAGGGCTCTCAATGACACTACACAAGTAGATGAATGTGAATACAGATATAATATAAACCCATACATTGTACAGTAAAATAGTTTTAGGCAAATCCTATTTAGTTTATGGTTAAAGCTCCTTTGTAGAAGTTTGATTACTATATTTTAACCTGGGTTTCATCCTAAATCCATTTATATTTAGATCCTTATTTTATTGACTTGGCTATTTTGACCTGGGTTACATAATATTCAGAATACAATTAATAAAAACACAGGGGGCAGAGGGGAGGTTGAGTAACATACCAAGGTCTTTGGGTTCCTCCTGGTCAGTAGAAATGTCCCTGGTGGTGTCAAGAGAGTTCATCTTCACCTGGAGTCCACAGTCAGATGTGATCAGAAATGACACAGGCCAAGTCTTCTTATACCAGATAGTCTGAGGTAAACCCACTAACTACTTTGATATGATTGGCCAAAGAGAACAATAGCACCATCTCCACCAATCACAGTCTGACATAGTCCCCTCCACCCTCCATCATCCCCCTAATAGATAGATAGATAGATAGATAGATAGATAGATAGATAGATAGATAGATAGATAGATAGATAGATAGATAGATAGATAGATAGATAGATAGATAGATAGATAGATAGATAGATAGATAGATAGATAGATAGATAGATAGATAGATAGATAGATAGATAGATAGATAGATACCTCTAACATTACAAGGGTTATTAAAATGATATGTCATGTTCCTGACTGGAATTTTCATGAACAACCGGGACTCCTATAAACCACAGATTAAAAAGTATAACTTTAATAAAGTATTGACCAGTTACTCTTGATATGATGGACTGCTGCTACTTGATATGCTACTCTCCAAATAATATAACACAAATTATTCCATTATTTCTGGTTATAGGCTATGGGAATTCCATTTCTATCTAACTTGTTAGATACAGATTTGTAAAGTATGTCTTTGTCTCGTTTGTAGCCTATGTGATTTGTGGGGGGGGGGGGTCTGTCCCATTGTTAACAGACAGGTGATAATGGGTTAGGGTGTGTAACCCTATTGCTGAATGGATCGACCAACCAATTTGCATGTGATCCTTTTAGTATGATAAGTAGAGTGCAATCAGTGAATAGGCTATAGCTTACTCCTACAGTATAGTGTGGATGGAGTGGAGCATATAGGGTTGGGAATCATTTGCATTCGAATTATTTATACTGGAAAATACTCCTGTGACAAAAACAACTTGCAGAGCTACCCCTACATTTGGACGTTACAAGGTTAAGCATCCCTACAATCACTGTACCAACTGCATACAGTCATTGTATGAAGTCATTCTTTCATGGTCAAATAGCAACACATTCTCACCCCTCATGACAGGGTTGAATAGATTTTCTGTCCACATCTATTTTCCTCTCTAGTAGGCTACTGCCATGTATGTACATGCAGAAAGATAAACTACATGAGCAGACCGTGTTAAAATGACATGCACATAACATGTTATATGTAGGCTACATACAAAGTTAAAAGTACAGTCAATTTATGTGTTTTAAATACTTACACATGTAGGCTACAGTAAAAGAAAAACAAGAAAGGTACATTTTAGTTAATTTAACCCTGCAACACCCGGATATATTTCTACTTGCCATACTACTACTTCGTTATTATAATAAGTTCCCAATTGTGAACTTTTTCCAACTATTGAAAAAATGTGTGAACTATTTTCAAAATATGTTTTATACATTTTAAACATTAAATGTAAATTTAAAAAGTTGGCGTAGGGTTACATGGTAGCAGGCCCGGCGCCAGGATGAAATGACTGAGGGGTCAATTGATCTTTTTTTAAAAAAATAATGTCAATAATAAAATATAAAACTACCTTTTCTGCTGGATTGGTTTTCTAGTGATATTTGGCAGTGATATTCACTAGCAGCACTGGTTATAACAACTCGAAACATGCTGCTATACAAACAAAATCAAGCTAAATCAAGCAGGCAGTGTCAGTTCTATGACTCAGCTGGTCATATGCAATATTGGAATGATAGCACTGCCCCACCAGGGGGGGTCCGGGGGGGCTACCCCTACCCCCAATGGCAGACAATCATATGTCAGACACATACATTCAGTTGATCCGAATTAACATGTGTTAAATTCCTGTGCCTCAGGAATGTCGTACTTCCTGTTCTTTCCAGATGGGAAATGGCCATGACGCATGTTAGATGTTCCTTGCATGCCTGTACAATACATGTTTTTGTTTGTAGCAGCATGTTTCGAGTTGTTATAACCAGTGCTGCTAGTGAATATCACTGCCAAATTTCACTAGAAAACCAATCCAGCACAAAAGGTAGTTTTATATTTTATTATTGACATAAAAAGGGGTCAAGGAGGTCGGGTTGAGGGGTCAAGTACCCCCTTTGACACCTCATGGCGCCGGGCCTGCACGGTAGGCTCTTGGGTTACAGAAGACCCAAGAATACTATTGATATGAGTTTCATGTATTACCTAGTATTGTCATTTCTTATTGTAAGTTGCTCTCTGCTAAATGCCTAGGTTTTAAATGTTCTCCTAATTGTAAATGCCTAACTTGTAAACCATGTCCTAATCATCATCATCATTTTTCGACCGCGGTCGAGATCGTTTGGTTACGTTGTAACCTTTGTTCTCTGAGTGAAGAGACTATCTCTCCACCCAACATATTTCATATGTATGGTGAATGACCCCACCTCACTCGTTACGTGGATATCTCTTTAAGACACACCAGTTGTACTGGCACGCACGGGTATATAAGGCCCAGGTGTGCATGATTACACTGGTTTACTTGATCGACACCGCTTCTGAGCGACATCAAGGTGGAGAGATAGTCTCTTCACTCAGAGAACAAAGGTTACAACGTAACCAAACGTTCTCTATCTTATCGAGACTATCTCTCCACCCAACATATTTAAAAAACAAAACAAAAAATTGTCCGCTGTGCGGTTTGAAATCACGGCCAACGCGGACAATGGTCTCATAGTCTAACGCCTAACACAGCAAGCTATGTAAGCCATTGAAAAGTGGGGGTTGAAGTGTGTACTTGTAGTGTGTGTTGTAGTGTGATTGACACGGGGAACAATGAAAACCGGTCCTGTTGGGAAGAACCAAGTGAAAGCAACAGAGGGGTATCGTTGACCAAAGTTGTACTTTAATTCAGAAGAGCTGTAGTATTAGATATATATATAAAACCCGGACTATTTTATTATCAAAATTGGATCACCCTCCCTTGGACTGGAAGTAAAATTAGCTCACCCTCCCTCTGACTAAAATTAAAAAGACATGGCCCTCCCCTATTTTCCTCCAGGGCCCCCTTTTCTAAATTTCGACTGGTCCCTTAGTCACATTTGAACTGTGCAAGCTGCTCCCTTCTTACAGCTTCGGTGAACCTTGTTCAGTGCAATAATAATAAGGCTGTACCTGAGATCAGTGGTGTCCTTAAAGATGGCCTAAAACATGATCATCAGGTACTATGATTATACTGTACTAGTGTCGTATATTACAGAGCCACATTACGATGAAATATCCATATAATGTTGTATAATGTCATATGGTGTTGTGCACAACAAACCTGCACTGACTGAGTTTCTGCATGTGAGCTCTGAGAGGCTTGATATTAGCTGGCCCACAGACACATTCCAAGAACGGCCTATGTGATCAGTTGAAAAGGTCTGCTATGAAATTGTAAAGGCTATTGTATTGAACCGTGGATACCATTGTGTTAATAATCTATAGAAGTGACCATCTACTTAGTATGCGGTGGTCTGGGGACGCACATGCACATGCGTACACACATACAAGGGCGTTGGGGTGCACACCCTACATGCACTATTTGGGGAGAATTATAAAGAGGGTCTCAAATGTGCGGAGATCCAGAGAATCCGAGGAGAATCCAGGGAGAAGTCAGTCAGTCGAGAATCCAGTCAGTCAGAGTGAGATCTATAGCCAGGTTCCAGATGAGATCGGGGACAGCTATGATGGCTGATTAGGTACTGCTCTAGGATGGCTCTGGAGTGGACTGATCATGAATTTGGTAACTAAGCTTTGTCCTTAATAAAATGATACAGAAATAAGGACATGCCTGGCCTCTCCAATCATTTATGCAACAGGGTAAAAAGTGCTTCCTGGACACTCAATATATGACAAATAATGGCAAGACACTACAAATAATGGCGAGCTGGATCGTGGCCTCATTGTTCGCGCTCGGGGGGGCAGTCTGCTCCTCTGGGACGGATTGAGGAAAAGAACTTTGTTTTGTCACGGAGTGTGTCTAGGAGGAAGATTGTTTTAAAAAATAATGTACAGAAAGAGTTAAAACTAGAAAAAGTGCCCTTCTGGGCACAGGTCTCCACCAGGAGAGAGTGTGTGTGTGTGTGTGTGTGTGTGTGTGTGTGTGTGTGTGTGTGTGTGTGTGTGTGTGTGTGTGTGTGTGTGTGTGTGTGTGTGTGTGAGTGAGTGAGACACGGCTTTGCCTGTTGTAGCGCCACCATGAGGCTGATTTGAAAACTGGCATTTCTTCCTCAGCCCAGTGGGAATATGCATGCACAGTTTCACCGCAATCGGACGCTGCGTTGAGTAGTTGTGGCGATTTGTACAAAACGGGTACAAAGCGGGCTACTCCTGAAAAGTTTAGATGCCAATCGTAGGCAATGAAGGTGGATTATGAGAAATCAAACAAACCCGTCTTGATCACATGACTATGGAGAGCATGTGTACCGATTTGTGTGAAATTTGGATAACATCTGAAGGAGTAATATTAGAAAATGTGTTTTACATATGTCGGCCTCCTGGTGGCGCTATAAAGAGCAGATGTGAAAAATTCCAGGCAAAGGTTTTTCCTTGGCCTCTAGGGAGTTGGCATACAAAGTTATCCACAAATCCGTGCAATTGGAGGTAAAAACACTTTTCGGCCAGTTATAGCGCCACCATGAGGCTGAGTTGAAAATGTTCACATGGCATTTCTTCCTCGGCCTAGTGGGAATGTGCGAGCGCAATTTCACGGAAATCACACGATGTGTTCATGATTTGCAGCATTTTGTTTGAAACTGAGCACTCCTGCGAACTTTGGAAGACAATCTTAGCCAATCAGGATGGAGTCTGAGAAATCTGAAAAACCTGTTTCGTTGAATGGCTCTAGAGAGACTGTGTACCAATTTGCGTGATGTTTGGACAAAATCTGTAGGTGTACTGTCCAAAAACTTGTTTTGCACAAAGCGGCCTCCTGGTGGCGCTATAACAGGCCGTTCTGGAAATTTTGGGGCAGAGGTTCATCGTTGGCATCCAGGGAGTGTGTGTGCTAAATTTGGCATCGACCGGGTTAACGATGCCGGAGATTAGCTGTTCACAGACGGACGGACACACGGACGGACGGACACACGGACACACACACGGACGGACGGACGGAGTGCAAAACATACTCTCTCCCCATGCCTTCGGCCTGGTGGAGACAATTATGTTTCTATGTGGCCACACCCACCAGTTCATATACCTGGTTTTCACCACGCACCTGAACTTAAGCCTCGCCTACAGCTGTGTGTTGTGGGGTTAGGATGTCACAAAAATGGTGCATTTTCGATTGGGCCTTTTGACTCAAGGGCAGGGAAGACAGGAAGAAAACAAAAATACACGGGGAAGACATATTTGACCCTACAGGAGCTAGGCGTCAGCACACCTCTATGTAAATGGATCTTTAATTTTCTATGTGACAGGAAACAGGTGGTCAAAATAGGTTATCTTGTCTCGCTGTCTAGGCTCCTAAACACTGGGGCCCCCCAGGGTTGTGTCCTTTCTCCACTATTGTACTCATTATATACTCATTTCTGTCAATCTCACTTTAGTACAGTTATGATGTATAAGTTTGCTGATGACACATCTTTAGTAGGTCTTATTACCAACGAGGATGAATCCGACTACCGCAGAGCAGTAGAGGAGCTGGTGAGATGGTGTGAGAGTTACAACTTGATTCTAAACATCTCTAAAACCAAAGAGATGTTCATAGACTTTAGGAAGAAAATCTCGAGTCCCCTCCCCCCCTCTTCATCAATGGGGAAGAGGTAGAAAGAGTCTCCTAGGAACCGGAATGAATCCTTATCATGGGATCTCAACACCAGTCTCATAATAAGCAAATCACACCAGCGTCTCTATTTCCTGCGGCAGCTTAAGAAGTTTAAAGTCAGCCAAGCAGCCATGACTCACTTCTATAGGGCCACTATTGAAAGTGTTCTTACCTTCTCCATGCTTGTCTGGTTTGGTCACACAACCTCTCAAGACAAATCGAAGCTGGAAAGAGTAGTACGTCGCGCATCAAAAACCATTGGATGTAGCCTCCCTACACTTTCCTCACTCTATTCCACCAGAATAATTAGGAAGACAAAAAAAATCACCCTGCACATTACCTCTTCAATCTCCTCCCATCAGGCAGGAGATATAGAAGCATCAAGAGCTCAACATCTCGCTTCAGAGATAGCACTTACCTTGTAGCCATTAGACATCTGAACTAGATGTATGTATATGTAGCAATATGCATAGTGCACTTTAAAAACTGAATGTAATTCCCTATGCTGCTGGTTTTTGTATTGTATTGTCCTTTTTGTTTGTATCTATGGTTGTCTGTATATGTTGAGTATGAACCAAGACAAATTCCTATCAACTTGTTGACAAATAAATTCTTGAATCTTGAATCTTGAATATACACCTGCGGGTCTATTAGAGTAACTCCATAGACACATACAAAACAGAAAAAGTACAAAAAACATGGCACTCCATCTTTAACTGTGCTGTGGCTAGAGCTGCATAAGGCTGTATCTGAGTCAGTGGTGTCCTTTAACATTTATTTGTAACCATTAAATCATTAAATCAGTGTGCCAGCTACGGAGCCCTTTTCTTTCTTTTTTAATTTTCATCCCACAATTTTGTAACCCATTTTTCACCCCTGTGTCAATTTTCTAATGTGACACAGTCCCCATATATGGGGGACATGGAGAGAGCAACGGATTTGAACTCATGCTTCCTTCATGCCTGAGTGTCCAAGTTGTTCCTTTACACCTGACAGGGGGGAGTTTCCCTGGTTGGACGTAGCGCGTGGAAGGAACGGTGTGTTATTCCCCTCCATCAGGCGCCCCGGCTGGCCAGGGGGAGGCAGTTTAGAGACCAGGATTACTGCATGTTTTTTGTGAGGAGCCCTTTTCAAGGTGCACAAGGCGCCATCTTGGATGTAGCTGAAGTAGCTATAGATGTAGCCAAAACACCCCCGAGGCGATCGACAACACCGGGAAGTATGATTACTTCTAACGCGACAAGCGGCGGGACCGAGATGGGCCATCAAAAACATAATCTTTGGTTGGTTAGAATTGGACGGATTCAAAAGATTTTTCCTCTCATCCATTAAAATGGAGGGGGACCACTTTGGATGACGTCCCAACAGGAAATGACATCGAATGTTGCCCCAACAGGCGCTCCCAGCCTGTGGAGCGGTGCGCTCGGTTATGATATCATTCATGTTCCGTCCTGTGATTAATCTCCGTCCTGAGCGCTGAGCGTAACTATTTGATAGGGTGTTAACTGTGATGTGGATAGAGCTGCAGCATAATGCTGTATCTGAGTCAGTAAGAGCTGCATAAGGCTTTACCTGAGTCAGTGCTGTCCTTTAACTGTGTGCTGTGGATGGAGCTGCATAAGGCTTTACCTGAGTCAGTAAGAGCTGCATAAGGCTTTACCTGAGTCAGTAAGAGCTGCATAAGGCTTTACCTGAGTCAGTGCTGTCCTTTAACTGTGTGCTGTGGATGGAGCTGCATAATGCTTTACCTGAGTCAGTAAGAGCTGCATAAGGCTTTACCTGAGTCAGTAAGAGCTGCATAAGGCTTTACCTGAGTCAGTAAGAGCTGCATAAGACTTTACCTGAGTCAGTAAGAGCTGCATAAGGCTTTACCTGAGTCAGTAAGAGCTGCATAAGGCTTTACCTGAGTCAGTGCTGTCCTTTAACTGTGTGCTGTGGATGGAGCTGCAGGAGTTGCCCACAGCAGCCTTCAGAGTGAACACTCCTTGTTTATCCAGCATGTCCATCTGGACCTACAGTACATGACAGACAAAAAACAAAATCAGGTTTGAATTGTTCATTCCACTGGTTCCTCACGAAAGGCGTGT
Source organism: Electrona antarctica (assembly GCF_951216825.1). Lineage (NCBI taxonomy): Eukaryota > Metazoa > Chordata > Actinopteri > Myctophiformes > Myctophidae > Electrona > Electrona antarctica. Next base: position 50,948,766 of record NC_136810.1, read on the forward strand.
ATTTAATGGTCTAGATTACATCACTCAGTGTTTCCCAAACAGTGGGTCAGGACTGACCCACTGTTTAAAATAAAGTGTATGAAATAAAGTCGAAAGCCACAAAAAAACATAAAAAATAAAAATAAAATAAAAATCTAAGAAATTCCATAAATATATATATATATTATATATATATTTTTTAGTAGTAGTAGTAAAATATCTACAAGATCGCGGCGCGAAGCGACGCATTGTGTGCTTTTAGATGGGCTATTATTTCTCACTAGTTTGGGGTCCCGGGCAAACATATCTAATCTCTCTTTTGGGTCTCGACCTGAAACGTTTGGGAACCGCTGCTCTACATTCAGAACATGTAACGGGACAGACATTGAACCTGAGCTGGTACGAGACAACAGACCATGTAACGGGACAGACATTGAACCTGAGCTGGTACGAGACAACAGAACATGTAACAGGACAGACATTGAACCTGAGCTGGTACGAGACAACAGAACATGTAACAGGACAGACATTGAACCTGAGCTGGTACGTTGACAACATACCATGTAACAGGACAGACATTGAACCTGAGCTGGTACGAGACAACAGAACATGTAACAGGACAGACATTGAACCTGAGCTGGTACGAGACAACAGAACATGTAACAGGACAGACATTGAACCTGAGCTGGTACGAGACAACAGAACATGTAACGGGACAGACATTGAACCTGAGCTGGTACGAGACAACATACCATGTAACAGGACAGACATTGAACCTGAGCTGGTACGAGACAACAGAACATGTAACAGGACAGACATTGAACCTGAGCTGGTACGTTGACAACAGAACATGTAACGGGACAGACATTGAACCTGAGCTGGTACATTGACAACAGAACATGTAACGGGACAGACATTGAACCTGAGCTGGTACGAGACAACATACCATGTAACAGGACAGACATTGAACCTGAGCTGGTACGAGACAACAGAACATGTAACAGGACAGACATTGAACCTGAGCTGGTACGTTGACAACAGAACATGTAACGGGACAGACATTGAACCTGAGCTGGTACATTGACAACAGAACATGTAACGGGACAGACATTGAACCTGAGCTGGTACGAGACAACAGAACATGTAACGGGACAGACATTGAACCTGAGCTGGTACATTGACAACAGAACATGTAACAGGACAGACATTGAATCTGAGCTGGTACGTTGACAACAGAACATGTAACGGGACAGACATTGAACCTGAGCTGGTACGAGACAACAGAACATGTAACGGGACAGACATTGAACCTGAGCTGGTACGAGACAACAGACCATGTAACGGGACAGACATTGAACCTGAGCTGGTACGAGACAACAGAACATGTAACGGGACATTAATTTGACCTGAGCCGGTACATTGCTGTCGTTCCTCAGCACCAGGGGCGCGGCGCGCCTGCTGCCGACCAGCAGCCGTCCAAACCGCAGGACGTGTTCTCCCTGGGCGTTCCTCAGGGCCGGACGCACCACACACGCACTGGGCAGGTTGCCCTCCCCCGTCAGGTCAAAGGTCAATATCCTGCTCTTCGCCACGGGCAGCGTACTGGTTCCAAGAGAGAGAGGACAGCAGAGGGACAGAAGTCAGAGAGAGAGAGAGAGAGAGAGAGAGAGAGAGAGAGAGAGAGAGAGAGAGAGAGAGGACAGCAGAGGGACAGAAGTCAGAGAGAGAGAGAGAGAGAGATACAGTACAGAGAGAGAGAGAGAGAGAGAGAGAGAGAGAGAGAGAGAGAGAGAGAGAGAGAGAGAGGACAGCAGAGGGACAGAAGTCAGAGAGAGAGAGAGAGAGAGATACAGTACAGAGAGAGAGAGAGAGAGAGAGAGAGAGAGAGAGAGAGGACAGCAGAGGGACAGAAGTCAGAGAGAGAGAGAGAGAGAGAGATACAGTACAGAGAGAGAGAGAGAGAGAGAGAGAGAGAGAGGACAGCAGAGGGACAGAAGTCAGAGAGAGAGAGAGAGGACAGCAGAGGGACAGAAGTCAGAGAGAGAGAGAGAGAGAGAGAGAGAGAGAGAGAGAGGACAGCAGAGGGACAGAAGTCAGAGAGAGAGAGAGAGAGATACAGTACAGAGAGAGAGACAACACTAACATAGCACTACTGAAATAATTAAACGTGTGGTAACCTGAAAGTGACAGGCACGCAAACACGCATGCATGTCACACAATGCCACAAACCCATTGAATTGTCTAGAAGTACGTCTAACGTCACACGTTGACGCAGAAACCTGTGGCCTGTAGAATGATGTTACCATAGGTGTCTCACAGGAGTTTCATAATCCTAGGGTCACCTCATTCGACAGGGCACGTGTCCGACTCCGTGGTGGCATTGTGTAGGAGCGTGGTGCGTGGAATTCTCTCAATTGTATATAGATATAACCCTTCAGTGTGGCCTCAAACACATTGAATAGTATCTACCTGGTGGCCCCCTCCAGTGAGGCCTCAAACACATTGAATAGTATCTACCTGGTGGCCCCCTCCAGTGAGGCCTCAAACACATTGAATAGTATCTACCTGGTGGCCCCCTCCAGTGTGGCCTCAAACACATTGAATAGTATCTACCTGGTGGCCCCCTCCAGTGTGGCCTCAAACACATTGAATAGTATCTACCTGGTGGCCCCCTCCAGTGTGGCCTCAAACACATTGAATAGTATCTACCTGGTGGCCCCCTCCAGTGAGGCCTCAAACACAGCGTGGTAGAGCTGCATGGTCTGGGGTGTGAAGGTGACCACTGCAAAGGCGTGCGACTGGCTAGGAATGGACAGTCTCGCCGGAGACAGATCAAACACTTCCAGACTGCGGGACAACTGTAGAGAAGAACGGACAACTTTAAAAAGCTGCTATACCCCTAAAAAAAGATCCACTTGATATACCCACTGGTATAGGATAACAGCCCCGAAGCCAAAAAAATGTGACTGCATTCGATAATATCTCATAAAGCTCTCTGTCTAATGGATGATTTGTACTGGTGTCTCACACAGAAAATAGCTGTTCTACAAGGTCCAGCTTGTAGATCTTTTATTTTCAGTGCGAGACACGGTGTGCAACCATCTATGAATCCATTAAGACCTGGGGCTCCATTTTCGTCACCCCTTATCCCTAAACTTCTTAGCCTTTTTTTTTACTATTTTGCAAAACATTTTTGAATAGTTCAACTAGCCAATCTACATTGACACATTGTGAGCTTGTAGACTGGCCATTTTAACTATTCAAAAATGTTTTGCAAAATAGTAAATAAAGGCAAAGAAGTTTAGGGATAAGGGGTTTAGCGGTGACGAAAATGGAGCCCCTGGAATGCATCTCTGTCACCTTAGCTTTTAACCACTTTTAACCCTTAGACAGATTACTACTGGAAAACACGTGGAGTTTTGCATTAGTTCTGTCTGACTTGTACGTGATTTTCCGTAGTTCTCTTTTTTTTATTAATACCAATATATTAATTCGGTCCGCACCTCTGTATATAGTATTGAGCATAAATATCAACTACATTTCCCAGAATTCCCGTGTCACGTGACACACGTGTATGCTTTCCTATTGGAAACTGACGCCCAGCCCCCAGTGAACAGGGGGGTTGGTTGACTCCTCCGAGGTGGGCACTGGAGGAAGAGTTTTTCAGCCAGGTTTGCAGTCGCCGCAAAAAAAACAATCTGAAAAATGATCCATCCGTGTCCAGAGGCATTCTCCAGTCCCAGACCGTTGGCCGGGCTGCAACATCCACCCTCGCGGATTACACGTGTGCAATGTTTTTTCTTCTCCCCACCGGAGTTACCACCAAGGCTGATGCCTTCGCTAAAGGGTAATTTTATTGTATTCGAAAATGCCCTAATATGACATGTCTAGTAAGACGATCCCTATATTTGGCCCGAGCCGACCTAGTGCTGATATCAGATAGATGTGGTAGAACCATATATGGATAGATCTAACTGGTTTAGTCATCGTGACAGGCATAGTCGGAGAATATATAACAAGGGTCGGTACTATAGGTGATCGACGTAGCTAACAAAAACATCTGATCAAATGAATGTATTGTACTGTGTCTTTGTGGGCCGAATCGTGGCATCGTGGCATACAAATAGATGTTTGTATAATTAGTATCACGATAAAATAATATGGCGACGTTAGAATGACACCACCAATGAGTGATCGCGGCTAATGTAGCTGCCCAGCGTATATCCAGCACCATCGCGTCACCACATTCCACTGGCTGTTGGCTAGTAGTAGTTGCTAACAAACGCTGCACAAATGGTACTGGCTATTGGCCGGGCCACAAGCCCGGGCAATAGCCAGTACCAATGTTGCTGGATGATTGCGACGCAATGGTGCTGGATATACCCTGGGCAGCTAGCTACATTACCAGCGATCACTCATTGGTGTTTCATTCTAACGTCGCCATATTATTTTATCGTGATACTACTTATACAAGCATCTATTTGTATTTTTCATGCCACGACTCGGCCCACAAAGACACTGCACAATAAAATCATTTGATCGCCAGCAGCCGGGTAAAACGCCATGTAATAGTAGCGTGCACTGACTACAGCTAAAATGTTTATTTCTTTTTATATATTTAGAACTGGCATCAGATGAGGAGGATGAGGAGGATGAAGAGTCAAGACTGCGATGGCGTTCTCCGACACTGAACCGGATTCATTCATTCATTCATTTCAGGGGGGGGGGCAGTTTTTGTTTTATTTAGCCTACTCACACATAACCTGACTCCGCCAGATGGGGCAGCAGAGAGTACACTGGGTTCCCCCCTCCTGCTCCCATCTGGGAACAGGAGGTTCCCAGATGGAACCTCCTGTTCCCAGATGGAACCTCCTAGCTTCTAGCTTCTAGCTAGAAGCTAGAAGCTGCTGCTAGAAGTTGCTAGAAGCTGCTGCTGATTGGCCAGGCCGTTTTGTGGCCGGGCATCAAGTCTGCCTGAGAGTTCCCAGATGGGAGCAGGAGGGGGGAACACAGTGTACACTCTGCTGCCCCATATGGCGGAGTCAGGTTAACTCACACACACACACACCGTCAAGGACTGGGTTTGGGGACATTTGGGAGGAGTAGCTCTGATCCATAGCTCTAAATGCGCATTTAGAGCTATGGATCAGAGCTAGGGGAGGAGTAACTGTTTTGTATGTAGGCCTATTTATTTTCTGTAATATTTATCATTTTATTATGTTAGTAGTCGTAAAAAATAAAAGACGCTTTTACAATGAGTTAGACCTGTCATGACTATTTTGTTCACTATTGTGAGGTTTATTGTATATGACTAAGCAAGTTTCAACTGTGATTTACTCTGTAACGGTAGATGGTAATAACTCAATTTCTTTTTTATAATACAGTATACATTCAAGTCTATATTTTGATACATATCATGGGCACCAAGTCATATCAAAACAATGTCCTTGGATGTGTTTTTTATCAAAACTGTGTTTCTTCATAACAGGTTTTTGAGACGCATGCATGAATAGACAAGGTACTGGTAAGACTATGTAAACATGGTATATATCAAAATGTGCGTTAGAATGTCTAATTTTACCCCAAAAAAGAATTGAGTTTATATGATGTTCCAATTTCAGAGCTATGGGGACTTTTAGCTGGATAGGTCAGATTGATCATGACTGACCATGCTATTTATAGATGGCAAAATATCTACAGTGGTACATGTGAGAAACTTTTTATTTTATTTTAATTGAACTAGACAACTCACCCTTTAAAATGAGATATTGCATGGCTATGTACGCCCAGCAGAAAAAAAGTTATTTAGAAAATAAAACTTCAACCGGGCATAACTTTTTTTGGTTGTCCTAGAAACAGAAAACAGTGTAAATGCAGGCTCTTTTAAATGGCTTCCAACACAAGAACTAAACATTTTATCAACTCAGTTCATTTTTTTCCTGGAAGCAGACAAGTCAAGCTTTCTCTGAAGGTCTTTCGTTGTCACACATTCACAACAGAGAATTTTCAATAAATCATTAAAAAACGCCATTCTGCCATAGAGAAGTCTACAAACTATATAGAAATCCTTGAAACTCTCAAAGAGTTAACCTTTTTTTTTTTACTTTAGCTAATGAAAAATAGCAGATCTACAAGCTCGTAGATCTGCTATTTTTTGAAAAATCATGAAAATGTGGCACAAATCTTTCACAGCAAACGTTTTTAACTCAAAGCTTCTGGGGGTCCCTGACACAAAACATGTTCAGATGGCGGTCGGTGGCCGAATACATATAATTTTGGGGGTCCTTGACATGAACATTTTTGAGCACCACTGATACGTTTTTCAGAAAACTGTCAGGACTTAGAAGACATTTTGTAGAATCTGGTCTCAGGTCTCAATGGCTTAAGCCCTACCTTTGTATTGAGCGGCTTGATGGCGAGGCTGAGCAGGCAGGGCACCTTGCCACTGTTGGTGAGCTTGAAGCGGGCCTGGGCCGAGCGACCCACCAGAACATTGTTGAAGATGAACCGGTTGTCGTCCAGGGCGTAGATACCTTCGGCACCACGGAACTCCTCCGAGGACAGCAGGCTGCTACTACGACACAGACGGTGTTCCTCAAAGATAGAGCCGAGGTCTCCCCCGATCCCTGGAGAAGCAGAGTCATTTTTAAACATATATATTAATGTTATTCTATCATACTATAATTCAGTCAATGTCTGTCTGAATGTCTGTCTGTCTGTCTGAATGTGTGTCAGAAACACCGCCGTAGCTCCTCACTGCCTGCACCAATCACTCCCACTTTTCACACAGGCATTGACTATAATAATATGGAGGTCTTAACAAAGCCCTTTTTTAATTTTACACATTCATGATTAATAATGAATTTCTTAGTGAATTAAAAATGTGAAAACGCACCCAGGGCGCAGTACCCCCTGCTTACACAACGTGTAAGGGCTAGTCTATACAATCTTAGTGTTTGCCAATTATTTGGGGGCCCGCTTGCAATACGATCGCAGCCCACGTGTTGAGAATAACTGACACAGCAGTATAGCACTACACACACCCACCTGGCACGCAGACTTCAGCCACCAGTCTGTAAGGGATGCCCCCCGGCTGGTCCTTTGGGTCCCGGTCACTGATGTCCACGGACAGACACTCGCTCCAGTCGCCCACCTGCTCCGCCCCACAGTCCACGGTCACCACCTGGTGAGCCCCCGGCAGCAGGGTCCCCGCGCAGGGCCACACCGTGAACACGCCCACAGTGAGGCGAACCTGGGGGAGGGGTATGTATGGATGAGGGCAGGGGAGTTTGGACAGCGTCTGGACGACGTCACACATTCGCCCCGGTTCATGCTTTGACGCCGTCCAAACGCCACGCAACGCAAAACGCACTCAGTTGAGCCCCGGGCTTATCTGGCAAAACGCTTGGCCGATCAACGTCAAACCTTCGATCTGTGGGCGTCCGAATCACATATCACATACAAATGTGACAAATCATAATTGTTTTACCAATCTTCACCAAATTGGGTATACACATGATATCAGGAGTCACGTGACAATGAGCGACAAACTGCTTTTTGATATTCTAAACTGTTTGCCTGTGGGATTTTGATATTACAAAGATTTGTGGGAGGTACTTTTTAACAAAACAATAAACAAAACCGACATAGATCATGAAGCAACATCCAATCAACCTCAAATTGGAATCACATGTTGAGGAAAGAATGAGAATGAGAGATATGCCTTCCGCTGAGTGCTCCTTACTAGTTAACACAGCGAACGCTAATCGCGTATCAATACGTTATCAATTAATCAAACGTCCGGTGCGAACCACGTATCCATACGTTTGAATCACTTTTTTATAGCATACTTTCATTCATCTTTTTACCCACCCGGACAATGAAGAACCATCCCCCTGTCATTGCTGCTTAGTCCCGCTCACGTGATCAGAAAAAAAAAAAAGAAAAAAAAAAACCCTCCCCTCCTGAAAACAGGAGGGCGGGCCGCTTTACGTGTAGAAGCCAGTGTAAAATGGACACGCCCATGGAATGATCTAGTCGGTGTGTGAAAAGAATCAAATTTCACCTAACCTCGCCTCACCAGGCTTTCCTCCACCTATTGGCTTTCACCCAACACTATAATACTCGATTCCCCCCTCCCCTCCTGTTTCTCCTGCAGGAGGAGGGCCTTGCGAGATGGGGGCTCTGTCTCGGAAAAAAACATGATGAACGGAACGCTGTTACGCTGCCTAACACATGATCTGCACCAGATCGGCATTGCACAACGTCTGCAACACACATGGACAGATGCATGTTTACTTCTTCATACTGTAGCGACCAAACGATCCCCGAGCCTACAATACTACGAACTAACAAACGAACTACAGTATCGAGAGGGGCCGCCATGACAACAGACAGTCTACCGTTGGGGGATCACGTATCGCCATGCAGAGCCGTCATAATCGGAGATCGCTCGGACGTGTGATTGTAACGCTTTTTTATTCATTATAATTGTAGTGATAAGACCGCAATGAACGCGTCGGGGACGTAATCGACCCGGGTGTAATGTATAACGAACTTTTCCGCGTCCTAAACCGTGGTGTTGTCGTCGACATCACAGCCGGGTTTAGCACCTCTCTGGACACTCCCGGTGAAGCTTTTTTTCTTATGAAAGCAGAGAGTCTTCTGTTTCATACGGTATATAGTATTTATATGTCGCTATAGGCCTTATTTTGTGAATATTGAGGAGTTCACGTCCATGTCTTCTCTGAAGTTATCTGGTGGGCACAAGCTGCATTCAATAACCAATTACTGTCTAACTGTAGATGGGATCAATGTATACTGTTTTCCTCGTAAAAGTACACATTCAGGGCTTTCATTCGGTGTATAGGATGTATAGGATATTTATTGGGTTCAATTTTATATCTGCCTGTCAATGTCTCTGACTTTAAACCATCCATAACTCTGCTCGCTGTTCAAGATAACCACTTCCAGGCAAATGCAGGTGTTGCAAAAAGGTCAATATCTCCAGAATGGAACATGGTAAAATCAAAATGTTGTTGAAGTGTTAAATTGAAGTGGACAAGTTCAGCTTTCTTTTGATGTATGCGTGTGATTCTCGCTATAAGAGAACATTTTGCTGTGGGCCCCCGAACAAGGCCTTTGTGCAATGTTAAACGGTAGCAACATCAAAATAGGCCTGCCGAGATCCTGTAGCAATCAAAGTGTTAAGGGGCCAAGCCCAAATGGACTTATTGTAGTTTTTTTTCTTCTTCTCCTTCCACCAAAAATAGCAGTTCTGGCTTAATCGTGCAGTCAGTTTTTGCGAAACTTGGCAATATGGTAGAAGGCTATGCCAAATGGTGTGGACGCGAAGCCCATGAACATTGGCCAAAGGGTGGCGCTATAGCAATCAATTGAAAATGCAAACATTGAACAGGCATAGCTCATGAACCGTTTGACCGCCAGCAATACAACTTTAATACACATAATGCGTCTCCTCACGAGGAACAAATGTGGTATGGGGACCTATGAACCTAGATCTGCCACCATTTTGAATTATATGAAAAACGGTGGCTGACATCTCCCTTAGAGATAGGGTGAGAAGTTCAGCCACACGGGAGAGACTCGGAGTAGAGCCGCTGCTCCTTCGCCTGGAAAGGAGCCAGCTTAGGTGGTTCGGGCATCTTATATTATGCGGCAATATGGTAGATGGCTATGCCAAACTATGAAGACGCAAAGCCCACAACCATTGGCCAAAGTGTGGCGCTATAGCACTCAATTAAACATTCAAATAGGCATAGCTCATGAACCGTTTGACCGTCAGCAATAAAACTGCGATACGCATATGCATCTCCTCGTGCCGAACAACCTTCGTATTCTGACTTTTGACCTCTGACCTTTAGATCTCCCAACATTTTGAATTATATGAAAAATAGTCTCCTCCCAGAATCTTTCGCATAAACACATTTTTCTGGTGGGTCTAAAAAATGTGCCTCTCACCTGCGTCGGGACAGCCGTGTCTTTCTGAGTGGACTCCATGCGCCTACTACTGGCAGCAGGAAGCTGTTTGGCTGAATGGCTCTCACGAGGCACGCGCTTTACTGGACCTGAAGCTCTGAGACAGACAAGGAGCAAGGTGGTGTTACTTAGTGATAAGTAAGTAAGACATATTGTTGATTTGACACCATTTATTTGTAAATACCTTACAAGTGACAGTTTGGGGATGGAATTGAGTTTGATAGCGAAATGGCTCCTCAAACCCACCTACACAAAATTAGACTACTTGTGTGTAAATGGGTTTATAATGAATTACTTGTATCTTTGGGAAAAAAAAATAATAATCTGATATTACAATTTCCCTACATCCGTGTATATATCCATGTGTATACAGTCTGTCTGATTATGGGCAATTATGCTCCATTTCTCCATGGAGCACTTTCAGTGGCTTCATTTAAATTTTATGCAAGCCAGTACATCGTATTAGTCAAGCAGCATTATCGTTCTTTTTGGACCCCCTCGAAAACGAAATGGTACATCTCAAGGTGTTTTTCTTAATAAAGAAAATTGAATCATCATCATCATCCGACATTATCGGCAGAAACCTGATCATGATACTTTAATGAGATCCATAAAGGTATGTATAGTATAGTGTATAATGTATATAATAATGTGTCCATGACTGATGAAGTGATTCGATCTAACAGTCACATTATGGGAAAGTATCAGCCCTGATGAATGTGTATGGGCTGTATTGCACATTGTGGTGGAAAAGGTACTCGCAATTTTGACTTTAGGCTTAAATGTTGTCTATAGCCTACTACCTAGTACCTTTAACTCCAAATTGGGAGTACTTTTTCCACCACTGTACAATGTTGTATAGCGTTTTTCCGTTTCTGAGTAAAATGGCTTTCAAAATAAGACGTTTAACATTGCAGTGAACGTCGGTGGCGGTTCTGGAGTATAAATACAGCCTCCAGATGGTGGTGTTGGCGGTGAATGAGTTTTAAGTACAGTACTTGAGTAAATGTACTTAGTTTACATTCCACCAATGGTGTTGTGTATAAAGGTGTGCTACCCCGGCCTTCCAGGTGGTGCAGGCGTGTGTGTAAAGGTGTCCTACCCCGGCCTTCCAGGTGGTGCAGGCGTGTGTGTAAAGGTGTCCTACCCCGGCCTCCCAGGTGGTGCAGGTGTGTGTGTAAAGGTGTCCTACCCCGGCCTTCCAGGTGGTGCAGGCGTGTGTGTAAAGGTGTCCTACCCCGGCCTCCCAGGTGGTGCAGGCGTGTGTGTAAAGGTGTCCTACCCCGGCCTCCCAGGTGGTGCAGGTGTGTGTAAAGGTGTCCTACCCCGGCCTTCCAGGTGGTGCAGGTGTGTGTGTAAAGGTGTCCTACCCCGGCCTCCCAGGTGGTGCAGGTGTGTGACATGGTGTTGTGTGTAAAGGTGTCCTACCCCGGCCTCCCAGGTGGTGCTGGTGTGTGACTGGTGTTGTATGTATTGTAAAGGTGTCCTACCCCGGCCTCCCAGGTGGTGCAGGTGTGTGCTTGATCAAGCGGCAGATGCTGAAGCGGCTTTCAAACTCTCCTGTGTTCTCAACGGTGAATGTCTGTGTCCTCCTGCAGCCGTAGACCACTGGACCAAAGCTGATGCCACTTGTAGGTGTGATCTTGTACCTGTAGGAGGCAGATATAGTCGAGCATTTTTGGCCATATTAGATTAGTGTAGGTTTAATCTACTCATCAGAGTCATGAGTCATAACTCATGACATAATAGAGTCATGAGTCATAACCTACTAGGTCCACACGTAGTCGGTTATTTGTTTAAACAGATGTTTTCACCCGGATATTTTTTTTTAACGGGGCCGTGTAGACGCAGAGATTTTCAAAAACAAAAACGTAAAAATACCCGCCTACGTGTGGACAAAGCCTAAATCTTTGTGTTGATTCATCGAGACACAAAGACAGAGGATGTTCACATCGATTCAAATCAAACATTTGAATGACAATTATTTCATTTATACAAAATGTTCTCATTTGAATGAGGGACACGTTACAATCTACATAGGCTACTAATACTACGAAAAATGGTGTCAGTAATGCCATATTGATCCCCAAAACAACGTGCACTGACCTGGAGAAGACTGACTGGATGGAAACCTTGACTGGAATGATGGCTATGGTCTCTCCTTTCTCCCCGATGCTTGGCTCAATCACCTGCAGAACGTTTGAACACAATCTCATACAGTAGTACAGGCATGGGATTCAACATTAAAAAACGGCAACTTTTTTTTCTTCCTTAACCCATTTTGGCCTGACCTCAAAATTAAAAAAATAAAATCTTCTAAATCCTCCAGTTTTCTGAAATAAATATTTTCACGATTTTTCAAAAATAGCAGACCTACAAGCTCGTAGCGCGCCACTCGGTGGCGCGCTATGAGCTTGTAGATCTTGTAGAGCTTGTAGTAAAGGGGGGGTGGACGAGGACGAATACGTAGCTGGCAGATAACGTCCCATACACTGGCGTATTCAAATGTTTTGGACTGGTAATGGATTCAATGCCAAAATGTAACGATGCGTGGTGACCATGTATGCCCTTTCTTTTCTCTCCCTTATTAAAACATTGACCATCCGCAACATAATAAATTCAAACCTGGCACCGCAGAACAGGCTGATCTTTGAGCGAGACCTCCTTGTCGTGCTTGAAGAGAACTTGCACTGCCGTGGACCTCTCTGTGGGCATCAGGGTGCCGTGATGGGGCGTAACGGTGAAGATGGAGGCCCAGTTTGGCTGAGACGGGTCTGTTCGCTCTAAAGTGAATCTGGTGCAGAAACAAATATTGAGACAAAAATCAGACAAATCAGATCGAACTGAGCGGTGCAGTGTGTGTGTGTGTGTGTGTGTGTCAAGCGCTCCCCCCTGGACCAGACCCATTTGTGGGTCGTGCAGGGTCACATTTTTCATGGATCCCTTAATTTAGTTTTTTTTATAATTTTGTATTATTATAATTTCAAAACATTTTTAAAAAAAAATCACAAAAAGTATTTTCATGGATAAAACAAAACAAAATTAAAACTTTTTTTCAGTAATTTCATGACGAAATCAAAGAAACCATTCTCTCCGTTGGGTTATGAGCTACAAGGTTTGGGAACCACTGATCTATCTATGGTATGGTAACATCTCATGTTTAATTAATTTAATGAATGTTTAATTTAAGCTTATCCACTTTGTGGATAGGATACAGGTGCATCATGTTATTGGTGCAGGAATTCAGCACCTGACTGTTCCAACTCACTTGTAAGCTATTTCATATTTGCCTTTGTTCTTCAGGTTGACAAACCGCTTCACCTCTTCAGACACCTTGATGGTTCCAAAGTCCAGGCCGCCGTTCGCTCCTGCATGGGTCAGGAGGAATGACATGCAGCTCCAACTATTACCCTTACTTTGTTATAGATTTCATACAGTACACATTTTATAACGTCAGCTTCTTCATTTAAAATGTAGCCCAAATATGTTTCCTGCCCTGAGGGTAAAGATCACATCGAACTTTAAGTCTGCCTTTGCGGCAGATTCTGCCAATGCTTTTCAATGGGAACGGTAAAGAGGTTAAAGGTATATTCAGTGATTTCAAATATCACTTATTTCTTCTTATTTTTTGGATAATCCTCCCTACTATAAAGTGTGCTGACCATATAAGGAGTTCCTCCCTGTCCCCAGTGAGCCCCTGGAGTCAAAAAACCCTAGTTTCGGTTTGGGATTTGGGTGGCAAAGCCTTCATCCAATCAGGATGAGAGGGGCCTTCCTCCAATCATGATTGAGTGGGGCGGGCCTTGGTGCACATGCTGTTGGTCTGTTGTACTTCCCCCACTGTAGAGCGCACATCTTGTTACCAGGGTGGACCAGGGTTTTTTTCAAATTACCCAAATCACTGAATGCTCCTTTAAGAGGTTAAAACCCTCTGCTCAAAGAAAAATGAAGCCGTTAAGAGTGGCCAGATATGAGTTTGAGCATGCTGTGAAAAAAGCTAAAACCAAATATAATGAGAGTGGGCAAGCCAAGCTACGTGCCAACGACATCAAGGGCGTTTGGCAAGGGATGCAATTCATTACAGGGTATAAAGTCAGCTGCCCTCCCTTTGTAGTTAGTGAGCAAGAGGTAAGAAGAACCCTCCTCCTTAAACAAAACAGCAGGAAAGCAGCAGGCCCAGATCAGGTCTCTGCTTTTACTTTAAAGCACTGTGCCCACCAATTATCTTCTGTCTTTGCTGGTATTTTTAACTGGCCTCTTACACTATGCAGAGTCCCTGCTTGTTTTAAATCTGCTGTGGTTATCCCTGTTCCTAAGAAGCCCAATGCTAGCCTGTTAGCATGAATGACTACAGGCCTGTCGCCTTGACTTCTGTTGTGATGAAAATATTTGAACGCATCGTCTGTAATCACCTGTCCAATGTTGAGATGGATAACGTTCAGTTTGCCTATCGAGCTAATAGGTCTGTGGAGGATGCTGTGTCTCTGTGCCTCCACAGTATCCTACAGCACCTGGAGGCCCCTGCCACATATGTCAGAGTTTTATTTATTGAATTCAGTTCTGCGTTTAATACGATTATGCCCATCAAACTATTTGATAAACTCTTGGCCTTGGGTATCAATCACTCTCTTTGTCTCGTCTTCATCACTCTCTTTGTCTCTGGATTTTAGACTTTCTATCAAACCGGAAGCAAGTGGTAAAGATAGGCAACATGCTTTCTCACTCTTAACGGGGCCCCCCAGGGCTGTGTTCTTTCAGCCCTCCTCTTTGCACTTTATACTTTATACTTTGTTTGGTTTTTTAAATATGCAGATTACACAACTGTCGTTGGTTATATTAAAAATGGTGACGAATCAGCCTACAGGGCCGAGGTGGCAGCCCTCGTAGACTGGTGCACTTCCAATAACCTTATTCTAAACCTGGCTAAGACCAAAGAAATTATCTTTAATTTCCGGAAAAACGAGATTATGCCCCCATCCCTGGTTATTAAATTCCTTGGCACCACTATATGCTGCTCCCTGAAATGGGAAGTTAACACCAGTAACATCTTGAGTAAAGCCCACCAGAGGCTTCACTTCCTACGCCTCTTAAAGAAGTTCAGTGTGACTGGGGAGGCGTTGGTTCACTTCTACAGAGCCACTGTGGAGTGTCCTCGTGTTCTCAGTCTCAGTGTGGTATGGAAACACCAACAGCTGGAAAGGGTGGTACGCACAGCGTCAAAGATCATTGGCCTCGACCTCCCATCCGTCTCCTCTATCTACACCATACGCTCTAAGCGCAGGATGCAGAAGGTGGTTGCAGACCCCTCCCACCCTGCCTGCTCTCTTTTCGCACCCCTGCCCTCAGGTAAGAGACTGCGGTCTCTAAAGTGCAATAACTCCCGCTTTAAGAACAGCACTTATCCCGAGGCTGTTCGCCTCCTGAATGCTGACCCTCTTTTCACTCGCACTTTACAGCGTGAAGCTGCTTTGTAATACGACAAACTGCGATGAATTGCTTTATAAATTATAGTTTATTTATTTAATAAACATGAATTGGAACGTTTTGCATTCTTCCTATTTATTGGTCCCCCTCATATGATGTTTGTACTTTTGTATCTTGTTCTACTGTCTGAATATGTGATGTGAATATGTATCTGTTTTTAGTGCACTGAAACAAATTCCAATCAACTCTGTTGACACGGCAATAAAGTCTTGAATCTTCTTTACTGTCATTTGCGGATTTTCCCATTGAAAAGTAGTGTCAGAATCCGGCATATAGGCAGAATTAAAGATTGGTGTGACTGCACCCTAAAGGACACATTTTAAGCCCAAATGTAGCCTGCATTGGTATCTCAATAATGTGTGTGTACACAAACCCAATACAAACCGGAGTTAATATTCAGCGTGACCAGAGCAAGTGTTTAAAGGACCACTTCACCACTTTTCAACATCTCTTCATATAATTGGTCCTCACTAATGTTCATGATAAAACACCACCATTTTTTCCTACTCAGTCTGTGTCTCATAGGATGGCTTTGGGCAGTTCGGACACCCGTCCACCAGTGACATCATCATTAGGCATATTTTTTTTAAAACAAGATTTGTTATAACATTTATTTAGATTTTTATTATCGTGAGAACGATGGCTTCAACTTTTGCATTGCAACTTTTCAGGAAAAGAAAGCCTGCGGTTTCTATTAGCTTGGATTCACCATCGATGATGTCACTGGTGGACGGGTTTCTGAACTGCCCACAGCCTTCCTATGAGACACAGACTGAGACTGAGTAGAAAAAAATGGTGGTATTTTATCATGAACATTAGTTAGGACCAATTTTAGGAAGAGAAGTTGAAAAGTGGTGAAGTGGTCCTTTAAGTATGATCTTTAATGTACTCTGGGCTCAGCAAAAAAGCCATTGCTCGCCTACAAATGGTACAACATTCTGCAGCGAGACTGCTGACAAACACGAGGAGGCGCCGTGAACACATCACTCCAATAGAATAGATTTTAAGATTTTATTGACAACTTTTAAAGCTGTGCGAGGCCTGGCCCCTACCTACAACTCGACCATGCTAAAGCCATACAACCCAGCGTGTACCCTCAGATCGTTGGGTAGGGGTCTCCTGACTCCCATAAAAAACAAACTCGTCACCATGGGTGATCGGGCCTTAATTCGCAGCCAGGGCACCATATCTGTGGAACGCCCTACCCCAGAACCTGAGGGACGCAACCTCAGTGGCTCTTTTTAAATCACTGTTAAAAACCCACCTGTTCACAAACGCTTTCCCCTAGATTTATTGTATTGTTTTTACTATGTGGTGTTGTTTTATTTTATTGCTTCTGTGTACTGCAGTCACAATTGTATTGTTGCTGATTTGTGCCTCTAAGCTGGTGTACTGCATTTTTATATTCCATTGTAAAGCACTTTGTAACTCTGTTTTGAAAAGTGCTTCATAAATAAAGTTTATTATTATTATTAATAATTGGTAAGTTGTGACCATAACTACCTTTAGGAAAGGCGATGTCCAGAGCTACATCGTACGCTTCAGCAATGATGTGCATGTTCTCAGTGTGCACGATCCCAAGAATGTTCTCCATATCTGACACCTGAGGCACAATATGCACACACACGCACGCACACACACACACAAATTAATGAAATTACCTATTTGTATCTACCTTTAAGGTGGTTGCACACTGATGCGTTTTTTCGCTGCGTTTTGCCGATCCGAAAGTAGTAGGCTATCACTAGCTGTCAGCCTGTCGCCAACACTCTACTAGACAGCCGCAGAAAATGGAAAAAAATCGACCCCCGTCCGAACAAAAAACTTTATATAGGACAAAATATTCTGCGGCAGTGTGCAAACGCGATTGACAGAAAGTAAGGTTGTTTTTTATTTGTTTACGTCCTCTGAAATTCGCGCCGATATTCGTCCAAAAAAACCCAGTGTGCAAACACCTTTAGAGTGTCACTTAATGTGGCCCTCAGGTTAATTGATATCAGAATACTGATATATTATTGATTTTCAAACATGACCCGCTTTAATTACTTCAGTCTAAATTAGTAGCTTAAAGGAGCATTCAGTGATTTGGGTGGTTTGGGAAAAAAACCCGGTCCACCCGGTAACAAGATGTGCACATGCACACGCTCTACAGTGGGGGAAGTACAACAGACCAACAGCACGTGCACCAAGGCCCGCCCCACTCGATCATGATTGGAGGAAGGCCCCTCTCATCTTGATTGGATGAAGGCTTTGCCACCCAAAGCCCAAACCGAAACTAGGGTTTTTTGACCCCAGGGGTTAACTGGGGACAGGGAGGAACTCCTTATATGGTCAGCACACTTTATAGTAGGGAGGATTATCCAAAAAATAAGAAAAAATAAGTGATATTTGAATTAAGTGAAATCACTGATGTCTTTTTTATGTCCAATGTATTTAGTTAACATAATTATAATTAAAGGCATTTGAAAGGCTTTTGAAATTAAAAAAATAAATACTTTTCAGGATTCCAATTAAAAAATAGCAAAACATAATTCAGGATTTCAAATAATACCCAAAAATAGCTGATCTACAAGCTCAAAACGAGCTTGTAGATCGTTTTTTGAAGATCTTTGCTACGACAGTAATATGCAATATGGCTCTCTGGAGTGAGTGTGGACATATAGGGGCCCTCTCCATCTTCAAAGCTGCCCATCCCTGCTTTAGTTGATCTCTTTTGTACGAGCACCATTGAATTTCGTTGGATGTGCGCGCCACTCTGACCATTACATCCTATTAATTAAAACACTTTAATTGCCCGGGGTTATTTAATCCATTACATTATAGCGCCCATTCGATTTATAAACACGGACCCCTTTTCCGGACGGACCGGATGTTGTTGTGAATGTCTGTGTAGCAGCTAACAATAGCCACACCACTCTAGAGTCGATCGACAACAACGGGAGGTAAGAATAAATCTATCGCGACTAGCGACTGGACCGCGGAGCCGTCTAACACAGGATATTTTTTCATAATTAGACGGGATGATTTAGATCGCAAGTTATTAATGTTTTAAGATTTTCGTTTTCATCAGCTAAACAGGGGAGGGAGTTTTTCGGCATGCAACACGATCAAAACCAGTACGTTCGTTGGCGTCTCTCGTGGCTCAAGTTCACTAGAGACGGCGCCCCTCTGTCGTGGTCTAAAATTATACTTTATCGGCCAAAAAAAGTAGTCCGCGGTTGTGGAAAAATAGTGGCGGGAGCGGGATTCGAACCCATCCTACTAGGGCCAATCAGAGGCAGGCGGGGGTGGTTCTTAATTGGCATTAAGTCCGTTGCTGTATTAATTCATGCTGCTTCAATTTAGACAATTTACAATTTAGGCATTTAGCAGACGCTCTTAATCCAGAGCGATTTACAGTAAGCAAGAACAAAACCATGGTAATACATCAAATATATACAAATAGTCATCATGAATCATACGTAAGCTGAGAACCTAACAGTGGAATATCTATAAGTATAACGAAACTATGCATATACACTATATGCGTATACACTATAGTGTCTACATAAAATGCTATCTAAGCTACATAAGTTGAGCCTATATGCATACGCCTGTAAGGTCGTTGAGGCTATAGGGCAAGGGCAACTGCTTCCCCACGTTACCTCCAGGCGTATGGTGCGCTTGACGCTGACGGGCTTCACGGCTCGGAGGTAGAAGGTCAGGCAGAAGGAGGAGTTGGCGGTGACTACGCCACGCTCCTGGCACACGCTGAACTCTGCACCCAGCTCCTCCAAGCCGCTCAGCCTCCACGCCGCCGGCAGGGAGGTGTTGTTTCGTAGAGTCACACTGCGGCTGTCCTCCCTGGAGGAAGGGGAGGACGACCACATGTCAGTGGTGGGGAAAAAGTGAAACGATTCGATTCAAAATCGATTTCGATTCAACTCGATTCTCAATCCAAAAACGATTTTAAATTCAAAAGCTTTTTTCTTTTTGCAGATTCAAAACGATTCTCTATTCAAAATGATTCTCGATTCAATACATAGGATTTCATCACAATCTACTCCAGTCTTGTGGCATGAAAGCAGAGTACATTTCTTAAAAAAGCTTATTGTAAAGGTGTTATCAATTGAATGATGTAAACACACGTTGTAAATCCAAGACAACAACATGTACAAAACGCTTTAACGTCTGACACTGGTACTTTTTCTCACTCAGTTACCAGAACAATACATTCAAGTACAAACTGCTGTAAATAATGAATACAATTGGTAGGCTTAGGCTAGCTGGTAGTAAAAATGCACACATGCAAAGTATGCAGAAACCCATAATGTATTGCACAGGTTAAACTCAATCACTTGTATTAGGCACAGAGACCAGAGACACACTCACACTAACGAGTTGCCTTGATGCCTGTTGCCTGTCAACGAGGGTCAGCTGGCTCCTCGTTGACAGCTGTGCTGTGCTAAATGACTAACTTTAAAATGACTGAAGACATGATGTTTACACCCCTGTCCTCTAGCCCTGAGAGTATGCAAATGATCCTGTCAAAGTGCCCTATAGCTGATATGCTGTACCTGTGCAGTAAAATCCTGTCAAAGTGCAGCGTCTTGCGGTCCAACTCCAGCTCCGGTCGGACCCCCCAGCAGGACAGCTGGATGGTGACGGGCTCCGGGTTGTCCTTGATACAGCACACCACAGTGTCTGAGATCTGCCCCACGCTGGTGGGGTACGCCCACACGGTCAGCTCCTGGTGGCACACAAGCAGAACATAGCCAGTAATACAGGAAACGGAGCAAGAGACGATCACAAAAATAAATGGCTTTTTTCGCTGCGTTTTTCAGCAAGGCATGTGCTGGCTCTGACTCGGGAACGCCATATCCAAATGAAATGGATATAGCCTATATAATTTTTTTTCCCTGGCCATGGCCGCTTTTACTCTGAAAAAGAATTCAGAATATTATTCTCTATCATTGAAGATGCACTAGGACGTGTACACACATCATTGCAACCCGTCGGTTGGATTCCCTAGGACGTGTGGACACGTCGGATAGACGGAACCTGTTAATAGAAAGTAAATTTGGGTTCTCTTCTACCTGCTTGTCACGGGGCTGGAGGGTCATGGCCGGGGGGTCTAGGAGGTACAGTAGGTGGCTGTTCTACCTGCTTGTCACGGGGCTGGAGGGTCATGGCCGGGGGGTCTAGGAGGTACAGTAGGTGGCTGTTCTACCTGCTTGTCACGGGGCTGGAGGGTCATGGCCGGGGGGTCTAGGAGGTACAGTAGGTGGCTGTTCTACCTGCTTGTCACGGGGCTGGAGGGTCATGGCCGGGGGGTCTAGGAGGTACCGTAGGTGGCTGTTCTACCTGCTTGTCATGGGGCTGGAGGGTCATGGCCGGGGGGTCTAGGAGGTACCGTAGGTGGCTGTTCTACCTGCTTGTCATGGGGCTGGAGGGTCATGGCCGGGGGGTCTAGGAGGTACCGTAGGTGGCTGTTCTACCTGCTTGTCATGGGGCTGGAGGGTCATGGCCGGAGGGTCCAGGAGGTAGGTGGCTGCCTTGGTGTCATGCTGGAAGCAGAACTGGACCTCGGCCTTGAGGGCAGAGTCGTTGTGGATCACCAGCCTCGCCATGTTCTCTGGGTATTTCTTCTCCTTGTACCTGCGCGCGCGCGTGCACACACACACACACACACACACACACACACACACACACACACACACACACACACACACACACACACACACACACACACACACACACACACACACACACACACACACACACACACACACACACACACACACACACACACACACACACACAGGTTCAGAGATGCCCAAAATATTAGGAAATGGTGAATAAAACCACTGGTCATCTTCTTTATCTCACCTGTCTCTGGTCTTGCCGCAGAGAAGTGGTCCAAACTCAAACACGCCTGTGTTTATGACGTATGCCTTCTGGAGCCCTTCTTCCGCAAGAGACACCCTCTTATTCAAGGCAAACAGAGTCCTGAGACCGCACGCACGCACGCACCCACACCCACACCCACACCCACACCCACACACACACACACACACACACACACACACACACACACACCAACATTCAGCGAAACCAAAGATACACAATCCCTGATTGGCCAAGGGGACCACCAATTATATTATATTATAATGGTCCGTGACATTGATATTTAAAGGGTTAAAAGTGGTGAACTGACTTGTAGTCCCTGCTGATGGAAGGGAAGTGACACACTCCTGTGCAGAGCAGCTGGTAACGTCTCCCGGTGCCCACGAGGTCAAAGTTCAGATTCTCCTCGAACGTCCCTGGGGTGTCGGAGTGGAACCACAGCTTCAGTGTGACCTCTCCATTGGCCGGTACTGTCCAGCGGAACCTAGTCAGTCTGTACGCACACAAGCACACACCGTTTACTGTACATATGCAGTGGTGGAAAAAGGACTAAGATTTTGGGGCACTAGGGGGCACCCTCCTATTCCCAGCTTTGAGGGTTTGTGTTAACACAAACATTGAATGCCATTGACAATGAATGGCCAGCTTTGAGTGTTTGTGTAAACACAACCATTGCATAAACACAAACATTGAAGACAAAAGCGAGTCCGCAAATTGTGATTGGCCAGAATGAGATGATGTATGATGATAAGAGCGCCCCTCACTTCACACGGGTGTGATTTTAAGTAAAAAAACTGTAATTATTGGACAGTATAAAGATGTTGATATTCATTTTGTATTCATCCTTAGGGCCCCAAATCACACCTTAGAAAGTATGAGTGTCTATTTCAAACAACGTTTTTTTTTCTCCTAATTTCACCCCTCCTCCCTATCTAAGTATTGGACAGTACTATTAGGATGTTGATATTCATTTTGTATTCATCCACATGGCCCCAAATCACAAGTTAGAAAAAACAAGTGTCTATTTCAAACAACGTTTTTTTTATTAGTAGTAAGTAGTAAGTAAGCCTTGCCGAGCCATGATGTCATGAGGCCTGGTCGAGCCATAAGGCCCATAGGGCAGGAGCCTATTTTTTGCTATTTTTCAATTGGAATCCTGAAAAGTTTTAAATAAAAAAATTATTTAATTTCAAATGCCTTTCAAATGCCTTTAATTATGTTAACTTTATGAACTAAATACAAATACATTGGACACACAAAAGGTAATAAAGTTTTCAATTAATTGTGTTGTGTTGAAGGAATGGATGGACACTATGCCAACAGTGCCTTCCTTTAGAGCGCCTCCACTAGGCTGGGGCTAAAAACCTTGGAAGATTTCTACAGTTTTTATGAACACACTACATAAATTATAATAGAACAACAATCTGCAAAACACAACAAAGAATTGAAGGGCAAGAAAAATGTGGTACAAGTCAGCAATTGATGGTGTGTGCGTGTGCGTGTGTGTGTGCGGGCACGCATGCATGCATGCATGCACCACCAGCCAGCGTGCGTGCGTGCGTGCGTGCGTGCGTGCGTGCGTGCGTGCGTGCGTGCGTGCCTTTACCTCTGCCTAGTTTCATGCGTGTCTCCGGGCAGGCGTGCTTGCTCGCCGTGGTCAGACGGAGCGGAGACAGAGGACAGTGGAGGAGAGGGGTCCGAGCTCCGAGCTCCTCTCTTATTGGCTGACGTTCGTCTCCTGTCCCTCTGACTGTCTCTGTCCTTCTTGTCCTTGTCGTCTTTTGCAACTGCGGATGTCTTCTTCCCACGACCTTTAGAAGGGGTCAGCCTCACCTCCTCCTGAACACACACACGCACACACACACACACACACACACACACACACACACACACACACACACACACACACACACACACACACACACACACACACACACACACACACACACACACACACACACACACACACACACACACAGTCACCAGGACTTTCCAAACAGCGGTGAAAAGTTGACTCGGTCGCATGAAGACAGCAAGGCTTCGTCAGTGATGTCACAGTCACTGACTGTGGTTTATAAACAGCTTCAAGTCAAGTCCGCGCTACTCCCGTGTTGCATAACAGTGACATCACCGTCGATTCCTTGGTATCTTTACCGTAGTCAACGTGACAACAAGCTGTAACCTATTTTGTTACAGCGAGAAAACGTCCGTGTTCATCAACGATCCGAGGAACGACCGTACTGGAGATAAATATTCTGTGACTACTTGAAATGTAAGGAAAAAGAGCGAGGGCAGAATTATTTATTAATTTACTCTGACAGCAAATGAGTTAACACGGTCAAATATTTGATGATAATGTATGATGGTGATCCCTGATGATGATGATGATGATGTATTGACCCACATGGTGTCACAAGGGGCGGAATAATAAGGAACAGACACACATACACTGTCTGTGTATTATTTACTTTGTGTGTATGATACACACAAAGTTACATGTTGGAGTGGCTAGGTCCGTTCAAAAATGCTGTCAACAGGTGCACATTAGGCATGTAACGATATATCGTATATCGATATATATATCGATATTATATCCCGACGATATGTATCGATTTATTAAAAATATCGTTTTTTTAGGGGGGGGCTAGTGTGTGATATGAAATGTGAGCTGTAATCATATGCCATAATATTCACATGCTTTTGGTGAGAAATGAGACAGACTCCATGCAGTCACTTTCAGTAGTAGAGGCCTGCAGAGGGGAGCTGTATGTGTCTGTGACTGTGCCCAGGTGATGCTCATTAATACATCAAGGAAGGCAATTATGTTTCTGCACTGTCAAATAGGTCTACATCTATCCTAAGATGCCATCAAAGAAAACTTTTTTTACACGTTAACTCGAGCTAGGTTTAAACATGAAAGCATGTTTACAGTTGTTGCACAGAAATTAAGTACATGAAAAGTAATGCTACTTTTGCAATGTAGTTAAATAAAAAGTGTGAAAAAAGCTCAGGGGGAAGATAAATCATTAAAAAAAAAAAAAATGCGGTCATTTGTCTGGAAAATAATTGTGTTGAAAATATCGTGAAGAATTGTATCGTGAACCTCATATCGTGATAGGTATCGTATCATGAGTTGAGTGTATTGTTACATGCTTAGTGCACCTGTTTGCAAGCAGGTACACGAACACACCTTTGTGGGTGGCGGTGCGAGTGCATCCGCATTGGCCTCTGCAGCAGCACACGTCCTGTCGCCCCCAAACTCGTCAGAGCTCGAGGGGACCAGGAAGGTCAAGCGGTCGCAGCAGGTCAGCTGACCACGAGGCGCCGCCCTCTCCTCGGGAAAAGGAACGACGGAGAAGGTTGTGGGAGGAGGGATGGGTGGGCCGCTGGGACCCAGACCCAGAGCATCCAACACCTGATGAGGAGTGCAGAGAGAGGACCAAATAGACAGTGGTGGAAATAGTACTCAATTGTTTTACATAAGTATCAATACTGCAATGTAGACCGAACTGGAGCGTTAGCCCCCCCCCCCCCCCCCCCCGCTATTCATTTCAGTGGAAGTTGCTCAGTGGCGTTTTGAAGCACCCGGAAGACTTCCGGAAGTATAATGATAACTCAATGGCTCGAGCGACCGGAAGTTTAGCCTAGCCTTGCCCCGGACCTCAAATTTGAGGTCCGGGCTTTACACGTGACGTCATGAACGTCCGTCCACTTCCATTAAGTGCTGCAATTCCACATTTCGCCAGTAGGTAGTGGCATCTTCAACATTGGATAGCCTTACTGGGGGCTTGGAATATACCCATGCATTAACCTTTTGGTCTCCATTACGTGGGATGACTTCTTCTCTGGAGTCCTGCCTCAGGGCGGACCAGAGGTAGAAAGCTGTCGTTCCCTGATGTCATCGCTACTAGGGACACATGCTTCAGTAGGCAGGAACTGGGGGTGGCAATGAAGGACCGGGAAGTCTGGCGTAGCATTGTGGAATCCATGATCTCGACCATGGTCGAAAAGTGATGATGATGATGATGATGATGATGACGTGGGATTAAAGTTTGACCAAATATGGAGATTCTATGACATCATAGATTGTCCTCTTATATAAATGTTCTCATGTTCAATAAGTCTCTCTTACATAGCAAGGTGTTAACGGAGTCGTTTCAAACAGTGAGCTCCCAGTCTGTCAGATGTTTCCCTCTATAGTCAAGCTGCGAGGAGACCCAGAAGTCATCCATGAGAATGGTAGTTCTGTAGCGGTGGGACACAAAGTGTATGTCTTTGGAGGTGACCGTCTGAATGCTAGACAATATCATATCAATGTGAGCGTCTTCAATACCATGTCTCTGAGATGGACGACGTTGCCCACAGTGACAACTACAAGAGGAGAGCGCCCCCCTGAGGTGCCCTGTCGTCGCCAAGACCACACGGCTGTGCTCATTGGAGATACTGCCTTCATATGGGGTGGAATGTGTGTAGATGAAGAGCTTTGCAACAACATGCTTTATGCGTTTGACGTCGACACCCACAGATGGCTCAATACTGAGGTTTCTGGGAGTGTTCCAGAGGCGAGGTGGGGCCACTCAGCCTGTGTCTTGAGGAAGGACATGTATGTTTGTGGAGGAGAGAACCAGCTGGGTGTATCCACTAATGACATCTACAAGCTGGACACCACCACGATGGTCTGGACTTTAATTAACACCAGAGGAACTCTTTCGGAATATTCAGCACTTCACACTGCCTCCATCATCGGGACAAAGATGTTTGTATTTGGTGGATGTGGGAACCAGGAGGACGTCTATAACATCATCAGAGTGTTTGACACAGAGACCAACCGCTGGCTGTACAGTCCACCTACTGCACAGCCTCTCCCAGAAGGACGCGGGGCTCACTCAGCCTTTGCCTACAATGGAGAGCTGTACATATGCGGTGGTGAATTTTTCCAATCATTGCAGAGCCCCCGGCACTGCAATGATATGTGGAAGTTCAGTCCGGAAACCTTCTCCTGGAAGGAGGTTAAGCCCAACGACTCATTCTTCATTCGTTGGGGCTGCTGTTGCATGGTGGGAGATCGTGTCATCATCTTTGGAGGATATAAAGGATACTCGCCCAATGATAGACTGTACGTCTTGGACCTCAGTCCTAGTCTCAAGACGGTATGCAAGCTGGCGGTTATCCAGTACGGACTGGAGCAGTCTGGACTCCCACACAACATCAGGTGGGAACTGGCAGCCATGACTGATGGAGCATTGGATGACTCAGCATAAACTACATGTCTATGTTGTTCTTTGGGAGAAGATCTGGATAAAGCATTGGTGGAAGTCGGGAAGTCCTCAGAGTTACTAACATCTACCAACATTATTTATGTTTAACCCATTTTAGGCGGGAACCCCTTTTGGTGTTAGCATTATGTTGGTGTTTTAACTAAGCATTATGTTATACTTTAGCTATTGAAAAATAGCAGATCTACAAGCTCATAGCGCGCCACCGAGTGGCGCGCTACGAGCTTGTAGATCTGCTATTTTTGAAAAATCGAAGAACGACTGACATAGAAATATAGCTTTTTCAGAAAACTGTCATTTTCAAACAGACATTTTTAGAATCTGATCTCAGGTCAAAATGTGTTAAAATGGACATTAGGATGAATTGAAAACATCATTCGAAAAGCTAATTTGAAAAGACAAACAAACAAACAAACACACAACAGAAAACATAATAATTTACAATAATAACATAATTTACACAAAGACTGATAGTGCTGTCAAACGGCGGCCGGCCGCCAGCAATAACCGTTTTCGAATGAGTTATGGATGTAATATGATATTGCAGACACAATTTGTTGAATTTATTTGCCATACGTAGCCTACTTAGTAATGTGTTTTTGGGATAATTGATCTCAGGAAACACAGCCCATACAGCCCACAGTCTTTTTCCCACATTGCCATCAAAGCTTGATACAGTGTGACGACCCATATATCAGCACCATAGGGGCAGCAGACCTTCCATTTGGAAAGTGGAAGGTCCCGAGTTCGATCCCCGGCTCCCCCAAAAGTCAATGTCGAAGTGTCCTTGAGCAAGACACTGAACCGCAAATTGCTCCCGATGAGCAGGTTCTTGCATGGATTCCTCCGGCATTGGTGTATGAATGTGTGTGTGAATAGGTGAATGTAGCACAATCTCTGTAAAACGTCTCGGATAAAGGCGCAATATACATGTACCACTTATACCATAGAGTCAGTACCATAGTCTGTACCACATAGTCGGTACCATAGTCCTTACCATAGTACCAGAGTCAGCACTATAGTCCTTGACTCCTTACCATAGAGTCAGTACCACATCAGCACCAGAGTCAGTACCATATGAGTCAGCACCATAGTCAGTATACCATAGAGTCAGCACCATAGTCATTACCGTAGAGTCAGCACACAGCACCATAGTCATTACCGTAGAGATAGCGCCATAGTCATGAACATAGACACATTGTCAGCACCATAAGCAATTTCTGATACTTAGCAGCCCATTAAATTGCAGCAGGGCTATGGCAGGAGAAAGCACACAAACTACCAGTGTTCCATGCATTGACGGGTTGTGACACTGTCAAGCATGTTGGCCACGGGAAAAAGACTGCGTGGGCTGTATGGGCTTCTGAGCTTATACACATGCCCTGTTGATATTCAGTTGTGAGGTAGAAGGAAGCTTCTGGCCAATTCCAAAGTTCAAAAATTGAATTCTGGATCATAAAAAATTACTGATTTGACACCGAGATCACCCATATCAGACAAGTGATGGCTGCCATCTTGAAAAATGGCGGCCATCTTGAACATTCAATGACAATTTTCAATTATGCAAAAGACACTTACCAAGTACTATATATGGTAAATGAGTCTCAAATATCATATTATATCCATCATTCATAAGAAAACAGTTGTTGCTGGTGGCCATCTTGAAAATTCAATGACAATTTTCAATCACTTACCAAATATTATATAGGAGTCTGAAATATCATATTATATCCATCATTCATAAAAAAACAATTGTTGCTGGTGGCCATTTTGAAAAATGGCTGCCATGGGTGCCATGTTGAAAATCCATGATGCTTCCACATCAAATTATTTTTGGGATGCCTTTGGCTATATGTGTACCACATTTCATGCTTTTATCACAAACGATTGTTTTGGTTATCTGCTGCACTGTACCAGAATGAAGAGCCGCCCTAGGTGGTCTAGAACCTGAATTTGTAAAATAACAGCAGGTGGAGGCCATTTTGGAAAATGGCTGCCATGGTCCCACCATAAAAAATAGACCAATCAAATCAATTGTTTTGTCAAGTACAGCTGTGTCAAGACACATGTGGAGCATTGGCTGTTAAAACTCAAAGGTCTAGGAGGCAGAAACCTTATAGCTGGCTCAATTTACCTGATGGCCCACTTTACCTGAGACCACCCTACATACAGACCAAAGTTTGGCGGAGCCCGTTGCTCGCTGCTGTTAGCACACCCATGTGTCATGTCCGCACGCGCACACGCGCACACACACACACACACACACACACACACACACACACACACACACACACACACACACACACACACACACACACACACACACACACACACACACACACACACACACACACACACACACACACACACACACACACACACACACAACACACACACACACACACACACACACACACACACACACACACACACTCTGAGAACACACCGTCAAAAAATAAAGGAAGAACAGCGCCATCTTTTCCTTTAAATTTACGGAGTCAACAGTCTGTCTCGAGAGACTATAAGTTTGGCTACACGAGGCTACTTGGGAACAGCCTGTGATGTCAGCCATGTATGATGCCAGCTGTCTATGGCGTATCTATGAGGTAAGCGTCAAAGGTTTGGCAAGGTTTCAGCCAGATCCGAAGCCCAGTGGTTCTTCGATTTTTCAAAAATAGCAGACCTACAAACTCGTAGCGCGCCACTCGGTGGCACGCTATGAGCTTGTAGATCTGCTATTTTTCAATAGCTAAAGCATAACATAATGCTAACACCAAAAGGGGTTCCCGCACAAAATGGGTTATACAACATTCACATTTCAACACGTACAAAACACATGACATGTAATGTAAGTACATACCTCCTCCAGCGGAGGCAGGCTGCTTCCTTGGAGCAGCTCTGTGGTGGTACTGGGTTGGTTTTGTCCCGTCACGGCTAGCAGGATGTGTGGGACGACATCAGGCGAGGACGACTCCTCTTCTCCCGTCACGGTGTATCCTTCCCCCAGCGGCTGTGCTTGGCTCTGGCTCAGGCCCCCCGGCAGGTGTGCGTGGCTCTGGGCCACCGGCAGGTGTGCGTGGCTCGGGGCCCCCGACAGGTGTGCGTGGCTCGGGGCCCCCGGCAGGTGTGCGTGGCTCGGGGCCCCCGGCAGGTGTGCGTGGCTCTGGGCCCCCGGCAGGTGTGCCTGGCTCGTCGGGGCCGGAGACTGAGAGGAAGCCTCCGCCTTCTGCCTCTCCTTCTCCTTGTCCTTCTCTCGCTCTCTCCTGGTCTTCTTACCAGCCGGGGGCTGTGTTTGTGTGTGTACGCAAGGTAGGGGCTGTTGTTAACATTCCTCAGAAATTACAATTGAATATTGGGCTTGTGGCCCGAATATCGACTATATTGGAATATTATTAATATTATAACTTATTTTCCCATAGAAAATGACTTTGAATATTGTAAAAACAGGATACCAGTGGAAGAGGGACAGCGTGTGTGCTGCTCCAATCCAAAAAAAGATATTATATATTTTTTAGAACTGAGCGCAGAGTGAGCGAGAAGCCGAGCGAACCTGTTTCTCCTGGGGGAGCTCCTCCGTCTCCCCGGGCAGGGCTTCGTCGGCGAGGAGCGGGAGCAGCAGCAGACCCTGCGTTCGGTCCCAGTGCTGGAGGATGTGGGCCACGTGAGGCCGGCTCCGCTCGTAGGCCCGGAAGGCAGACTGCAGGCGGCGGGTCTCCTCACTGGGCTGCTGCTGCTGCCAGGAGGGTGGATGAGGGAGAGAGAACACACATATTGAAAGTTACACTGTAACTGTATATGTAAGCAGGTGGCTTTCCTTTTGGGAACCGTGATTCTCATGCGTTATGGATTATGTTTCCCCAGCCTTTCCACCAAAAGCATCCCTAACCCGTTTAGGCCTGACGTCGGAATAAAAAAACGTTCGCTCTGAAAGAATATATATTCAAAGATTTGTGCCGCATTTTTACGATTTTTCAAAAATAGCAGACCTACAAGCTCGTAGCGCGCCACTCGGTGGCGCGTTATGAGCTTGTAGATCTGCTATTTTTCAATAGCTAAAGTATAACATAATGCTTAGTTAAAACACCAAAATGGGTTCCCGTCCAGAATGGGCTAATATGGGCATTGTTATACACAAGATTATACAGACAGTAAGTAATCTCGTGTATATACTGTAGCCAGACAACTATTCCACAATCTCCAAATGCTAATGTTATATTGAGTCTGGAACTACACCTCCCGAAATACGAACACGGAAGCTGGCATCTGTTCGTCATTTCCGTTTACGAAATATATATTATATTTTTCCCATTTCCATTTCTACTAAGCAGCGAGCTATATTAAATGCTTAGATCATTTTGATTTAGGATAGATTTGCGTGACTGTAAAGACGAAATGGAAGCGGGGAGGAGGAGGCTTCCATTTCGCTTTGCTCTTGATCAGAGCTTCCATTGCTCCAGACTGTATACAGAAACATTTGAAAATTGCGGGAGGTAACAGTCTGGCCACGCAAGACTGCTGTAGTAAGTGACATTTTCAAAAATAGCAAAAAATTGCAGATTTACAAGCGCACAATGTTACACGTTGTGAGCTTTGCAGATTGGCTATTTCCAAAATGCACATTGTTGTGTGTCTGTCTACACGCCATCGCAATATATTCCAGTTCACCTACTATGGTTTACAGCCAGGTGTAGATATATGGTCTGTATTCACTCACAACCCCTGGTGGCAGTTTGACGACCCCGCTTGCCCTGACGTCTGTGAACACAATTCTTTTACAGTATAGTAACTATAATGTATGTGCCTGGCTGTAAATAACATTTCATCGCAGCGGTGTATGCTTGCATGACCCTGCACGTTTTGATATATAGCTGTAAGCGGTTTTATAGAGCTGCCCGTTAGTGTGATATAAAGTCAAAGTCAAAGTCAAGTGCTCATTAAATATCCACCAAACAATAGCCACCCCCATAAAAACCACCAGCTGTGAAGAGAAGGGGGATATATGGACAGATATATTATGGTCTGTATTCACTCACAACCCTGGTGGCAGTTTGACGACCCCGCTTGCCCTGACGTCCGTGTTAACACAATTCTTTTCTATATTTTTTAACGATACTTTTTTATGATTTGGCATTTCATGCTTTGTTTCAGACTAATACATTGTCAGCTGCCAGAAGGACTAGATTTATAATGCTCTGTCTGTCTGTCTGTCTGTCTGTCTGTCTGTCTGTCTGTCTGTCTGTCTGTCTGTCTGGTCTGTCTGGTCTGTCTGGTCTGTCTGTCTGGGGCTAATTTTGCAAACCACTGGATCGATCAGAGCCAAATGTCTTGTGAATGCTGTCAGCCCAAGTAGGCCAAGTAAGTAACTATTTTTTTTATAAATGTTTAATTATTTTTAAATAATGTAACTTGAATTTGATATGTTTAGCCATATCACGTCAGAGATTCACTGGGAAGCCTGTCTTATATACATGTGGTCTTACTTGGCGGCTAAGGGTACTTGGGTCTTAGCGGTCTATAGGCTGCTAAGCCAGCCTAACGGTGTGTCGCGGGTTCAACTCCCGATCCCGATTACCTTTTATGGGGGGGTGCCGCGTGTCACCCCCCCCTCCCCCCACCTCTCTCCCCATTTCCTGTCACCATACTGTACACTATCCAATAAAGGCAGAAAAATCCCAAAAAATGTATCTTACAAAAAAAAGGGTACTTGGGTCTTACCCCCAAAAATAACATTCTAGGTGAGAAATAGTCTATGCAGTTACTCGATATTGATTAATTTCACATTTACAACAGCTGGTATAAAAGTATGCCAACAATATTCGTGAGCAGAAAATAGGTTTCATATCAACATTCCTAAATGCGGACGTTGTTGACCCAAAGTTTGTGGTCTTGTTTACTACCATAACATTGTCATGTACAGTAGCTGTACTACAGCTACTGTAGTACAGCTACTGTTCTTTGCTTCTTTTAAACCTGTACAGCATTAGAGTGTGAACCCACCCCTTCTTTGAGTGACTCGTCTGGTTGTGGAGGGGACTCCTCCAGTGGGTCCCTGACGTCCCTTTTCTTCTTCTTCAGTGGGTCGTCTGTCTCTCTCTCCTGAGGAACTGCATTTAAAACAACACAGACAGAGTCAACAGCATGATGTCAGTAATCAGTGGTGGAAAACGTACAAAATTATTTCAACACTGCAATGTAGAAATGCTCCGTTACAAGTAGAAGTTCCGTATTCAAACTGTACTTCGTATCAAAATGTACTTAAAGTACCAAAAGTTTAAATATACTGTATGTAAATAAAACGCATACAAAAATATGTAAAGCGTGTAGATCTGCTCATTTTAAATGAGCAGATCTACACGCTCACAACGAGTTGGCTATTTTCTAATAGCCTAGGCACAAAATACGGCTAAAGTGGTTCATGTATTTTAACTTTTATAATGTAAATAGATAGTAATACATACTGTAGTAGTATATCTATTTTTATACAGTATGAGCAGTGACAAATAACAGCAACGGTTTATTCACTGAATAATTCAGTCAAGAGCTGTCGTCGTTCATGACAGATGCTGACAAGCTTTCGCATGAATGTTGAGAGCATGAGAGCATACTAGTTAGTGTACAGTACAGTGAAACCTCACAGGAGCTACAGCACCATGCATGTCTAGTGAAACCTCATATGAGCTATACAGTACCATGCATGTCTAGTGAAACCCCATATGAGCTATACAGTACCATGCATGTCTAGTGAAACTCCATATGAGCTATACAGTACCATGCATGTCTAGTGAAACTCCATATGAGCTATACAGTACCATGCATGTCTAGTGAAACCCCATATGAGCTATACAGTACCATGCATGTCTAGTGAAACTCCATATGAGCTATACAGTACCATGCATGTCTAGTGAAACTCCATATGAGCTATACAGTACCATGCATGTCTAGTGAAACCCCATATGAGCTATACAGTACCATGCATGTCTAGTGAAACCTCATATGAGCTATACAGTACCATGCATGTCTAGTGAAACCTCATATGAGCTATACAGTACCATGCATGTCTAGTGAAACCTCATATGAGCTATACAGTACCATGCATGTCTAGTGAAACCTCATATGAGCTATACAGTACCATGCATGTCTAGTGAAACCCCATATGAGCTATACAGTACCATGCATGTCTAGTGAAACCCCATATGAGCTATACAGTACCATGCATGTCTAGTGAAACCCCATATGAGCTATACAGTACCATGCATGTCTAGTGAAACTCCATATGAGCTATACAGTACCATGCATGTCTAGTGAAACCTCATATGAGCTATACAGTACCATGTATGTCTAGTGAAACCCCATATGAGCTATACAGTACCATGCATGTCTAGTGAAACCTCATATGAGCTATACAGTACCATGCATGTCTAGTGAAACCCCATATGAGCTATACAGTACCATGCATGTCTAGTGAAACCCCATATGAGCTATACAGTACCATGCATGTCTAGTGAAACGAGTGCATGTGTTTGGTCCGACTAGTCATTGGTCCGAAACACAACAACCCACCTCAAACCCTAACCTAACCATAACCGCAAGCACGGGAGCAGGCGCTAGTCCGAGGTGCGGACGCATGTCGAACGAATGCTCCGTCGGACCATAGTATGCCTCCCTAGTGAAACTCCATATGAGCTATACAGTACCATGCATGTCTCTATAGGCTTCTGTTGGTGATTCTTTAGTGGTGTTGCAGGACGACATCTTTCTGCCTTCTGGCGCCACCATAGACTGGAGGGAACAAAAAATAAAGAGTAAAGCCATAGATACATAGAGCTGCCCATGCAGTCCATCATCACTTTTAAATCTTTGCTTAAGACCCACTTATTCTCCTTGGCCTTTAGTGTCAGCTGAGGTATAGCCCTGTTCCCCTCATTAGTGCAATATAGTCTGCTTTGTTTGTGTCTTTATATTGCCTGCTATAGTCTGCTTATATTGTATCGTTTTGTTTTCATTGGGGTGCATACTTAGTTTAGACTAGTCATTGGTTAGACATGGGTTAAGGTTAGGTTTAGGTGTGCTGCCCCGTGGGAGGTTAGGTTTAGGGTCAGGGTTTGAGATATAGGTTGTAGTTGTAGGACTAATGACTGGTCTAACCAATGACAAGTCTAAACCAAATACTGTCTAAACTAAGTACTGCACCCGTTTTCATTTCTTCTAAATGGTTGTTTATATTATATTGTTTGTGCTTTGCTTCTTTTAAACCTGTACAGCACTTTGGTTGACCTGGTCATGTAAAATGTGCTATATAAATAAAGTTAAGTTGAGGCTGATATCTGCATTTGCACATGTGCGCGCGTGTGAGAGATAAGGAGAGACCTGTTTTGATGCCAGCTGGCTCTTCTTCCCTGATGAGTCCTCTTTATTGTCCCTCCTCCCTCCCTTCTTGTTCCTTCTCCTCGTTTCATCCTCCTCTCTCAACCTCTCCACCTCCTCTTGCTGCTTCTGTTCCACCTGCTCTCTCATGGCTCGCTCCATTTCCCTGGCACGCGCACACGCACAGTACACACACGTGCATTGTAATGCGTTATTTCGGTGCACAAATTACAGTACATTAGACCGGGAATCACATATAACTCTGACAGATACATCATTCAAGAACACCTAAGGGTACACTGGCTATAGCAGCACCTTCTCCTCCACACGGCCAATTACAGCTGAAACAGAGCGTATGCACGCACACGCACACGCACACACACACACACACACACACACACACACACACACACACACACACACACACACACACACACACACACACACACACACGGAAGTGGGGGAGCAATATTACAAATACAGTGGCTCATGACATAATGCTATAGATTTTTTTGAGCGGTGCTGTAGCTGCTCCAACATGTGACTTTGTGTGCATGTGTGTGTCTATTCCTTATTATCTCGCCTGCTGTGACGTCACGTGTGTCAATACATCACCATCAGACATCATCAGAATGTGTCATCATCATGTGTCAGGCACCGCTCACTTGGGTGTGATTTTTGGGTGTGATTTGTGAGGGGCGCTATCCACTTCCAACGTCTGACTTTCAGAATGACTGTTGTTCCGTGTGGCTCAGTACCTGTCTCTGTTCTGTATGAGCTGATGGGGGAGTGTTCCGTGTGGCTCAGTACCTGTCTCTGTGCTGTAGGAGCTGATGGGGGAGTGTTCCGTGTGGCTCAGTACCTGTCTCTGTTCTGTAGGAGCTGATGGGGGAGTGTTCAGTGTGGCTCAGTACCTGTCTCTGTTCTGTAGGAGCTGATGGGGGAGTGTCCCGTGTGGCTCAGTACCTGTCTCTGTGCTGTAGGAGCATGGGGGAGTGTTCCGTGTGGCTCAGTACCTGTCTCTGTGCTGTAGGAGCTGATGGGGGAGTGTTCCGTGTGGCTCAGTACCTGTCTCTGTGCTGTAGGAGCTGATGGGGGAGTGTTCCGTGTGGCTCAGTACCTGTCTCTGTGCTGTAGGAGCTGATGGGGGAGTGTTCCGTGTGGCTCAGTACCTGTCTCTGTGCTGTAGGAGCTGATGGGGGAGTGTTCCGTGTGGCTCAGTACCTGTCTCTGTGCTGTAGGAGCTGATGGGGGAGTGTTCCGTGTGGCTCAGTACCTGTCTCTGTGCTGTAGGAGCTGATGGGGGAGTGTTCCGTGTGGCTCAGTACCTGTCTCTGTGCTGTAGGAGCTGATGGGGGAGTGTTCCGTGTGGCTCAGTACCTGTCTCTGTGCTGTAGGAGCTGATGGGGGAGTGTTCCGTGTGGCTCAGTACCTGTCTCTGTGCTGTAGGAGCTGATGGGGGAGTGTTCAGTGTGGCTCAGTACCTGTCTCTGTGCTGTAGGAGCTGATGGGGGAGTGTTCCGTGTGGCTCAGTACCTGTCTCTGTGCTGTAGGAGCTGATGGGGGAGTGTTCCGTGTGGCTCAGTACCTGTCTCTGTGCTGTAGGAGCATGGGGGGAGTGTTCTGTGTGGCTCAGTACCTGTCTCTGTGCTGTAGGAGCTGATGGGGGAGTGTTCTGTGTGGCTCAGTACCTGTCTCTGTGCTGTAGGAGCATGGGGGGAGTGTTCTGTGTGGCTCAGTACCTGTCTCTGTGCTGTAGGAGCTGATGGGGGAGTGTTCCGTGTGGCTCAGTACCTGTCTCTGTGCTGTAGGAGCTGATGGGGGAGTGTTCCGTGTGGCTCAGTACCTGTCTCTGTGCTGTAGGAGCTGATGGGGGAGTGTTCTGTGTGGCTCAGTACCTGTCTCTGTTCTGTAGGAGCTGATGGGGGAGTGTTCCGTGTGGCTCAGTACCTGTCTCTGTTCTGTAGGAGCTGATGGGGGAGTGTTCCGTGTGGCTCAGTACCTGTCTCTGCGCTGTAGGAGCTGATGGGGGAGTGTTCCGTGTGGCTCAGTACCTGTCTCTGTGCTGTAGGAGCATGGGGGGAGTGTTCCGTGTGGCTCAGTACCTGTCTCTGTGCTGTAGGAGCTGATGGGGGAGTGTTCCGTGTGGCTCAGTACCTGTCTCTGTGCTGTAGGAGCTGATGGGGGAGTGTTCCGTGTGGCTCAGTACCTGTCTCTGTGCTGTAGGAGCTGATGGGGGAGTGTTCCGTGTGGCTCAGTACCTGTCTCTGCGCTGTCTGAGCTGATCCAGGTGTCTCTTGGCGAGCAGCTCCTTTTCGTCCTCTGGAAGGGCGTCGTACTCTTCCTCGTCCATCTCCTGCAGTCGCCGTTTCTCCCTCTCAGCCACATCCCTCTCTAGGGCCTCTGGAACACGCACGCGCACACGCACGTCAAAGCAAAATGCATCACCAAAACAAAATGACCTACAATATACAGTACATAGGGTGTAAAATGATATCCCCATGAACTCATAATAATCGTACTATTGTATCTTATCAGAAATGTGTGTGTGTGTGTGTGTGTGTGTGTGTGCGTGCGTGCGTGCGTGCGTGCGTGCGTGCGTGAGTGCGTGCGTGCGTGCGTGCGTGCGTGAGTGCGTGCGTGCGTGCGTTACCCTTAGCCTCCTGCTGCGCTCTGTGCCGTGTGGTCAGGGCAGTGAAGGAGTCGGACAGGTCCACCAGGTAGATGTGTCTGCGGTTGTTGAAGGCCTTTAGGACCACCTGTAGACTGCTGGCCACTGAGCGCGTGTACGTGCACTCCAGGCCGTCCATCACGACGGCACGGTGACAGTCGCTCAGCTGTCAACCAAACAATATAGGCAGTGTTGATTTTGATAGCAAATGTAGATTTTAGTTTTAGTCACCTGGAATGTTTTAGTGTTAGTCTAGTTTTAGTCGACTAAATATATAGTTGATTTAGTCGACTAAAATGTATTCTGGTGGGTCTTGATGCTGTCGTGATGACTGTTTTACACTATTTGCTGAAAATAGCAGATCTACAAGCTCGAGTCATGCATAACGCGTCGCGCTGAGTTGTGAGCATGTAGCTCGTCATGAGTGAGCTTGTAGATCTATTTTCAGCATGCAACCAAGTGTAAAATGACTTATACTGGATCTCTTGTTCATTGGTCCCTTCCTAACATTTTAGTCTAGTTTTTATTTGATGAAGAAATTGTCAATACATTTAGTCTTTAATAGTTTTAGTCATCATAGCTTAGTTTTCATTTAGTTTCCATACATTCTTCGTCAGTGAAAAATGGTAGTCGACTAACATTTTTTGTCATAGTATTAGTCGACGAAATCAACACTGCTTTTAGGTAACATCTATGAAAATACTTTATCCCTTTTAATTAACCCATTAAGACCTGAGGCCAATTCTACAAGGACCCCCCAAATTGCTCTATTATGTATTTAGCTGTGGACACCCATCAGATTTTTTTTCCTTCTGCCAGGGACCTCCAGAACGGAAGATTATGTTTTTGAAAAATTCCTAAATCATTGAACATTGTCTATTTAAAAAAAAATGTTCAACATTCCATTTTAATCCATTTACATATGTTATTTCTGTTCAGCACTTTGTAATTCCTTCCTGTTTTAAAAAGTGCTATAGGCTACAAATGAAGTTATTATAATTATTAGACTAATTTACCTGTAGTCTTTCTGCCAGGATTTCAACCAGCAGCTGTTCCGGTAAGAGATGACTGAGATTGACTCCCACTTGGTTCAGAATCACACTCTGAGTTTGACCAACCTGCACATCAGACATTACAGAATCACACTCTGAGTTTGACCACCCTGCACATCAGACATTACAGTGAGTTTGACCACCCTGCACATCAGACATTACAGTGAGTTTGACCACCCTGCACATCAGACATTACAGTGAGTTTGACCACCCTGCACATCAGACATTACAGAATCACACTCTGAGTTTGACCACCCTGCACATCAGACAGAATCACACTCTGAGTTTGACCACCCTGCACATCAGACAGAATCACACTCTGAGTTTGACCACCCTGCACATCAGACAGAATCACACTCTGAGTTTGACCACCCTGCACATCAGAATCACTCTCTGAGTTTGACCACCCTGCACATCAGACAGACATTACATACAGTACAATTGGTTTATTTGAATCCATGCCCAGAGTACTGTACATGTTTCCTGTTTTTCATGTATTTATTGGTTTCTTGTATACAGTTTGAGGGGCGCTAGCCTCTTCTATGCCCAGCTTTCCTTGTCTGTGTAAACACAAACATTGGAGCCAAAATAAAAGTGAAGACGCAAATTGTGATTGGTCGGAAATTTCGGAATGACATGTGTGAGGATTTGATTGGCTGAGCACGGAATGTGACGTACAGTATGTGATGTACGACGATTTGATGTATGATGATAAGAACTTGTTTTATTTTATTATACACAAAGCACTAAGTTAACCGATTATATGCCGCCACCTGGTGGCTAAACTCAGTAGTAGGTCCCAGATAATATCTTCAACAAGGCTTCTTTACATAGCCTTGTTGAGCCTAGTTGAACAGGAAGTGATTTTGTGATGACACGTAGCCTCAGTCCATGCCGTCTTCTCTGGATGTAAACATTGGTTGTCCACTCGCGAGGTCAGATTAACGTTTTATTAAGCTGTAAACATCATCCTTTATCTCAATCTGAGCCCCTAACGATGTTTTAGATAGCGTGCGTGTGCGAGGATATTTGATGACGTCACTCCGAGTCATCGGAGGCTAGCGATGGTGCTAAAAACAGCTAACAGACGGTAAATAAAATACTATTAATTCTGCATTAAATTACATTAAAGAAACCTGATATAAGCAATAACCCCGAGAAATCGCGGGTCTGGCATATATTGTGTTAACAGGTTTACTGCCACCTGCTGGACGCAAAGCCAACCTCAGACTGCCGAGGGCGATTTAGAGGGTGCACACACAGCACAGAAACGGATGTTGTCAATGCTAGCGAGCTAAAATATAGCCATCCTTGCTCTAGAAAGCGCCAATGTTTCCATCTAGACCACCGGAAAATCAGCAAAGACCTCCGAACATCACGCGTTTTATCCAAACCACAGAGAGCTCCGTAGATTAGGAGTTATTCAGCTTTTAGTCAGCCTGTATAATGGGAGGTGGACGGCAGCGCGGTTGCGCAATCCGGTCTAGGATCGCTAAAGAAGGAAAGGCCGAGCCAAAATAATAATGAAAAAATAGTAATCAGCGATCCGGTTTGATATCAATAATAAAGCTTATCAGACGGAGCATTCCGCCAGGAGCGGAAGGTAATTACATTCCTTATGGCGGAGCGTTCTGCCAAAAGCAGTAAGTCTGTTAATAAGTTGTTGGTATAGTGTGGTATACACCAGGGGTTCTCAACGTTTTTAGCCGGAAATGCTTTGGCAATGTCTCGGGACCCCCGCCTCGCCCCCTCCCGGCCCAAATAAAAATTGACTGCTTCAATAACCATAATAATAGAGACAATACACCATAAATAAATACTGAAACCAGATATAATCATTATGGAAGGTGTAAGCATGTACTATGTGTACTATATGTAAACTCTTCATTTCCATTTTCCAGCCATTCAGTTGCAAAAAAAACATATTTTTTTTTTATAATTTGGGGACCCCCCAAAATAATTTGGCGACCCCCCGAGGGGTCGCAACCCACGGGTTGAGAACCCCTGGTATACACGACTAGTAAAAACTAAAAAGAAAGAAAACATTTAAAATGTCACCCTAATAGTGTTGATGATGATGTAAATGCTGTGTAGCAGGAGTTTAGTAAGCCATTAATAGTGGTACTAGTACATAGAAGTGGTACTTCTACAGTGGTTCTCTGAATCATACACTGTAGTCCTGTGTGAAAGTACTGGGAACA
>NC_136810.1:50992177-51064677 GCF_951216825.1 Electrona antarctica
AGCAACTAGTCGACTAGTTTATTAGTCGACTAGTAAATCCACTAGTCGACCTTGTTGGTACTAGTTAACTAGTTGATAAGAAGATTCTTTTTTTTTTTTTTTTTGTAGGCCTCAAGATCAAGTAGATTATAGTTATAGTTACCATGTACACAGTTTTTCAATGTACACATTTTACTAGTTTTTCAACTAGTAAACTAGGCAACTAGTCAACTAGTAAAAATGACTAGAAGTGAATGCCCTATAGTCCACACCGGTGGGAACCACTGACATTTCCACTGACATGTCCAGCCATTCAGATTAGGTTCTTGGTACATATACACATTCATCCATTTCCTTACTAATCATCCCCTGCGTGCAATGATGACCGCTATGCCTGACCTACAGTAGTGTCACATGACCCTGTGCGCTGACCCCTAATCCCACCTGTCAGAGGTGCCCCGTGCACAACGAGAGCCACGCCTCTGCGGTTGCGTGCCGCCAGACCCTCGGGCGACATGTCAAGGCCCATGTGGCGCGCAATGGCTCTGGAGACGGGAGTTGTCTCGAGCTGTCCATGAAGACCATGCCCACTCTCCGCGCTCGTCATCTCTGGATGGTTTGGAGACAGATGCATGCAAAAATGAGGGTACAAGAGGTAAATTATCGCAAGTACATTTCATTAATTTAGTGCCAATTTTGTGTGTGTGCATGCGTGCATATGCGTATGTCAAATTCCACAGTATAATACTGTTAAAGGAGAATTCCATGCTAGAAGGCTTTCTTACCTTTATTTGTAGTTGTTACGTCCCCAACAAAGAGGTCCAGGTGTTATTTTGTGCAAAAGTGCATTATTGGCCATTTCCCCTAATATAAGCCCTCTCTCCTCTCCTCTCCTCCTCTTCAGGATAGCTTTCCCCAGCTGAGGTCTGGATAGGATGTCCCTCGTTTATCCTTTTATCTTTTTAACCCTGTACTGGTGTTGTATCTGTTATGTTTTGCTTTGTTTTGTCTTTTTTCTTATTAAAGTCTGTTTCTAGTGTTCCTATGTAAAGCGCTTTGGGTATTTAGAAAAGCGCTATATAAATTTGAGCTATTATTATTATTATTATTATTAATGGGGGTTGGGTTTTTGTGCTAATTCGCTTATTTCCATCAAAATAAGTAGTAAATTGTGCCGCGATGGAAAGCGATGGAAATAAGCGAATTAGCACAACACCCCATTCAATTCAATGGGATTCAATGCAATTCATTGAGGGCTTGTGGAAGGGGAAATAGCCAATAATGCACTTTTGCACAAAATAACACCTGGACCTCTTTGGTGGGGACGTAACAACTACAAATAAAGGTAAGAAAGCCTTCTAGCATGGAATTCTCTTTTAAGAGTACAACTCAAAGCCACTTTCCCACGTCAACACAGAACACACAAAGAGCTTTGATGTACTTCATTCAGTTTTCATTATTACCGAGACATACATACCATAAGGTGCTCCTTCCTTGGACTCCAGGGAAACCTTTTCCTTGCCCTGTGATTGGTCAGGGATCTGTTCTGGCCCCTCCCTCTTGTCGTCACACACCTCTTCGTCACAGGGGTCAGAGGTCGCAAGCTCTACAGTACAGAAACACACACAATCTATGATTACATCCTTTTCTTGTGAAACAATTGCAATCAATATCCTACATTATTGCATTTTATTGCAAGGAAAGTTGTGCTCGCTATCTTATGTGTGCCTGTACTCTGTGTGCATACATTGTGCGTGCATGCAGTGGCGTGCACAGATAGACACTAGGGGGTGCTAGAGCACCCCTTCCGTTTTCCCTCTGGAATGTGCCCTTTTGGAGAAAAATAAATAAATGTTGTATTTATTTTTTGTACAGTGTACACTGTACAGTATGTGGACCATGGTGACATTGATCAATTCTTGATAAAAAGCTTCTAATATATTATTTAGGCCCCAAAATCTTTTTTTCACTTGAGCACCTGCCCCTCTAAATGTCTGTGCACGCCACTGCGTGCATGCATACACACACGCACACACAAATGGAACCAAATGAACCCATAATGAAGACTCAGGATTTGCCAGTGTACCATGGTGTGTAAATGGTAAATGGTGCATTTATATAGCGCCTTTATCCAAGGCGCTTTACAGAGATTGTGCATTACATTCACCCATTCACACACACATTCATACACCGATGGCAGCGGAAACCATGCAAGGCTCCAACTAGCACATCGGGAGCAATTAGGGGTTCAGTGTCTTGCTCAAGGACACTTCGACACTAACTCTGGGGGAGCCCGGGTTCGAACTGGCAACCTTACGGTTACCATGCAGGCATGTGTGAGTGCTGCTCTGTGTACCATGGTGTGGGTGTGAGTGCTGCTCTGTGTACCATGGTGTGGGTGTGAGTGCTGCTCTGTGTACCATGGTGTGTTGGGTGTGAGTGCTGCTCTGTGTACCATGGTGTGGGTGTGAGTGCTGCTCTGTGTACCATGGTGTGTTGGGTGTGAGTGCTGCTCTGTGTACCATGGTGTGGGTGTGAGTGCTGCTCTGTGTACCATGGTGTGTTGGGTGTGAGTGCTGCTCTGTGTACCATGGTGTGGGTGTGAGTGCTGCTCTGTGTACCATGGTGTGTTGGGTGTGAGTGCTTCTCTGTGTACCATGGTGTGTTGGGTGTGAGTGCTGCTCTGTGTACCATGGTGTGTTGGGTGTGAGTGCTGCTCTGTGTACCATGGTGTGTTGGGTGTGAGTGCTGCTCTGTGTACCATGGTGTGTTGGGTGTGAGTGCTGCTCTGTGTACCATGGTGTGTTGGGTGTGAGTGCTGCTCTGTGTACCATGGTGTGTTGGGTGTGAGTGCTGCTCTGTGTACCATGGTGTGTTGGGTGTGAGTGCTGCTCTGTGTACCCTGGTGTGTTGGGTGTGAGTGCTGCCCTGTGTACCATGGTGTGTTGGGTGTGAGTGCTGCTCTGTGTACCATGGTGTGTTGGGTGTGAGTGCTTCTCTCTGTAGTGCTCCAGCAGCTCTGGAGGCAGACCTTCGCCAGGACTCCTGGGAGGAAGCAGCAGCAGGTTCCTCTCGTCGTAACCCTTCGTCACGCGGAGGATCTGCACGGACACAAACGCCACAGAGGGTAAAATGGACCGGCGCCATTCGCCTGGACTTGAATAGAGGGTACTGTATATGTGTGTGACTTCAACATCATACGTTATGTGTGAGTTAACGCCTACTGAGTGGCAAAAAACGACTTTCTGGCGTTGACAGCCCGTACATCCAAACAGAAAAGTCCTATCTGATTGCATTAAACGACGTTAAACGACATTAAACTCACTTTGCCACTCAATTTGCCACTAACTGTATGCATGTGCCTACCCTCTATATGCAGGGATGTTTTCCCAGTGGTGGAAAGAGTACTCACATCTCTTTACGTAAGTAAAAGTATCAATACTGCAATGTAGAAATAGTCTGTTTAGTAAAAGTACAGAATTCAAAATTAGCTCGAGTAAAAATACAAAATGCATTGGCATCAAAATGTCCTTAAGAGTAGAAAGTATCGTTATGCAGAAGGTCTCATTTCACAAGTTTTCAAATGTATAAAATGTCAACAAAAAACATGTATTAAAAATAGCAGATCTACAAGCTCACAATTGTGAGCTCACAATTGTGAGCGTGAAGTCCAAGAGCCACAGCGGAGCCACGACGCTTC
This sequence comes from Electrona antarctica, assembly GCF_951216825.1. Lineage (NCBI taxonomy): Eukaryota > Metazoa > Chordata > Actinopteri > Myctophiformes > Myctophidae > Electrona > Electrona antarctica. The sequence goes on from NC_136810.1 coordinate 50,995,857, forward strand.
TAAGTGGATCCCAAGATCCGACATAATTCTTTAAGTTTTCAGACTTTTATGCGTAAGAAAACCAGAAGGGAGTCATTTACCTTTTCCTCGTCCAGGTACTGTGTGTCAAACTCCAGAGAATAGAACTCGACGGGGAAGGCGCAGGGGTTCCTGACGGTGACCTCTACCTTGTCCCCGGCGCTGAGGGGCAGACAAGGCCCGAGTCCCAGCACGGTGGGACCCCACTCCAACCGGGGCTCCTCGCCCTGTCCCTGGGCCGTGAGCAGCACCCGCTGGCTGCTCTGAGACACACACACCACTAGCTGCTTGCTGTAGGCACGCTGTGCACGCACGCACGCACGCACGCACACACACACACACACAGGGGGGTACATTTTCATTTAAGCTCGACGGTACCTCGACAAAGTTTATTTGTTGTACGCTGTACCATGTGGGTCGGGACAGTGAAGTGACAATTTAACTGACTTTTATTTGTGGAACGAAGTCAAAATAAATCTAATGCCTCAACTCCTTATTACAATTCCAAGTGCTTGTCCAAATTGGATTATTTGAGGGGGTCACGGGGCCTGAAAAGGTTGAGAACCATTGCTGTAATAACATACTGGCTCTTCCTAATCCTTACCAAGGACTATCTAAAGAGGACGAGAAGCGAAGACCGTACGGGCGACGCCATGTTGCTCCATGGAAGGAAAGAAACATGCGCAGTTGAGACCAGGAAGTTGTACATGCCGAAATTTGTGCATGTACAACTTCCTGGTTTCAACTGCGCATGTTTCTTTCCTTCCAGGGAGCAACATGGCGTCCACCGTACGTCTTCGCTTCTCGTCCTCTTTAGATAGTCCTTGATCCTTACCCCCTCTGCAGGGCTGAACTTGACCTGTACGTTGGCTCTGTCTCCGGGGTAGAGCAGTCCGGAGGAGGGCGTCGTCTCGAACACCACCGGGGCGGGACACTGCTCCAGCAAGGCTTTCTTACGCAGGTGGAGAGGCAGGAACTTGTCGGGCTGAATGAAACGATGCAGGGCACAGAAGCTCACACACCATTTACAATTCAGGCATACGTCATAGTAGGCCTATTTATCATATAAATACTATATAGTGCTATGTCTACATAAAATGCTATCTAAGTTACGTAAGTTGAGCCTTTGCATGCGCCTGTAAGGTCGTCGATGATGTGTGTATGTCTGTGTGTATGTCCCTATGTCTGTATGAGCACGAAAGAGCTGCAATACTGCTGGGTGACCTAAAGTGGCACTGTTGAGCAGCATCGCACACGCGCACACGCACACATACACGCACGCACACGCACACACACACACACACACACACACACACACACACACACACACACACACACACACACACAGTTACTGTTACTAACTCGTGAACTTGAGACCCATGGTTAATTGGTAGGTACCTTCTTGCGAGGTTTCTTCTCCTCAGCAATACTCCAGTGACAGGGCACAGCCTCATGGTTGAACAGTTGCATTGTTATCACCTGGTGGTGAATAGGGCACGGAGTACATACAATTAGTTTTTACCACAATGAATACTCCAAGGAGTATAAACCTCCTTGGAGGAGGTCTATACTCCTTCAAGGTCACTGCGGTCTGAGGGCCAGCTAAATATCAGGGTCACAAAGAAGACCCATTTAGGCCTGACGTCGAAATAAAAACAACGTTCGCTCTGAAAGAATATATATATTCAAAGATTTGTGCCGCGTTTTTACGATTTTTCAAAAATAGCAGACCTACAAGCTCGTAGCGAGCCACTCGGTGGCGCGCTATGAGCTTGTAGATCTGCTATTTTTCAATAGCTAAAGTATAACATAATGCTTAGTAACTTAAAACACCAAAAGGGGTTCCCGTCCAGAATGGGTTCAAGTCTAGTCCAGAGGCGACCGAGCCTTCTCTGTTGTAGCCCCCAAATTATGGAACACGCTCCCCCTCCCACGTCAAATTGGCCCCTTCCATCGAGACTTTTAAATCTCGCCTTAAGAGTAAGACCCACCTTTATACCTTGGCCTTTAACCCCGCTTGAGTTTCTTCGGTCCATGTAAATGTTTTGTTTCACTGTCTGTGATGGATCTGGTAGATCTGCTACTTTGGTAGTTTTTGTGGACTTGTGTCAATATGTTCCCTTTTGGGCCCAGACCGTGTTCTCCTTATCCTATTATGTCATGTCACCCTCCACAGGCCGAATCATCTCAGACCTATATTATTATATCATATTATATTATGGATTGCCTGACGCCAAGCTCAGATTTTATATCTTAATTAGGCTCCATACTGTCTGCCTGTAGCCACAAAAGTTAGCTGGCATATTGAGAGGTCTATTTGGATAAACACTACATGTATTTGACCTTGATGCCTAGTGAGAAAGTAGATAGCAGGCCATTTCTCTGTTGAAGAGTTCACAGACGGCAGGGAAAGAATGTTATCAACAGGTTGCCTGGCAACGCCAGCGTCCACGCTTTCCCGGTCTATGGCTTTCATGACGGAAACTAAGGAAGTTGTCCCAATATCAGTCCCATCATCTATGTGCTGGTCCAATGAACGCTGGACACCTAGTGCCAGCGTGGCAAAGTGGAAATTAACTGTGTGTTCAGCCAATGAAATGTGTATCAACAATTGTATTCTACAGTATGAATGCCTGGCACATGATTGTGTCCGGCAGAGAGAGACTACCCTGTGCCCTTTTGGTGGTACAGGGGAGAGTAATTTGGCTGTGTGTGGATCTGTCCTGTCTCTCTGATCTGAAAATGAATAGACATTAACCATATTCTGCTCGGACTGGACAATCCTTCTTCCTGGTGGTTTCATCTTTTAATTGGGTACAAGGTATTTTTCTAAAAGAGTATTTCCTGCTTAAAGTAATCCTGTTAAAACTAATTGGTAACTTGGTCATAGGCTCTCGGCCTAGTTGTGGTGCTGAGTATTTCTCAGTACTTTTGAGTACTTCCTTAAGAGTATTCTTATAGTTATAGCCCTGTGTGGCTCAGTAATTCAGTATAATACAGTCCTTTTCTATCCTTGGTGAATCATTAAGGTCCCTTCTGCATTTTATATGCAACTAATGGGTTTTATCTTCATTACAAATCCATCAAATTGGTCCATTTCGAACCGTCTTTTTTCCGAGTATAAGTCTAATTTATTTAATTAGCACCTCCGACAAAAAGGAACCAGCCCCATCCCCATTTTCATTTTTTTCTGCCGGAAGAACAAAGTCCATAGTCATATTTTTGGAGCAGTGGTTTTGTCGATGCATGTTCAGTTCTGGAATCGATCCTCCCCATTTTTGGGAACATACAAGCCGCGGATCTGTGGACGAACGGACGAAGCATGAAGCTTGAACGGTCCTGCACAGATTTCCCCCCCTACCCTCCTGTCGTCTGTCCGTACGACGGTTCCTCTCCGCTTCGGTGGACCCTGTCCGGGACCACCTCCTGCCTGCCTGATTCTCAGCTGCTTGCTTTTCTGAAGTTAAGTAATTACCTTTCTGTAATTTTTTTTAGATTATACTGTTATTATAATTTATTGCCGTACATTCATGTCTGGGACTTAATCCCTGAACATGTCTCAGTCACATTACTTTTCTCCACTTTAAATGTTCAGGAGGCAGCGCTACGCGGGCGCTACGTCCTAATCCTTTATTTTATCTATCGGCTTCGATTTCTTATCTTTTTATTATATGTTTGCCTTCCTACATGCGGTTATCATTTGTCTTATCCCCCCTTGTTTTATGTTGATATATCGCTGTAGGAATCCATGGATGTTACTTAATTTATAGTCTTCTTTCTCTCAAACCTCGACGGGGGTGCGAGAGTAGAGTAGGTTCTTTTTATACCGTAAAAAAGGTCTGTGATTCCTTTCACCATATGATTACACATTTTTTTATCACCCCTTTTACATTGTACCTTATAGTAGTGTTCGGTTTTTATGACACTAATGATTTTAGAGTGTGTAGGCTCCTTATCTAAGGAATTTAGGGAGGAGAGCAACAGGCTCTCCTTCGTGCGTGTGCGTGCGTGTTAGAACGCATGGCTCCATCTAGCTGTCTCTCTCCTTCTCTCCTCTCTGTCTGTCTGCGTGCGTGTTCGTGCGTAGGTGTGTATATCACTGTCTTGTGTTTATATGGATGTATATGTTGTCCCGTAGAACAGTTATTCTTCTTTTAGGCCTAATAGTTGAATGATGTGGGTGTGTGTGTAACGTGCCATTTGTTCAATGTCACCTAGTATATTGTATATAATTTTATTTGTATTTAGAGTGACTGAGTGAGTACGTTTGTCCTGTGGGCGGATATGTTGCCCTTGTCTATGTGGGTGCATGCGTTCGTGCGTGTGTCAGTAGCTGAGACAATTACGCACAGGGTGCGTGTGTGCGTGCATATGTGTTTGTCCGTGTTCATGTGTATATGTGTGTGGGTGAAACACCATTTGATTGTTTTTTTTTTTTTTTTTTAAGAGTGTGACAGTACGGGTACTTGCGTATAGCCTCCATTCTAATGATTAGTGATAATATTAGGGATGCGTGACGACTATTTACTATTGATTTATTTATCTGTCAGGCTCCGTGTCCCGCCATTTATCATCATTTCATACACTTTATAATTGCCTAGTGGCTGTGCCATGGTTTTTCAATTTTAGATAGGTCCCCTTCAACATTTAAATGCCCATTATCATGACAATTTATTATTGATTTCAACCAATCCCCTTATTGATTTCATTCATTTATTATTTTGTTATTATTTCATTTCATTTATTTATTTTGAGTGGTGTCAACCATTCTTTCCCAAGACATTTTATTTCCCGATTATTTTTATTTTTAGTTGTACTCTACTCTATTCTTCTCTGCCTGGAACGAGTAACTATAGGCTCCTACAGGTAGAACTTGTGATCTCACAATTTCTTTTTTGGCGTCTTATACGTGACATTAGCTACGTCATTAATAGCGTATTTGATAAGTACATTAGCATACATGTGTTTTTTTAGGAGTGATGACCTACATTTTGTTTATTTCTGTCCGTGTTTGCAATGCCATGCCATATTATGCATGATAGTCTTAAAGTCCAGTGCAAATACAGGGCAAAATAGACTTGTGCGTTTATTCTGTCATCATCAAGCTGTGTTTCCTGTGTTAACGGATTTATCACTGCAACGTTATTATAGAAAACAAGATATCGTTTTATTGTATTCTCCCTGCCCTTTATCTTTAAAGGTGCACATACATACGTAGAATGCTGGTTCTCTATCTTTCTCTTTCTCCCTGTCTACCTACACGCCCTACTTTCACCATTGGCTGTGTAACATGCGCGGTTGGTAGATCAGTCATTTTCATTTTCATTTTTTTAAAACTATACCCTGTGGATGTTTACCCTGTTGATGAATTGTTTATAAGTATTGTTGTTTCATTTCATTCACCAGTTTGTTTTTCTCTTTCTGTTTTTATCTCACAGATACGGATTTCTGGTGGTTTCGTGGGTGGGAACAAACCCAGGATAGAGGAATCTATAGGTCAACAAAAGTGATGGAGAATAGAGTGAAGGAATGGTGTTGTCGACCTCGAGATTCCTTTCCCTTTGTTTATTAGGGTTTGGCCCCTAGACCCCGAACCACTCAGGGACAGTATTAGGCCCGACCCCCTAGAACAGTATAGGCCTTATGCCATCTGCCCATAGATTTCCCATCGGGAACAAATTAGTATTCCACTCATGTTTCACCATGCACAATTGTTTTATGTTTTTCTTTTCTAAGACACTGTATTTTGCTAAAACGCTGTTACCCCTCCCTACCTAGTATTAGGATTCATTTGATCATTCCTTCTCCCCTCAATTGATTAATATGGTATTTTGACTATTCATTTTCCAGATCCCAGATCTGCTTCATTATATAGATTATGTAAACTGAATTATCCCATCTTTGGACAATCTAAATTCCATTCCATTATGATTCATTATCCCTCTCATTATATTTTTATTATTTTAAATTTGATTCATATTTTACCTCTGAATTTGGAATATCCCTCCATTGTAAACATTTAACCTTTATTATCCCCGAACCACCCCTTGACCTTACATTGAGATATTTAGAATAGGGACATCTTTCCCTTCCATTTCATTTTATTATTTTGTTTTCATCACCTTGAGTTTGACTTGATTAGGCATATATATCCTCCCCTGAATAGACTTGATTCTATATTTGGCCTTCATGGTACTAATGGACTCGCCAGGAAGCGACAAGACATCATCAATTACCCTGTCCCCCCTTCTCCAAGCTCTGCTTGGTATAAGAACTGTTAGGGGCATCTCCGGCCGTTTTCTCCCGTTTGAATCACAGAGATCAAGTATCTGTCAATGAGAAAGTATAGGCTGAGATTGTCACCTATGGGTCACCTGTTATGTCACCCATCCGGGGGGACAGGGCGAAGATTCGGCTCCGACAACGAGCCAAAAGAAGACCATCCAGTGTCTGCTCTGATGAGCTACAATGAACATTGTCAAACTCTGACACTAAACGTCGGCGTAGGAACGCTGCAACATTGCTGAGTTCTTTGAGAACCCCGAAGACCGAAGATCGAGAGAGAAAAGTCATTCTGTCTCTCTCCCACAGTACCATCTAAATAAGGAGTGATTGTTTGCCTAGTCTTAAGTCAAAACTATTTTTTATTTTTCATTGTTCCTGGTTCCACTGTTTCCATTCTGGTTCCATTCCCCTCCTGAGCCTTAGTATAGAGTGAATTTTATTTCTCATCTCCCAATTGACCCTTATATTATTTTAAATTTAATTCCCTGAAGATTGATTATTGATTATTGATCACATTTGACACTTCATCCACAAAACGTGATGGAGTTGATGGATCTGGTAGATCTGCTACTTTGGTAGTTTTTGTGGACTTGTGTCAATATGTTCCCTTTTGGGCCCAGACCGTGTTCTCCTTATCCTATTATGTCATGTCACCCTCCACAGGCCGAATCATCTCAGACCTATATTATTATATCATATTATATTATGGATTGCCTGACGCCAAGCTCAGATTTTATATCTTAATTAGGCTCCATACTGTCTGCCTGTAGCCACAAAAGTTAGCTGGCATATTGAGAGGTCTATTTGGATAAACACTACATGTATTTGACCTTGATGCCTAGTGAGAAAGTAGATAGCAGGCCATTTCTCTGTTGAAGAGTTCACAGACGGCAGGGAAAGAATGTTATCAACAGGTTGCCTGGCAACGCCAGCGTCCACGCTTTCCCGGTCTATGGCTTTCATGACGGAAACTAAGGAAGTTGTCCCAATATCAGTCCCATCATCTATGTGCTGGTCCAATGAACGCTGGACACCTAGTGCCAGCGTGGCAAAGTGGAAATTAACTGTGTGTTCAGCCAATGAAATGTGTATCAACAATTGTATTCTACAGTATGAATGCCTGGCACATGATTGTGTCCGGCAGAGAGAGACTACCCTGTGCCCTTTTGGTGGTACAGGGGAGAGTAATTTGGCTGTGTGTGGATCTGTCCTGTCTCTCTGATCTGAAAATGAATAGACATTAACCATATTCTGCTCGGACTGGACAATCCTTCTTCCTGGTGGTTTCATCTTTTAATTGGGTACAAGGTATTTTTCTAAAAGAGTATTTCCTGCTTAAAGTAATCCTGTTAAAACTAATTGGTAACTTGGTCATAGGCTCTCGGCCTAGTTGTGGTGCTGAGTATTTCTCAGTACTTTTGAGTACTTCCTTAAGAGTATTCTTATAGTTATAGCCCTGTGTGGCTCAGTAATTCAGTATAATACAGTCCTTTTCTATCCTTGGTGAATCATTAAGGTCCCTTCTGCATTTTATATGCAACTAATGGGTTTTATCTTAATTATAGATTTATCAGTCTGACGCTGTTGCGTCTTGTACCTTTCTGTGATGTGTCTCAGTTGTTTCACTGTTTGTACTTTGTATTCTTGCTGTAGTTTGTTCTGTGTGGTATAGCTATAGTGTATTTGATTTGTATTTCCTCCTGTACAGCACTTTGTAAACCCTGAGTTTTGAAACGTGTTAACCCATTTTGGGCGGGAACCCCTTTTGGTGTTAGCATTATGTTATGCTTTAGCTATTGAAAAATAGCAGATCTACAAGCTCATAGCGCGCCACCGAGTGGCGCGCTACGAGCTTGTAGGTCTGCTATTTTTGAAAAATCGAAGAACGACTGACAGAAACATAGCTTTTTCAGAAAACTGTCAGGATGTAGAAGACATTTTTAGAATCTGATCTCAGGTCAAAATGTTTTAAATAAATAAAGTGGATTGAATTGGATTGGAGCTCCTGCTCCTCTAAATGGCCAAACAATGTTCTGGAGCCGTTGTTGGCGTTGTTGCCCCCAGGTGTACCATGGGTACCTGAGGTAGGAAGCTCATTACAAGAGTAGATGTTTGGCATTGGCAGAGAAGATTTGTCACATTACCCACAAAAGCATACATGGTCCTCCTTATAAATGGGGCACCATTTAAAAGGGAAATAAACAGGCTTTCCAAAGGTATAAGAGTTATTGACAAGAAGCAAACATGTTGTGCTGTGTGCTATGTATTGTGTGTGTGTGTGTGTGTGTGTGTGTGTGTGTGTGTGCGTGCATGTGCGTGTGCGTGTGCGTGTGTGTGTGTGTTTTCTTGGTTTGTTTGTTTTTCAACTGAATTGCATTGTTTCACCTGACACATTCCACATTGCACTCTGTCAAACAGCAGTTGATCTGTGGAAACTGTAAGGGCTGGCATGGTTACCACTGCACACAGCCGCACCTGCACAGTAGGGCCTCCTGTCACCTATTGATCAAACATAAATACATTATTCAGAGTTCATTAAATGACTGCAATACTATAGTTTCGATTATAACTGATTATAACTGATCATATCATATCTGATCATATCAGTTATCAGTTTGAATTAATTCATACTGGTCATTAAGGGAGATCAAAGGCCAATCTGGAAGAAATCACCCATCTTTGTTCAAAGAAGTACAACTACATTTGATACTTCCCTATGTACAAAAAAATGTTACTCCATGTTTGCTAGTACAATTTAGGCATTTAGCAAACGCTCTTAATCCAGAGCGACTTGCATTAAGCAAGAACAAAAACAAAAACATGGCAATACATCATATAAAAATAGTTCTCATGAGGTAGAGAGTGACTGTTATGTGGGAGTGCATGTGTGTATATGTGCATTTACCTGTATGGGCATGATAACACTGATGCCACCCATCTCCAAGTTGGCTCCTCTGGGATCAAACTTAACTGTGAACGTCTGTGTCTCACGGTGGGGCAAGTTCCTCACTCTCTCAAAGTCTGAACTGAAACCTTTACAAGGCAGGAAAAATAGTAAAATGTTTCATTTCCAAAGAGTGGAAAGACAATAAGTAGCCTTGCCGAGCCATGGGGCCCATAGGGCAGGAGCCTATCTCCTGTTTCTGTAGCGTGAGGCAGCTTGATGTACAAGTACACCCCCTGGACATGACGCTAGTATGTCGCAGGGACTTACCCCCAATCCAACCCTTGATGCTGAGTGTCAAGCAGGGAGGCACTGGGTCCCATTTTTACAGTCTTTGGTATGACCCGGCCGGGGATTGAACCCCGACCTCCCAGTCTCAGGGCGGACACTCTAACCACAAGGCCACTGAGCTGGTCAAAAGACAATGCAGTGAAATAAATACCCAGGGGACAACATTAGCAAACATAAGGACAGTCAAACAGAAGGAAACCAGTTGAGAGTAAACCAGTTGTCTCTGAGTGTTTATGACAGCATGACAACTGTCTGTTTTACGGGAGGCACTTTGCAGGGTGGACGTGCTTGTTCCCTTGAATTGGAATTAGCCTTGGTTTTTTTCAATCTCCCTGCCTTTAAGTAGTTTCTCTTGAGCATTCATCAAAAATTAGGTCAAGACGGACCGGACGTTAGGAAACAGTCATGAGTAATGACGGTCTTTGTTGCCGGTGATTAGCAAAGAACAGAATTTCACCCAGATAGCATCAGCATCTGATACCCGACGGCAGTAAACCACAAAGCCACTTTTAACCCATTTTGGGGCGAGAACCCTTTTTGGTGTTTTAAGCATTATGTTATACTTTAGCTATTGAAAAAATAGCAGATCTACAAGCTCATAGTGCGCCACTCGCTTGTAGGTCTGCTATTTTTTTTTAATCGTGAAAATGTGTCGCAAATCCTGACAGAAAACTGTCAGGATTTAGAAGACATTTTATAAATGTCGACGTCAGGCCTAAATGGGTTAATAGTATTGTGTGTCTGGTTCAAAGCTACTGTAACACACGATTCGTTTACCTGTGCCAGCCAGAGGTTTGAGGTTTGCGCGGAAGCACACGGCCACAGGTCCAGTGTTGACGATCTTCACCGCGTGACTGAGGACTTCACCGTGGATGACGTAGCCAAAGTCCAGCACGTACTCTGGCAGCAGGACCCTGCATTGGACACAGCTGGGAGTTTACATGCCTGTTCACAGTGTCATCCAACAAACATGCAGTATTCATTGCTCACTTGCGTGTGCGTGTGTGTGTGTGCGTGTGCGTGTGTGTGTGTGTGTGTGTGTGTGTGTGCGCGCTCCACGAGAGCAGAGAGAGTGTGGTGCGCCTCTAATATTTGGGGACCCATGCAGCTTTTCCCCCCAGGTGAGGTAATGAGATCAGTTTTCCCGGTGGGGAAACGAGTACAGAGAAACCAGCTGGGGCCTGTAGTACTATGAAGCTGGTTTTGGGCTTTAGCCAGTGGTGGAAAAAAGTACTACAATGTTGTGCTTAAGTAAAAGTATCAATACTGCAATGAAAATGTACCCTTGTTACAAGTCGGGAAATTCTAAATTGACTTGATTAAAAGTACAAAAGTATTGACGTAAAAATTAACTTAAAGTACCAAAAGTAAAAGTACTCATTGTGCAGAATGTCCCATTACACAAGTTCAAAATGTATAAAATCTTTTGAAAATAGATGATCACATCATGGGTGCCAAATGGGAAGGGACGAACAAAAGAAGGAAAAAAAAGAAAGAAAAACGACGGCGAACGTGATCAGCAGACGGGCCAAACGGGGCCCACGGACAAAGAAGTAAAAGTATTGAAAATTAGAAATAGTAAAAGTACCTCAAAATGTCACTTATAGTACGTATAGTACTTCTGAGTTACTTGACACCACTGACTTCAGGTTTCTACCTGTGAATTCAGGGCTACAATGGTGGTTCACTTCTTACCAGGGTACATCGCTATGGTAACATATTATGTTGTACTTACAGTATATGTATCTGGGATCAGAGAGAGGTAGACTTCACTGCTCATTGCAGGCCACGACAGTGGCCATTTAAAACCCATTTTGGGCGGGAACCCCTTTTGGTGTTAGCATTATGTTATGCTTTAGCTATTGAAAAATAGCAGATCTACAAGCTCATAGCGCGCCACCGAGTGGCGCGCTACGAGCTTGTAGGTCTGCTATTTTTGAAAAATCGAAGAACGACTGACATAGAAACATAGCTTTTTCAGAAAACTGTCAGGATGTAGAAGACATTTTTAGAATCTGATCTCAGGTCAAAATGGGTTAACCTGCAATGAGCAGTGAAGTTAACGTGATTCCGTTTGTTAGGATTAGTCTAAACCAGATTACGAACATATATCCGGGGTACTGTATGTAGTACAGTCTCCAGGTGAACCCCACTTCCAGGACATCCAATGTGGTTCCAAGTAGCTCAGGGGTACAGTGGCCAGTAGATCAGCTGGATGGGCACCGTGCGGTGGTTCCCAGTTCTATCCCAGGCTCCCCCAGAGTTAATGTTGAAGTGTCCTTGAGGCAAGAACCTCTAATTGCTCCAGGTGAGCAGGTTGGTGCCTTGCATGGTTTCCTCCGCCATCGGTGTATAAATGTACTGTATGTGTGAATGAATCTATGTAAAGCGCCTTGGATAAAAGCGCTATATAAATGCACCATTTACCATTTTATTTTTTACCAAGAGTGAGTTAGGTTAAATCAATCAATTGCCAGCCCCTTAGTGGAAGTAAAGGATGGTGTTGGCTGCTTCAAAACGTATTCAATATACTGTTTGGAAGCTGGTGAATGTTTCCCTCGACTGCCGGAGGGGCTGCAGGTGAGACCAATGCCACATGCCCCTCTATCATCTCCCTAACTAGAGCTTGGGGAGCCAAGTGTGTGTGTGTGCGTGCGTGCGTGCGTGCGTGCGTGCGTGCGTGCGTGCGTGCGTGCGTGCGTGCGTGCGTGCGTGCGTTGTAGTTGTTCTGAGACCTGCTGAGCTTGCGCCACCTGCTGTTGGAACTTGGCATATTTCCTAGCTCCAGTAGACCGCCTGTGACGGTGACAGCATTCTCTTTGACCAGCAGTCGATCAACTTCCTGATGCAGCAGTTCTTCATACTGAAGAGAGCACAATACAGAGAGAGAGAGGAGAGAAAGGGGGAGAGGGGTTGGCATAATATTAAACCCAGTTGCTAAAGCCTAATTCAATGCTTTGTGGCACGACATTTAAAAATAAACATTGCAGACTTGCAAACAAATCCATCCATTTGAAGATCAGTTAAAACTCCTGGAGAGAGAAAAGAGAAAGTGAAATGAACTGAAGGTGATTATGAGAGAAGCCAAGACAGGAAGAGAGAGGAACTGAGCAACCATGAAAAACATACCATAGATGTGTCAGCCAGTAATTTGATGACAAATAATAGAAAAGTAATTCTTGAACTGCAGTTGTTACTGTCACAAGACAGAGCCACGGGCAATGAGACAGACAACGACACACACACACACACACACACACACACACACACACACACACACACACACACTGTGCTGAGCAACCATGAAAAACATACCATAGATGTGTCAGACAGTTAATGAGAGGGCTACTGTAAACACACAACAAGCTTAACCCATTCAGGCCCGGCGTCGAAATTTAAAAAAAAAAGTTTTCTAAATCATGACAATTTTCTGAAAGATTTGAGGCACATTTTAACGATTTTTAAAAAATAGCAGACCTACAAGTTCATAGCGCGGCACTCGGTGCCGCGCTATGAGCTTGTAGATCTGCTATTTTTCAATAGCTAAATTACATAATGTGGTTACATAATGTATGTAACCACCAAAAGGGGTTCCCGCTCAAAATGGCATAAGCAAGAGCCTTCAGCTTGCTGCTTCACTGTGACGTGGAAACACAAGGCTTCATATACCTAGGGGACTAGGAGACTTGGAAGAACAGAAAAGCAAACACAAATCAGTAATTAATGGGAATATGATATATAATGAGAATACTGCATACAGTACATCTCACAGTAACAGGGGCCCTTTGATACAAAAACCCACAGGAAAAATGTCAAGCTGTTATAGGCCCTTGGAAGAGGTGTAATCATAGTGCTGTATGCAGAGAAACCAGTTCAGGGCCGTGTCCCCATGGCCAAATCATAGCAAGGACTATACAGTACATGTATTGTTGATACCCAGATTATGTCATGTTCTTGAACTGTATATCAAGCTTCCTCATGTTAAAGGGGAATTCCGAAGTAGCCGGGTTTTTTTTGTACTGAATTCTGATGATAATGTATGTGTAGTGGCTAATTCACACCATGAACAATACAAACTTAAAAAGCCACTAAAGGCACCGGGCAGCTAATCTTACGCAGTGGTATAGGGAATAATAAGACCATTGTCCAGTCAGGCAGCAACATTTGATGTTGTTTTATTTTTGGCTTCTCCAGACAGACATACAGCAAAAGATGTCAAAATGCTAGGCTCTCCCTGTCCTGCTGGTAAAAAAAACCATGAACCTTCCCGGGGTGCTCACTGACTACCTGTGTGTGCTCACTTAATTAAGTAGACTCAGCTGTGCCCCCAAAAATTGCTCATCGCCTTCAAAATAAAAGCATTAGCTGCAACAGAAATAATGGCTGTAAACAAATTAATTAAGCAAAGCAAACTAAATAATAAATGCATTAGATAATTAATAGAAAATATACTGAAATACTAAATAGCTCCCACAGTATGTATGAACTATGAACCACTGTGGGGGAAAAAACTGTATATGGGTCCTATGGCAGGTAGGCAGGGTCAAACAGCTCTGCATGGATTTAAAATGTTCCCGCTTCTTCCAGTGATCAATGGATATATTGTCATGTTACGGTAAGAAAACGGTTAGTCCGGAATTCCCCTTTATATTAACCCATTTAGGCCTGACGTCAAAAAAAGAAAAAAAAGTCTTCTGAAAGAATATATATTCAAAGATTTGTGCCGCATTTTCACGATTTTTCAAAAATAGCAGACCTACAAGCTCATAGCGCGCCACTCGGTGGCGCGCACAAATCCGCTATTTCTTTTTCATTATTAATTATTGAATTGAATTGAATTGAATTAAACACATAAAAAAATAGCGGGTTTAGCGTATTACGCAGGGCAGAAACATGGATTAAATAGCGTGGAAAGCGGGTTATGCAGCAAACCGACAGGAGATAGGCTCCTGGTCCACGGGCCAACATGGTTCCCAAAGCTACTAACTTACTTGCTTAAGGAGACAGGAGATAGGCTCCTGGTCCACGGGCCAACATGGTTCCCAAAGCTACTAACTTACTTGCTTAAGGAGACAGGAGATAGGCTCCTGGTCCACGGGCCAACATGGTTCCCAAAGCTACTAACTTACTTGCTTAAGGAGACAGGAGATAGGCTCCTGGTCCACGGGCCAACATGGTTCCCAAAGCTACTAACTTACTTGCTTAAGGAGACAGGAGATAGGCTCCTGGTCCACGGGCCAACATGGTTCCCAAAGCTACTAACTTACTTGCTTAAGGAGACAGGAGATAGGCTCCTGGTCCACGGGCCAACATGGTTCCCAAAGCTACTAACTTACTTGCTTAAGGAGACAGGAGATAGGCTCCTGGTCCACGGGCCAACATGGTTCCCAAAGCTACTAACTTACTTGCTTAAGGAGACAGGAGATAGGCTCCTGGTCCACGGGCCAACATGGTTCCCAAAGCTACTAACTTACTTGCTTAAGGAGACAGGAGATAGGCTCCTGGTCCACGGGCCAACATGGTTCCCAAAGCTACTAACTTACTTGCTTAAGGAGACAGGAGATAGGCTCCTGGTCCACGGGCCAACATGGTTCCCAAAGCTACTAACTTACTTGCTTAAGGAGACAGGAGATAGGCTCCTGGTCCACGGGCCAACATGGTTCCCAAAGCTACTAACTTACTTGCTTAAGGAGACAGGAGATAGGCTCCTGGTCCACGGGCCAACATGGTTCCCAAAGCTACTAACTTACTTGCTTAAGGAGACAGGAGATAGGCTCCTGGTCCACGGGCCAACATGGTTCCCAAAGCTACTAACTTACTTGCTTAAGGAGACAGGAGATAGGCTCCTGGTCCACGGGCCAACATGGTTCCCAAAGCTACTAACTTACTTGCTTAAGGAGACAGGAGATAGGCTCCTGGTCCACGGGCCAACATGGTTCCCAAAGCTACTAACTTACTTGCTTAAGGAGACAGGAGATAGGCTCCTGGTCCACGGGCCAACATGGTTCCCAAAGCTACTAACTTACTTGCTTAAGGAGACAGGAGATAGGCTCCTGGTCCACGGGCCAACATGGTTCCCAAAGCTACTAACTTACTTGCTTAATATGCAGAGAAAGCATACCGACTTCACAGTCACACACAGTTATTTGAACATTTTACAGAAAAATACACTTGCCTGACAGAAATTCGATACGAGGGGGATTCTCTGCGGAATTATCCGCCTGCTATAGACCCGACCCACAAAACCCATTAAAAACCTCATCATATCACATCAAGAAGGCTTAGCTGTGGAATGCTGAAAATACGTTTTTGTGTTATTTAGTGTTATTTCGCTGTGTAGTGTACTGACTGTGGGGACGCAGCCTTCATCCAGGATGCCTCCATCGGTGAAGTGTCCTCTCCCGTCCTCCACCTCCTCCTCTCTCTCTCTGTCTGCTTCCACTGCAACCCTGGCCTGTTGTACCACAGCATCGTAGCGCTCCTCTTCTGAACCACAGACACATGGACAACAAACATTAAATGCCATTGACAATGAATGGCCAGCTTTGAGGGTTTGTGTGAACACAACATTGAATTCCATTGATAATGAATGGCCTGCTTTGAGCGTTTGTGTGAACACAACATTGAAGACGAAGGTGCAACATTGTGATTGGCCGGAATGAGATGATGTATGATGTATGATAAGAGCACCCCTCACTTCACACAGGTGTGATTTTTGTTACTTTAGTTCGATTAATATATTGCTGTGAACCTTATACGTTAACCCATTTTGGGCGGGAACCCCTTTTGGTGTTAGCATTATGTTATGCTTTAGCTATTGAAAAATAGCAGATCTACAAGCTCATAGCGCGCCACCGAGTGGCGCGCTATGAGCTTGTAGATCTGCTATTTTTGAAACATTTTTAGAATCTGATCTCAGGTCAAAATGGGTTAAGGGAGTATCAGTGTCAGACTCAAGGTGCCACTCTGAAAAGTATAACTGGCAGCCACCGTCACATGTGCTTCTATAAATATGCAGTGTGTGTGTGTGTGTGTGTGTGTGTGTGTGTGTGTGTGTGTGTGTGCGTGCGTGCGTGCGTGCGTGCGTGCGTGCGTGCGTGCGTGCGTGCGTGCGTGCGTGCGTGCGTGCGTGCGTGCGTGCGTGCGTGCGTGCGTGCGTGCGTGCGTGTGTGTGTTTGCGTACGCAGAGGTCGCGGCAGGTCCAGGCTCATCCTAGGGAACACTCCCTCCCCTGTCAGAGTGACGTCCTGGGGCAGGAGAAAGGCCACCTGCAGCCGGAAACATCTGTGGAACACCTCAGGAACGCCCGGAAGGTAGAACACCCGCAGATACTGCACTGCACCAGCCTCCACGTAGCCCTGACACACGCACGCACGCACGTGGACAAACACACACACACACACACACACACACACACACACACACACACACACAGACACACACGCACATATCATCGCTGTTGGGCAGAAACCTTGTATCTCCACATTTTCATATTTTTCCATATAGAATTATGCCTCATTTTATACTTCAACGTATCATGACTAGGGATGGAGCCCGAAAATCGGATCCAATTCAAACCTGGTTCGGCATTTATCGAGACCCGAGTATCAATAAGCGTTTGGCTTGTCGAGTCTGTTATCGGGTATAAGGGGGCTGAGACGCGACGGGTGGTTGCGTGGTGCGTCATCGCTTTGCCGTGGAAGTATGGTGGAACGGGTGAAAAAGTTTGGTAACATAAAAAAAAAAGACGAGGGGAGCTAAATGCAATAATGTAGCCTACCACAGTTGTTAACTTGTTGCATGCACGAAAGGGAGCATTTCGACAATGCATAGACATCTGTCCATAATGCATTGTATTAAACCCAAATGCGATACCTTTGCATCATGTCTGCACCGAGTCGAAACAACACGGGAGCCGTCAGCTGCTAGCCTGACTGCGGCCAGACTCATAGCGAGGATTCACTGACGCTTCCTCCACGCATATATGATAGCCTATATATTTGCGGGGAGGAAGCGTAGTTATAATATCTCCCGCGGATCGATTGTATAGTCTCACATAATACGTGACGTATTCAATATGTGTGTGTGTGTGTGTGTGTGTGTGTGTGTGTGTGTGTGTGTGTGTGTGTGTGTGTGTGTGTGTGTGTGTGTGTGTGTGTGTGTGTGTGTTTGTGTGTGTGTGTGTGTACACCTTAGAACTCTTTATTGGCATACAAACTCACAACTCACAACTGGCCAATAAAAAGAAGGTTCTGTTCAGAATTAATTGTCTCCCATCTTTCCACAAAATAATAGCAAATGCTCGATAGTGGGCTCGATAAGGACCCGGCTCGATAAGCCTGATCGATAAGGTGATCGCTATCAATAAAAATGAACGAGCTCCATCCCTAATCATGACAGTAGAATATAATTACACAGTGTCCATTTTGCTCTCACGTCATATTTGCGAGTTGGGAAGAAATGCCACCCCAACGGAGAGGCGTTTCATTAACCCATTTTGGGCAGGAACCCCTTTTGGTGTTAGCATTATGTTATGCTTTAGCTATTGAAAAAGATCTACAAGCTCGACTGGTGGAATGATGGAACGACTGACATAGAAACATAGCTTTTTCAGAAAACTGTCAGAATGTAGAAGACATTTTTAGAATCTGATCTCAGGTCAAAATGGGTTAACTTAATAGCAAAATGGCCGCCGTGTGAATATGCTGAGTGGGATGCAAAAGTAGCAGCTCATTGGAACACAGATTAATTTTGTTCCGGTTACTGTTACGGAGCCAGTTCTGTCCGCAGTGCAGCCCAGCCCATATTCTGTAGCAGACATTTGGGAATAATTGCGGATCCAGAAGCTGAGCTCATGCATCGACTATTTTCCGGCAAAGACTTGTTGTGTAGGGAATGAAAAAGAGGGGAGTCGAGTAAATCCCCCTGCTGGGGACCCCGTTCAACAAACCACTTACTGTAACCCATTTTGGGCGGGAACCCCTTTTGGTGTTTTAAACATGTTATAATTTAGCTATTGAAAAATAGCAGATCTACAAGTCCATAGCGCGCCACTCGGTGTCTTGTAGGCTATTTTTGAAAAATCGTCCAGGGGGGTCCCTGGAACAACATATTTTCAGATGGGGGTCGGTGCATGGCCTATTACATATCATTTTGGGGGTCCTTGACGTGAAATATTGAGCACCACTGATATAGAAACGTAGGTATTTCAGAAACCTGTCATGAGTTAGAAGACATTTTGTAAATTTCGACGACAGGCATATAAAGTGTTCTACAAACTCACTGTGTTGGGGAGGACCACGGGCCGACCTGGTCTGAGCTCTGCAGGAAATAGACCTTCCCTCTTCCCTTCAAACTCCTCCTCCTCCTCCTCCTCTTCCTCCCCCGGTCCCTCTGCTGTCCTCTGCTGCTCGTGCTCCCTGCTCTCCTGGCCTCCCTCCTCCGGGGGCAGCGACGTGCTGAAACTGAAGCCCACCTTGCCCTGGTTCCGCAGGATCAGCTCGGCCTCCGCAACGCGGTCAAACAGCTGGCCATGCAGAGGACAGGCACAGAGAGAGAGAGAGAGAGAGATAGAGAGAGAGAGAGAGAGAGAGAGAGAGCTCTCATCCAGAACGTCTTACAATAACCAAGGCAAATAATCACATATTATTCACTGTAGAATGCAGAGAGACAGTGTTGCAGTGCCTCAAGAGAGAGAGAGAGAGAGAGAGAGAGAGAGAGAGAGAGAGAGAGAGAGAGAGAGAGAGAGAGAGAGAGTCTTGAACTGCATTTCAAGAATTTCTGATAAGGACCTAAAAAAACAGTGTTCTTGTTTTGTGTTCTACAACACAAGAACACTGGTGGAATAACTGTATTTTTCACGTCAAACAAATTAATAAAAACCCAAACTACAGTCATTTTTAGTCTCTCTCTCTCTCTCTCTCTCTCTCTCTCTCTCTCTCTCTCTGACTGGTCGCAGATTTTTATATAGCTCTCTACTCCCCCTAGTGAGCATAATATCTACATTGTGAAATGTGCAGATCACGCAAACCTCTGCAAAGAAAACCGGTCAAGATCAATCAATGGCCCACAGCTGTATATTTAAAAATAACAATGTTGGGGCAATGTTGCAACGTGCAATTAACGAGGAAAGGTCCACCCTTGACGACTGGATGACTCAGACTGGATGAGGTTCGAAGGCAGAGAGTGAGAACAGAGAGAGAGAGAGAGAGAGAGAGAGAGAGAGAGAGAGAGAGAGAGAGAGAGAGAGAGAGAGAGAGAGAGAGAGAGAGAGAGAGACAGAGTGCTGAACAGACAGGAAGGTCAAGGGAGGATGTTGTGCTGAATCACTCCTTTCGACCTAACGCAGCAATCAATATGTCCTCGTTTTGAATATCAATGATAACCGCGTTGGATGGCTTGCAGAATAAAGGAGGGTGTAGGGGTGGGGACGGACAAACTGTGGGAAAACTACACGGTGACATTTCAAAGTCGATGCTGTGGGTGTTCAGTTCACTACAGTGTGTCAATAGTTTGCTTGCTTGAGTCTATCGAGGCCAACAATTTACAACATTTACAGATGCTCTTAATCCAGAGCGATTTAAGCGAGCACAACACAAGGTAAAACCTCAAATGCACTGAAATAGTCATCTATCTATAGGATCATTAAGTAAATTAAGAACCTATCATCCATCTACCAGTAGAATATCCGTACATTGAAACTATAAACGATATGGAATGCAATAGAATGGCAGATCAATAATGACCAGGCATCCGTCTACATAACATCTGATATCTGAATGATATAATTTAGCCTTTGCATAAGCCTGCAAGGTCGTCGAGGCTAGGGCAGGTGCTACGGCAAGTGCTATGGTCAACAGTGAACTTTCTTTTCCCACATTGATTCGTTTGTGTGTGTGTGTGTGTGTGTGTGTGTGTGTGTGTGTGTGTGTGTGTGTGTGTGTGTGTGGGGGGGGGGGGGGGGTTGCATACTATACTAATACCTGCAGGCCAAGATCAATGTGGGAGGAGCTGAGACTGTAGGTCACGTCAGAGGCCTCTCCTCTGAGTGTGATGCCATACGTAGGCCCCTCCTCCACGTGGCACTGTGCCAACACCTGGCCCCTGATGTGGGCGTGGCCGTAGAAGGAGAACGTGACCACCTGGCTGGCGCCGGGCTGCAGCTGACCATATATGGGCAAGATGTCAAACACCTGGATGTACATGAGAGAGAGAGAGCGAGAGAGAGAGAGAGAGAGAGAGAGAGAGAGAGAGAGAGAGAGAGAGAGAGAGAGACGCATGTCTTTTGGTCACATAAGTAAAATAATACAAAAATAATAAAATGGATGCTTTGGAGGTTGTTTAACTTAAACCACATGCTGTAGGCCTATACATCGATGACTCATGGGGACCCCCAGAGGTCTGTACTCGGTCCCCTCCATTTTTCCTTATGCAACAAATCTAGCAAAATAGCAGATCTACAAGCTCACGTCACTTTGGCCCCTTTTTCCACCAAAATAACTTTGGTTCTAGAACTGGTTCCGTTCTAGATTATCTGAACCTTGGTGCTTTCATGGAACCAGCAGCCATTTTCTTTGTTCCAGTTCCGAAACAACTTTGAGCGGGAACGCCTTTTGGTGTTAGCATTATGTTATGCTTTAGCTATTGAAAAATAGCAGATCTACAAGCTCAAGGCGCGCCACCGAGTGGCGCGCTACGAGCTTGTAGGTCTGCTATTTTTGAAAAATCGAAGAACGACTGACAGAAACATAGCTTTTTCAGAAAACTGTCAGGATGTAGAAGACATTTTCAGTGGAAACACTCTGAACCGGTTCAATATTAGGCGGGAAAAAATAAGTAAGCCGGTTCAACCCAGGTGGTAAAGGGGCCTTTGGCTCTTTTCTCTATTTCTTATAGGTATAGGGGCTAGAGTGGTTAAAAGTTTCAACCCAAAAGTTAAGTATCTCTCCAGGGCTTCAGGTTTCACAAAAATGTTCTTCAGTTTATTTGTTCACAGTAAGTCAGACAGAAACAGACACACGCACACACAGACAGACAGACAGAGAGACACGCACGCACGAACGCATAAATGCACGCGTGCGTGCGTGCGTGCGTGCGTGCGTGCGTGCGTGCATGGGGGTGTGTGGGTGTGTGGGTGTGCGTGCGCGATGCGTCACATCGGCAAATTCGTGACACATGCATTGAGAGCTTGTACATCGGCTATTTTCAAATGGCCGAAATGTATATTTCTGAATTGGTTCATTTATTGTTTCGTAATAATAATCAAAATCTACAAAATAGTAACTCAAGTTTTCAAATAAATGTAGTGGAGTAAAAGTACAATATTTGGAGCCGAGATGTAGAGGAGTAGACGTAAAGGTACTGTAAACGAGAAATGCTCAAGTAGAGCAAAATTGTACTTAAGTACGGTAGTTAAGTAAATGTACTGTACTTTGTTACTTCCCACTGGTGTTGATGCGTGCTGATAGTGATATGTACCTCTTCCACACCGACGGGGCTACACGCAGTGCCCTGGGCCTCCTGCAGGGGGCCCGGTGAGAGAGGAGGGGGCTCTTTTGGGGAGCCTCTTCCCTCTTTAGTCGAGTTCTCTGGATCTCTCTTCTCCCTCCCCTCCTCCTCCTCCTCCTCCTCCTCCTCCGGGAGGGATAATCTGGGACCTTCATCGGCTTCTCTACAAGGCAGAAATAGAAAGCAAAACATCCACTTTGTTTTCTCTGCATGGTTAAATGAAAAGGCAATCTTGATGAATAGAAGAGATAGATACATAAAATAGGTCGACAAAAATGCGGTGAAAATGAGGATCTCAGTGAACGACTGCTACCAGTATGTTCTTTACAAATAGCAGATCTACAAGCTCATAGCGCGCCACCGAGTGGCGCGCTACGAGCTTGTAGGTCTGCTATTTTTGAAAAATCGAAGAACGACTGACATAGAAACATAGCTTTTTCAGAAAACTGTCAGGATGTAGAAGACATTTGTAGAATCTTACCTCAGGTCAAAATCACAAAGTGTCAAATCACAACAAGTTGTCCCAAGACACTTTACATGTCGAGCAGAGACCCGGCAGAGATCCCACCCTGAGCAAGCAGTTTTGCCACAGCGGTAACGAAAAAAAAGTCCCCCTTAACTGGAAGAAACGTTAAGCAGATCCATCTGCCTCGACCGTGTGGGGGGAAAGAAAGACAGAGAGGGAGATACCAGTAGTAGCGATAGCAATAACAAAAAAAAACATTGCATGGATGCACTTGGGACGTATCCTCAGTGATGTATCCTGAGGTCAACGGGGTTTCGGGTCTCTCAACATCATACCCCTCACTCAGGCGACCCAGCCGGGAGTGATCAAGTCCCGACTTACGTCCCAGTAGCTACCCTGAATCAGTCCCACTAGGGAAAAACCCAGGGGCACACAATCTGTTGGAACTACTCCAGAACTACTCTGCCAGGGCTGGGAGGTACACTTCTGGCGCATGGAGGGACTAGGCTCTGTGGGTTGTCTCCTGTCCGGGCCCCTCCTATACGTCTCACCAGGTCCACTCCTGCTCTCACCAGGCTCAGGACCTGTGCGTTGCACCAGAGTCCCAGCACCAGACAGTTCATTCAGGAGTGGTGGGCAATGGTTCCACAGGGACATGGTGCTGCGGTTTTGCTTGCATGGCCCTCCCAAAGGCCTCAACGAGGGTTGTTGGGCTTCCTCCTCACGGAGGACACAGGCTGGGGCGCTAACCCATACTGCTCACCCGGGTTCTGTCTACATTCCGGCTGTCACCCGTCTCTCCGGTGGTCACCAGACTATACCTGGTTGTCACATAGTCTATTCCTATGAGTCACTATAAATAGAATAATAGTGTAACATAATATAATATATGGTATGGTATAACAATGATGTCAGATAATATATAGTGGTATACACACACACACACACACACACACACACACACACACACACACACACACACACACACACACACACACACACACACACACACACACACACACACACACACACACACACACACACACACACACACACACACACACACACACACACACACTGCAGTAATCAACACTGCAGTCCAGTATATATACCACCACACATGTAATACAATACCTTAAGTGCAAGTAACATAGTAGAATATCTTTATCATCTTCCATAATCCAACTCTCTCTCTCTCTCTCTCTCTCTCTCTCTCTCTCTCTTTCTCTCTCTCTCCCCCCCTCCTTTCCTCTGGGATCCCACTGGAAGCGTTCATCAAGTTAATTAACCCATTTAGGCCTGACGTCAAATTTTTGTCTTCAAAATCCTTACAGTTTTCTGAAAAACCTTATGTTTCTGTATCGGTGGTGCTCAGTATTTCATGTCAAGGGCCTTCGCCCCCCATCTGCAAATATGTTGTTCCAGGGACCTTCCCAGGAGCAAATATTTGAGTTAAAATGTTAATATATATTCAAAGATTTGAGGCACAATTTCACGATTTTTCAAGTTCATGAGCTTGTAGATCTTCTATTTTTCAATAGCTAAAGCATAACATAATGCTTTAAAACACCAAAAAGGGATTCCCGCCCAAAATGGGTTAAGCAGTGTTCCATAATTAAGAGGATTTTTAATAGGCAAGCAGGGAGGAAACAGGTCAGGACAGAATGATTGTAGTTCTGAAGTGCACGGATATGGACGGGAATGAAAGAGATTCAGTGAGCGACATCAGCGCTCACTTCTGTTCTGGGTTTGGACAAGCGCCGCTAAATTATGAAACGCGGAATATATATATATTTTTGCACGTGCGTGTGTGCGTGCGTGTGCGCGTGCGCGTGTGTGTGTTTGCTACAGTGCTAGTGTTTGTAATCAGTGAGTGCATGGTAGAGTGGTGCCCATAAGGGGGCACTGTGGTACGGGCATTGGGCAGTGCCATGGTGATGGTGCAGTACAGTGTTCTAGTCAGGGACCGTCTGCAGGTCACCACCAAACCAACATCCACAATCTGCTCTCCTCTCAGCACCATGTCACACAAATCACAGACCGCAGGCAAAAAATAATCCGACGCGCACTCGTGCATGAAATGCCATACTGTAGGTATTGAGACCTAAAATAAACAATAGGGCACTTTATTTTTTTATTTTTTTGCACGATGAAAATCTCTCGAAAAGTGTTTGGCTCAGATTAAGCCATTAACATGTATCTGTGTCAAATATTATATTAAATCTCAGCGAACATTTTAACACAAAACTTTGCTTCTGGGGGGGGTCCCTTAATTGGGAACAGCATATTTTCAGATGGGGGTCCGGCGGTCAAATACATATAATTTTTGGGGTCCTTGACATGAAATAGTAATAGTAATAGACGTAAAATTGGATTTAAAAGACTTTTTTTGTAGAATCGGCCTCCTCAGGTCTTAACGAGTTAAATAATATTGCGGCGGTGGGGTCTCAGGAGAAGTTGAGCGCCACTGATGCGGACAAGACGAACAGATGGCGACATTGTGAGAGAGAGAGAGAGAGAGAGAGAGAGAGAGAGAGAGAGAGAGAGAGAGAGAGAGAGAGAGAGAGAGCAGCACATGATGAGTCTGCAAGAAAGTCATCATCTCACAAAAGAAACATCCTCCTCTCGCACACGCTCAGTGGAGGGATGGATAGATACCATTATACTATACATTCACTAGGACGGATGAAACCGCTCCATCAACTGTGTGTGTGTGTGTGTGTGTGTGTGTGTGTGTGTGTGTGTGTGTGTGTGTGTGTGTGTGTGTGTGTGTGTGTGTGTGTGTGTCTACGTGTACGTGTGTGTGTACGTGTGTGTGTACGTGTGTGTACGTGTGTGTGTACGTGTGTGTGTATGTGTGTGTGTATGTGTGTGTGTGAGTACGTGCGTACGTGCGTGCGTGCGTGCGTGCGTGCGTGCGTGCGTGCGTGCAGACTTTTATTTAGCTCACTAATAATCTACGGTACACATCAAAGACAGAGAAACAAAGAACATCTCACTCTCAGCAATCTCTCAGCAAAGACAGGGAGCACCGGAGAGAGAGAGAGAGAGAGAGAGAGAGAGAGAGAGAGAGAGAGATGAAAAGTCATCGAGTGAGTGAGTGAGAGAGGGAGAAGGAGGGGGGATTATACTGTATATATCTGATTACTAAAGAAGATATGTTGCTGATGGGATTGCAGTGTTTGTGTGTGTGCGTGTATGTGTGTGTGCGTGCATGTGTGTGTGCGTGCACGAGAGAGAGAGAGAGAGAGGGAGGGGGGAGAGATGTCACCTCTAGAGAGATGGACATCTTTACTAGATGACAGATGAAGTTGGATTTGTACAGGTTTATTATGTGATCTAATAGTCTAGAGAAGGATGGTTTTGTATCTGTATTATACTCCATGGTGCACGCTGGCCAAGACCTACACTGTTGATTTTTTGGCTGACTGATTGGCAGTCAGTCAGGGGTTATAGTTACCGCCCACCTCCGCAGAAACGACAGTTTTTTCTTTAACCCATTCTGGGCGGGAACCCCTTTTGGTGGTAGCATTATGTTATGCTTTAGCTATTGAAAAATAGCAGATCTACAAGCTCATAGCGCGCCACCGAGTGGCGTGCTACGAGCTTGTAGGTCTGCTATTTTTGAAAAATCGAAGAACGACACAGAAACATAGCTTTTTCAGAAAACTGTCAGGATGTAGAAGACATTTTTAGAATCTGATCTCAGGTCAAAATGGGTTTACCCTCTGTGGTGCAAGGTGCATGCTGGGTAAGACCTATACGCTGTTCGTTGGTCTGCCGGAAGCGTAAAAACGCAACGCTGGAAGCCCCGACTAGACACGCTCTGCCTTAAAGCAGTGCTTCCCAAACTTTGTCATGTCAAGGACCCCCAAATTGACACAAATTAGTCCGTGGACCCCCATTTGAAAAGAGATGCCAGGGACCCCCCATAAGAGAAGATTTCTACGGCTGCAGCAGTGATTCTCAACCCGTTAAATGGTTCCATTTGTACACTCTCAGAGTTACAGACCCATAAGGGTCCATTTGGTTCCAAACTATAATTTAGCTGGAGACCCCCTGGAACTCCCTCAAGGACCCCTGGGGGTCTCCGGACCCCACTTTGGGAACCACTGCCTCAGGGGACTAAGGCAGGGACTATTATTATTAGGGACTATTATTATTATTATACTATTATAATATTATACTATTATTATTAATATTATTATATTGACTTGAATGCATGGCTGGGCTGTTAGTCCACAGGGAGCATACTGTACAACAGTTACTGTACTCCCATCCAGGTGAGAATAAAGGGCAGTGTGAAGAAGATCCACGGCAATTGCATCATCACCAGTAGATCTAGTTTGGTCATAATTATGCAAACTGCCATGATGGAAGCAATAAAGTCCCTCGCCAAGAGGGTGAAATCTCTCCAGTTGTTCACACTCGAATGCTATCAACCCTTAACCACCAGTAGGTTACTCATCAAGACCTTGCAATGGAGCCAGTACAGGCTCTACTGGAGCCTACCGACTGACATTAGGAAACACGGAAGTGAAATTACTGCCGCCAAAGCGAAAGCGAAAACATCGTGAAACTATGCCCTATACAACAACTTCCCATTATGTTTACTTACAGTACGTGGCCGGTTAAGACTGAGGTTAGGGTTAGGCTTAGATTTAGGGTTAGTAATAGTCGGACAACGCAACCAGGGCTGGACT
The DNA here is from genome assembly GCF_951216825.1 of Electrona antarctica. NCBI lineage: Eukaryota > Metazoa > Chordata > Actinopteri > Myctophiformes > Myctophidae > Electrona > Electrona antarctica. The sequence continues at coordinate 51,023,071 of NC_136810.1, forward strand.
GGGACAAAAATTCGGCCCGGTCATTTTCGCGTGAATTTGGCCCAGACCGGCCCACCACAACCAGCGCGCAGATAGCAGAAACTCTACCGCCCGCTCAGTCGAGGCACACACAAACAAACAAGCCCTAATACCACCACTTTTACAGAACAACATAAATTATACAAACCAACAACCCTTTGTAGAGGGTTTATTTGTCACTCACTGATACAGGTACAGTGAAATTATCATGATGGCACTGGCAGAATGGCAGCACGCCCGGACCTTTCCTGGTGGCCTGCCGCCTATTGGCCTGCCTGCCTTTTTTTATCATGGCGGCCCCCTACGGTCGCGGCCCACAGGGAATATGCCCGGTACGTCCTGTGGCCAGTCCAGCCCTGAACGCAACCAATGCTACGTCGGACAATGGCTGAAAACAACAACAACGTCTCCACTCCAGTAGAGCCTACTGGCTCCATTATATATGGTCTTGATACTATTAGGTATTTTATAGACATGACAAACAAGTCATACATAACAATGACACACACACAGTGTATGTGGGTGTGTCTAACAAAGGTACCTATAGGTCCTATTCAGAATCCATAGAGACCATTTTGAGATTGAGGAACAAACATACGGGACTCCACTGTACTACCAGACTGGGCAATGTATATAAAATGAGTGGCGGACCTACGTATCGTGATGAGATAGCATATAGGCCTATATGAACACAACAATCATGAAACATCAACAAAAGTAACCTACTGGTTGATATGGGTTGATAACAAGAGTCGAATCCTCTTAAGTCGTTCAGACAAGTTCCCTTGTTGTGCTCCCGGGGAACAGCCACAATTTGTGGACATGCATGCTGAAGCCGCTGGCGGAAACAACAGCCCCTTACAGATATTTATCCACACAAGGCTATGTGCGTGTCATTGTATTCACAGATGTAGGGCAGCCTTGCACGTGTGAAGTGCCACAAGCACACGGTCATTACCCTCGTTGTTTTCTGCTTGGGATATATGATCCACGTCAATCATCTCCTCTGGGTGGTGTTACATTTTAACCCATTTTGAGCGGGAACCCCTTTTGGTGGTTACATACATTATGTTATAATTTAGCTATTGAAAAATAGCAGATCTACAAGCTCATAGCGCGCCACCGAGTGGCGCGCTATGAACTTGTAGATCTGCTATTTTTGAAAAATCGTTAAAATGTGCCTCAAATCTTTCAGAAAATTGTCATGATTTAGAAAACTTTTTTTTTTATAATTTCGACGTCAGGCCTAAATGGATTAAAGGTGCTTCGTTGATCACACCCCCCCCCCCCCCACCCCCACCCCCCCGGGCAGCCAGCCAGTCACGCATGGCTATTATCTGTGTCTAAAAAGATGTCGGTTACAGTTTTTCACAAGTGTTCAGTGTTGCATCAACAAAAGGTGCAGCCCCCTGAGGAGAACTTTCATTTCAGTTTATATAAAGCAGTGCTGTAGTCTATACCCTTATATGCTATGCAGTATATGTAGTATGCCATGCCAAGGTTTTTGGGATAAAAGGGTATACCGTCTGCTGATCATTTCATCCTTTGACGCGCAGGGAATAATTATGGTATACCATTACCGACTGCAAAAAACCTGGACCACAGCACTGATAAAAAGCCATGAAACCACCAGTCAAGCGCGTGCACACGCACACGCACGCGCACACACACACACACACACACACACACACACACACACACACACACACACACACACACACACACACACACACACACACACACACACACACACACACACACACACACACACACACACACACACACACACACACACACACACACACACTTTTTTATTTATGTCCACATAATGAGAAGTACAGGAATACCTTGTACAAAGGACATAAACAGTGGGAGAGCAGCCAGTTACAACGTGCATGGACGGCAAAGCATCGTTACATACAGTACAGCTGACACAGGACAGCAGACATAAATCATGGATAAAGGAAACAACACACACACGCACACGCGCACACACACACACACACACACACACACACACACACACACACACACACACACACACACACACACACACACACACACACACACACACACACACACACACACACACACACACACAGCTGACCGTACCTGTTAGAGTCCAGCTTAGAGCTAGTGTTCATTTTACGCGACCACCGGCCCAGTTCTCTGTTATCCTCTGGAGTCGGAGTGATAGGTTTGCCATCATCAGACACCTCTGGCTCTTCAGCAAACCTGCGTGATCAGATGGAAGCATCGTATAAGGTTGTTGTATATATAGTTCATCTGTGATCTCATCTGGGAGAAAAAGTATCTATCAGTAAATAACTGAAATGTATAAGCCATGTGATACTTCGCAAGGAATTCAAGCGTTATGTATGCTATTTCTCCCCACCGTCGTGCTCTGTAGAATAAGTCAGTGGTTCCCAAACTTTTTCATGTCAGGGACCCCCAAATTGACACTAATTATCCTGCGGACCCCCATTAGAAAATATACGCCAGGGACCCCCAAAGGAGAAGATTTGTACGGCTCTAGCAGTGACTCTCAACCATTTAAATTTCAAGGACCCCCAGTTTGACATGCATATTAATCTACACACCCATTTAATGGCATTTCTATCTCTGGGACCCCCGATTTATACTGTAAAATCAATGTTAATTTTACTCTGAGAGTGTACAGACCCATAATGGTCTGTTACAGACCCATAATGGTCTGTTACAGACCCATAATGGTCCATTTGGTTCCAAACTATCATTTAGCTGGGGACCCCCTGGAACTTCCTCAGGTACCCCTGGGGGTCCCCGGACCCCACTTTGGGAACCACTGGGATAAGTATCATGGCATCTGCAAAGTACCGTAGCCATAAAGTACTTAGTAGTTTGTTTCCCAGACACAGATGAAGTACCCTTCCTTCCACGGGGAGAACCACTGCAGTTTTACAGTCTTAAAGGACCACTTCACCACTTTTCAACTTCTCTTCCTGTAATTGGTCCTCACTAATGTTCATGATAAAATACCACCATTTTGTCCTACTCAGTCTGTGTCTCATAGGAAGGCTGTGGGCAGTTCAGAAACCCGTCCACCAGTGACATCATCGATGGTGAATCCAAGCTAATAGAAAAGGCAGGCTTTCTTTTCCTGAAAAGTTGCAATGCGAAATTTGAAGCCATCGTTCTCATGATATAAAAATCTAAATATATTTTAAAACAAAAAAAAATCTGCCTAATGATGATGATGTCCAAAGCCCTCCTATGAGACACAGACTGAGTAGGAAAAAATGGTGGTGTTTTATCATGAACATTAGTGAGGACCAATTATATGAAGAGATGTTGAAAAGTGGTGAAGTGGTCCTTTAAGTAACAGATGGCTGCATGGGGGAAGAAATATCCTACTGTACTTCCAAAAATGTAGATTTACAGTACGTTTTAACAGCAGGAGACCTTAGAGACCAACGGCGAGCGTCGCTTGAATTTCATTGGCTATCGCCCAATCGCCGGACGACGTCGCCCCAAAAGATGAATTATTTGTATCTTTTCTTCGACCATCGCCTGTTCTCCTGCTATCGCCTGCTATCGCCAGTAGTTGCCATTGGGTCCCATTGACAAATAATGCACTTCCGGAAAATTCGTCTGGCTGTCGCCTGCTGTTAAAACGTACTGTTAGTCCCATTTTAGTCTCCGGATTCACATTTCAGATGGATTCACAATACCCCGGTAACTAGAAAAGTGTGCCCGTCAGAGTGCAGATCCCTGCCAGGCCGGGTTGCCCATACCTATAGGGCTGTGTCACTCGTATATAGGGCGCAGCCATCAAGACAAGACATGCACGAGGGAGATGGAGGGATGTGCATGGGGACGTAGAGTTTGTATGACAGATGGTGCGACTGTTTTCGTTCGTGGCGGCCCCTCTGCATGGGCATGAAGTGGAAGCCGTTGTGGGGTCGTCTCTATTGAGGCCCCTCAACATGCAACTCAAATGTGGGTATGATTGCGTTCATGATATATGGCATTTCTTTGTTTCACAAAATTGTGAAAACGGTATATGGATATGAAACGGACCTGCATGATATGTCTATCTCATCTGAGGAATGCAGTGCATCCGAAACAGGAACAAACACCCCAGACAAACAGCCCCACACATTTGAAAGTTCATCTTTGTCTGACAGATCTGAAAGGACAAGCAATCCTCACACAAGTAGGCCTAACTCCCCTGAAACACATGCAATGAAGGACGGAACCACTGAATACAAGGACGCAAGTGAGGAGGATTGAGAATGTGTGTACTTGAAGGAGCCGTGAGGCTTGAAACGTCAAGTCCACTATGGTTTAAGGCAGGGGTTCTCAACGTTTTTGGCCGGGGACCCCCGGAAATGCTTTGGCAATGTCTCGGGACCCCCGCCCCGCCCCCTCCCGACCCCCAATATAAATTGACTGCTACAATAACCTTAACCCATTTTGGGCGGGAAGTCCTTTTGGTGTTTTAAGCATTGTTATAATTTAGCTATTGAAAAATAGCAGATCTACAAGCTCATAGCGCGCCACCGAGTGGCGCGCTACGAGCTTGTAGGTCTGCTATTTTTGAAAAAAAGTGAAAATAAAATTTAAAAATAAATCTTTTTTTTTCTTTTTTTTGAAAATAATTTGGGGACCCCCTAAAATAATTTGGCGACCCCCCGAGGGGTCGCGACCCACGGGTTGAGAACCCCTGGTTTAAGGAACCTTAATACATCATTGTTAAGCTTTGGAGCTTAATCCAGTGTGTGGACCTTACCTTACCTTAACCTCGGCACCTGGCGTTTAGTGAGTGGATGTGCGTGCTCTATTGTATTTTTTCTTTTCACAAAGAAATGTTTTGTTTGTGGGCCTATAGCTTATGTGGGTACTGTACACTGAGAAATCAAGTGTTATTCCATTTAAAGGAGCATTCAGTGATTTGAGTGATTTGGAAAACCACCCAGTCCGCCCCGGTAACAAAATGTGCACATGCACGCTCTACAGTGGGGGGAAGTGCAACAGGCCAACAGCATGTGCCTCCACTCGATCATGATTGGAGGAAGGCCCCTCTCATCCTGACTGGATGAAGGCTTTGCCACCCGCCACCAAAACTGAAACTAGGGGTTTTTGACCCCAGGGGCTCACTGGGGACAGGGAGGAACTCCTTATATGGTCAGCACACTCTATAGTAGGGAGGATTATCCAGAAAAAAATAAAAAATAAGTGATATTTAGATTAAGTCAAATCACTGAATATACCTTTAACTCAGAGAATGTACAGATGTGGTTATAGTACCAATGGAAACAAGCAGAAATTAAGGCTTTCTTGGATTCAACCTTTTAGCAGAGCTATTGTACTTTCCAGTCCTTGTCCATGCAAACTGTTATATGCAAAAAATGTATTATACCAATAAATGTTCCATACAATAAAAAAAAACAAAAAAACGGACCTGTCGTTCTCACAGGGACAATTACATATTTTCATTAAGACACTTGAGCTCAGGATTAACCATTTATTGCAATAATATTGCATTTAGTGTGGCGCTGTGGCTCTGCTCATGTGATATTACATAACACAGAATCTGAGATCACAAACCAGGATATAGATACAGTTATTACATGAACATAACATTGAACATCAATTGCAAAATGCCACGTCCAATTCACAATTCACTTAATCGTCCTGGTAACAATATGAAACTTAAAGGGTTAGTTTCAGATGTTTGGACTTAAAGCTGTAGGAAATACTTGCCATTAATATAGTGGTTGCACAGGTGTTAATTGATTCCCTGGGTCCCACGGTGGGAGTTCTGGTCTGGTTTTGGTGAATATGAAGTAGTTCAGGTCATTTTGTGCAGTCTGGGGGCCACGCATTAAAAGTAAATGAATCTGAACTAACCCTTAAAATGCTACAGGGAGGAGGCCAGGGAGGTCAGGTGGAGGAAATTTCACACCGACAGCCAGTCAATCAGGGAGGATTACCCAATGGGCCTGGTGGGCCCAGGGGCCCCCGAGCTAGGGGCCCCTGGGCTAGGGGCCAGTGGTACATTTGTACAGACAGCTGTACGACCGGCTTTGAAAGCCAAGCACGTAGGATGAGCAGTGAACAGAGGGCTGCTTAAAAATGCCGCTTGGTTTGCACTGAGGGAATGAGGGCGTGTGAGAGATATCTTGTAGCGAATGAGAATGAAGAGAGGTTGAACCTGGAGAAACATCTGACTTGAGGGAGTACGCATGAATTAACTGTTATAGCGAATGAATGGGGTCCGGGGAGAGAGTTACAATGTAAGCCTCATGCCTGACTCTCACATACCTAGTAGGTATGGAGGTATGTATAGGATATATATCATTCATACAGTATACAGTACTAGTTACTCTTATGGTTTGTTTACTGTCACCGTGGGAGTCGGACGGAAAGTGATTTAAACGTATTTTATTGAACCACCTCTAACCTATCTCTCAGTGGAGTAGAAAGAGTGAGCTGTATTGAAATGTCTCTCTCTCTCTCTCTCTCTCTCTCTCTCTCTCTCTCTCTCTCTCTCTCTCTCTCTCTCTCTCTCTCTCTCTCTCTCTCTCTCTCTCTCTCTCTCTCTCTCTCTCTCTCTCTCTCTCTCTCTCTCTCTCTCATAATCTCTTTCTCATGTAATTACTGATAGGAGAGTAATTAGCTCAACAGGGCCAGATTGCATACATTTTGTGAGATAGAGAGACAGAGACAGGCTCTGTGTGTGTGTGTGTGTGTGTGCGTGCGTGCGTGCGTGCGTGCGTGCGTGCGTGCGTGCGTGCGTGTGACGTGCGTGCGTGCGTGCGTGCGTTTCTGTCTTCCAGACAGTGGTGTAAAGTAACTGCGTGGGGGTGTATTGTGCATGTGAATCCATGCATATGCAAGCATTCTAGCCAGAGTAGAGCAGCAGGGTCATCATTTAATTAGGAGGATGGCCTATAGGAGACACAGGGATTTAAAGTAACGGAGCTCATAATCTAGAAGAATAGGAGGATGAATCAAAGGATAGAGAAGACAGTTAAGCGTGAAGAAGGAATAGGAGAAATGAGGATGAGGATTAGCCAGTGAGAGAGAGAGAGAGAGAGAGAGAGAGAGAGAGAGAGAGAGAGAGAGAGAGAGAGAGAGAGAGACTTTTTTCTATAGTTACTTATTCAGGCTTGTTTCCTAAATGTTGTTTAAACCTACAAACATTCTGAGAACCATCTTCTTTTGTGAGCCCTGTACCTGAACAGTGAACAAGAAGAAGAAAATAGTAGATCAATAAACTCACATCGCAACACTGTGTGAGCTTGTAAATCAGCAATTTCCAAATATCCAGTGGTCATGTGGACTAGAGACGCTTCTTTTGGGCTTGTTTTCATATAGCCTTACCTAGTTGCTTATTTCTCTCACAAACTCTGGCAACACTAGAAAGTGTAAGAAGAAAATGAATGCAGAGGGAGAGGGGGTGGTGGTGAGGGGGGGTGAAGAAAGTAGGCAAAGATAAGTTAAGAAAAAGGGGAAGGGGTGATAAATCGTGCGTGGAGAGCCGAGGACTAGTGTGGTATTCACAGCCCGTCCTGTGATGTGGAGGAGGTTAGCCGAGGCCAGGCCGGTGAACGAATGACCTGTCGTGTGTGCATGAGGTACAGAATCAGTAGCCTACACTTGGCTTCCCTCGAGGGACCTTATAATGGATTTGGCTTCTATACTTCAGGTTAAAGTTATGGCTGGGACCATGCTTCTCTCCTCCGCCGCCTGCACCGCTTCGATATAAAGTATGAGGTCAATTCGGCTCTCGCCCGTGAGTGCTGCTGTGCAGCTCGATATAGTGCGCTTTGTAAAAAAACATATTCCAAACGAAATGCCAGGGGCACGACACGGATAAGAACAGAGGTTTTTTTTTCTAATTATTTCCATTTCATTTGGTACCCAATGAGAAATGTCCCTCTTCATTGGAGGAGATATGGGGGCTCTCGTGGGAGCGTCCCCCCGTCATGTGGTGACGAGCTCCTAAACCAGAGTATAGCGCTGGGAAAAAAAACTGTTTTGGTTCCAAGTCCTAGTTTAACCCATTTTTGGCGGGAAACCCCTTTTGGTGTTTTAACTAAGCGTTATGTTATACTTTAGCTATTGAAAAATTGCAGATCTACAAGCTCATAGCGCGCCACCGAGTGGCGCGCTACGAGCTTGTAGGTCTGCTATTTTTGAAAAGTCGTGAAAATGTGGTGCAAATCTTTGAATATATATTTCAGAGCGAACATTTTTAACTCAAATATTTGCTTCTGGGGGGTCCCTGGAACAAGATATTTTGAGATGGGGGTCCGTGGCCCAATAGAGATAATTCTGGGGGTCCTTGACATGAAAAAGGTTGAGCACCACTTACATAAAAACATGGGTTTTTCAAAAAACTATTAGGTTTTAGAAGCCTTTTTTTTATCGACCTCAGTCCAAAATGGGTTAACACAGCAGACTGCATTGTATTATTCTCCTGGGGTTATACTTTGTAATCGAGGAAATGTGCCCAATAAAACACTGCCATGTTGTCTACCAAGGCGAATCATAACGGCTACACTGATCTGCAGCACACGAGAGATCGCTCTACATTTTGGTTTGGGGCTGAGAATTAGTCAAGGTCCTGTTTCTTCTCTTAACAATTGCTAGGGTGTTTCATTGAGCCGGCATGCACTCCAAGGCAAAGCTATTTTAGGCTGTTTACTTGTTGTTGTCTCTTTCTAGTGTGGAATCTGCGATTCCATAATTCTGCATATTTCATAGGTAATGTGTGTTCCTGTGTGCTCATCCTGTTGTCACCTACACCGGTGTCGATCTGAGACCCTCTCGGGGGACCCCTAGGGTGATGGCTGTTGTTTATGCCATTCTGGGCGGGAACCCCTTTTGGTGTTAGCATTATGTTATGCTTTAGCTATTGAAAAATAGCAGATCTACAAGCTCATAGCGCGCCACCGAGTGGCGCGCTACGAGCTTGTAGGTCTGCTATTTTTGAAAAATCGAAGAACAACTGACATAGAAACATAGCTTTTTCAAAAAACTGTCGGGATGTAGAAGACAGAATCTGATCTCAGGTCAAATTGGGTTAAACTACCTTTTATTCTGAGCGTGCTTTCCTGAGTCACACATAAGGACATTTACATAGAGATAAGCGAAGTGTGGCCAGTGTTCCCTATTCTACCTTCCAGGGGGGTTGGCCACTGTCTGGAGAAAATGTTTATTGTGACTCTTTATAACCAGTTACTTGAATTTGAATGTAAGTTGGTCATTCTCTCCGACGGTCGTGAGGCCGTCGGATCGAGCCTGTGCTGTGTGTGTGTGTGTGTGTGTGTGTGTGTGTGTGCTTTGCTGTACTCTGAAATAAACATCTGAGCGAACGTCACTCCGTCAAGCTGTCTACCGTCTCAACTTTATAGGGTGTCCTGTAGAAATAATATACAACACTAGTATTGACTAGAGAGACCTTTCCTTACTGAGATCTGTCTACCGGTAGTTAACCTCAGCACTGCATTAGCAGTATAGCTACTGGTGCATGTTGCATAGGCCAAAAAAGCTTTAAAAAAAAAGGGGGCATGACCAAAAATAAATTGCAATAGTAATCGTTCCAGGTTTTTTATGATCCTTAGGGTCATCCGAATAACATTACAACTTGTGAATGAAATATTTTGTGGATCATGGTAAATTCCGGGGTTGAAAGTTGGGGTGCCATTAACAACCTATATAAGGCAAAAAACCTGCATTGCGGCGCATTGTGAGCTTGTAGATCAGTTATTTTCAAATGACCAATTCAATGTATAAAGGGCTGAAGTGGTTAATGTATGTAATGTGTGAATGTTTGTAAGAATAAAAGTATCTAAAGTACAATATTTGCCTCCGAGATGTAGTCAAAATTGTACTTAAGTGCAGCACTTAAGTAAATGCATGTGTTACTTTACAGAGATATATATTTCCTATTTATTCACATAAATGCACATATATGAAACTGAATATGGTATATATACAGTATGCAGCATAGGCTATATTCTGCATATACTTGCCATATATGTTAATATGTTAATATATTTAAAATAAAACCATAGCACCACCATTATAGCCTGGCTAATAAGCCAGACTCAAATCACACTGTGTGTGGTATTTGAGTCTGGAGATGCTGTGTATGGATCTTGTATCCCGGGGGGGCGAGTTAAAACATTTTCTCTTTGACGCAAAATTGGTCAGAGCTACTTTCAGTCAAAGGTCTCAAGCATTGAACGTCACTGTACCAAAGCCCGACCCATATTGCATACCGTGTCCCGATTGTGTCCCGGTGTAGGAAATGGGCGTACAATTGAGCCTCTCCAGACCGTAATCCGCCGGCAGGCAATTTCTTTTTGCCAACGGCTGATTCGGTCTGGCTTATTAGCCAGGCTAACACCATTAGCCTTTTCATGTCGCGCACCCCTAGAAGGTGCTCGCGCACCACAAGGGGTGCGCGCACCACAGTTTGGGTACCACTGCTTTACACCACTGCTCATTTCATCTCGTTAACGGGGTACAGTACCTTATAAGGTATTGCTCGTGGTCCACCAGGAAGGTCCAGTGGTAGGACACGGGCAGCGGGGAACAGTTGGTGAGCGTGAGCTCTCCCTGGGTCTCGGTGCAGTTGAGCACACAGCCAAAGTCCAGGCTGGTGGAGGAGAAATGGAGGTTGGGGAAATGGACCTCTCCGTGTAGCCCCACCATGTCCCGCTGGGGGTGTTCCCTGTAGCACACCTGGAGGAGCTGTGTGGAAAGAGCAGAGAATAGAGAGAATAGAAGCATACAACGTGCCGCTTAATAATAACTAAATGTAGGGAACAAAAAAATGAAGGGATATTTAGTTACTCGTGACCCATACAAATTACCCATTGTTTGGGAAACACTCATTTGGACTCTGATTTGGGCTTCTGTGAAGAAGGGCCATGTGACCATCCAATTATGCACTGACTCATCCATAAAGGCAATTATAAGTGGGAACAATGTTATCAAAGGAAAGCCAACTAGCATGAAAAAGAAAAACGGTATGAATCGAACCTCGTTTGCCACACGTGACTCCAAATCGTGCCGATAATAAGCCGCGTTGAAGCGCGCCCACACCTCAGCTTGCATCCCAGCCTCCAGGACCAGGACCTGAACGGAGACAGTGACATACCAAAGTGTGTTTGAAACAACAACAAAAAACTCCCAGACTAAATCAAAATAGTGTGAAAAGATTAACACTGACCAGGGTATAACAAAACGGGACATAGTTTTTTCATATCTTTAGGATGTGTCCCCTTCATGAAATGGTTTATCCCGAGTTTTACTTTTACTGCAAAAGTCTTGAAATTGATCCATGAAGTGACTCACCACATAGGCAATACAAATAAAATCCCCTGTCATTTTCTATCTACTGTTTTTTACATCATACTTATATAGATGTAGGCATGTGCAGAGGGGGGCTTTTGGGTGCACCTGTCCTTTTGCCTCAAATATGCTGTAGGCTATTGTGAATCAGTAGGGTTTTATAGGCTCCAAGGCCTTTTTGAGTGGTGCAACCACTCCAAGGAACAGCAATGTCCGTGTTAACAATTAACAATTTACAATTTACAATTTAGGCATTTAGCAGACGCTCTTAATCCAGAGCGACTTACATTGAGCAAGAACAAAAGCATGGGAATACATCACATATATAAAAAGCATTTATCAAGAAACGTAGCTAGAACATATCTATGTAATGACACTGTACATATAAACTATACATATATACTATACTATGCTGTACATATATACTATGAAGTGCTATGACTACATACAATGCAATTATTGTGCTGTCTACATAACATGCTATAAGTCTGTATCAAATGCTATCTAAGTCTAAAAAAAACCTATGTATATGTGACTATATGACTATGTGACTATGAGTACCAGTAGGGGCAAAAGTGGCGCTGTTGTGCCAGAAACAGAGAGAGAGATAGTGCTGCACTGTTATAAACTGTTTTATTTTACAGAGTTACTTCTAATCTTGATCTAATACTGTAAAATATGAAGTGGCTAAGATTGTGGCCACTATAACCTGAAATTGATCTGGCGGAGACCTGTACTCCGAGTGTAACACCCAGGATTCGAACCCGGTTCTCCCAAGTGGAAAGACATCTTAACGACTAAGCAAAAGGGATTTCCCTGTGATTCAGGGAGATATTTCACTTTTAGGCCATCAGGCTGAGGTTGCGAGCCACTCAGATACACTAGGAGCACTTTTTGTAGTTAAGGAGTCATTTAGTTGTATTTGTAGGCAGTTTACAGTATTAGTAGATCAGGATTAGAAGTGACTCGGAAACAAATACTTGATATTTCTGCGGTTAACAAGGCCTATAAAATCCTGCTGATTCACAATACAAGCCTATTTAAAAAAAAAAATCTGGTTGCTTTGGGGTCCTACGGTACTGGGGACACTGTCTGCACTATTTTGGTGCAGAAAATGTATTGAAGAATTGCATGACTTCTGCAGTCAAAGTAAATAGCTTGATGGTTCATACTAGTGTAGTGGCTCTGAATACGAGACTGCTCGCCCCTTTACCAACTCGCCCCGGGCGTACAGCCGGCGGAACAGCACAGACTGGTATTCCTAGTAAATTAAGTAAATTATGCTTAAACGGTTAAACCTAACCTTATTCCTAACTTCAACCTCAGTAAAACAATGCCTAAACCTAACCCTATTCCTAATCTTAACCCCAGTAAAACTATGCCTAACCCTAAATTTTTTTCTAACCTTATTCTCAGTAAAATAAAATAAAGAATACAAGAATCGCCGCACCGAGCTGTCGGCGTGAGGTCGGCGGAAATAAGCTGGGGCGAGATGGAATTGGGGCGACCTGACCTGTTACCGTGGCTCTGTCAGCTTTCAAACAAACAAAACTCACTGATGCACCCAGACTTGGGCTGTACGCAGGCAAGCAGAAACCATTGTCCACAAGTTGAATTATTTTTTGTTTGCATATTTACTTCGGCATTAAAGTGCATTACAGAACATTGAGAACAAACAGCTTCTCTCTGTGGCATTCTCCTGGCTGGCCTGGTAAAAGCCGTATTTCCACCCAGGTGCATAACCATTCCCAATTACCCCAGCCTTGATATGCTCTCTCTCTCTCTCTCTCTGCTCTGTCAATTAGGCCTGGGGAGGCGTGCCCTTGGTGTCAATTCAGTGAACGTATCAATTAAATTCAATTATCTACATAATTATCTCAAAACTGAATAGACTAAATAATAAACAGAAATCATAATAATTACATACAAAAAACATTGAAATGGCTTCTATACTCCGGCCCCTAATTGCGCATAATATATAAACACAATTACAAAATACATTTTTAAAGAAGCCATTACACAAAATAAACATTGGGTGTGTGGTATGTAATGAATCTTAACTGAATCTTATTTTGTTGTCACTGCAAAAGAAAGAAATAGAGAGAACGACTAGAGAAAAGAAAAATCAAAGTTATTAGTCTTCAGTCTGTTCTCTCTGGTGCCTTCAATAGCAAATGGAGCTTGTTGACTGACAGGCCCTTCCAGTGTACTGGTCTTCTGGAGAAGGCTTGACATTAGCCCTCAAGCCACCACAGAAAGTGAGACAAGTCTGTGTCCCTTTCCTCTGGCACAACTGCAATGTAGCCTTGCTTGCTTGTCAATGAGGAAAAGATGTGTATTCTTTTTTAAACTTTCTCTTCAGGGTGACGCGTTGTTTCAACATGTCAAAGCAAAGCAAAGTAAAGTTCTTTGTTTACCCAGGTTGAATGGACTAAGCTCGAGATGCTTGTTTACAGCCAGACCCTGCTCATAGAACATTTCATGGTAGGGGTTCAATGCCTTGCTCAAGGGCACTTCAGCCGTGGTAATTTGAACGTGCCGGTCCGGGGATTCGAACTGGCGACCTTCCGATAACAAGACCGCTCCGCAAACCGTTCGGCCACCGCTGCCCCTGTCAGCATGCTCCTCTGAATCTCCACCATGAAGTCGTGCTGCTTCTGAATGATGTCCTCTCTGTGCATGATAGAGATCATGTTGGTGGTAATTAGGGATGGAGCTCCTTAATTTGTATTGATAACGATCACCTTATCGATCAGGCTTATCGAGCCGGGTCCTTATCGAGCCCACTATCGAGCATTTGCTATTATTTTGTGGAAAGATGGGAGACAATTAATTCTGACCAGAACCTTCTTTTTATTGGGCAGTTGTGATAGTTTGTATGCCAATAAAGAGTTCTAAGGTGTACGCACACGTGTACGCACACACACGCACACGCACACGCGCACGACAGCTCTTGATGTGTCCCCCCATAAAGCAGCCTACACAGATTACCTTCTCCTTTATGAAGTCAATCTTTTCCTCATTCAATGTTTCTTCAAACTGTGTTGCAGCACAAACACACTTGGGCCCTCATTTATCAATCGAGTGTAAAATCTGCCCCAAATTCGAGTGTAGGATTCGTAGTACACCCACGTCGGGTCGGCATTTACAAAGTGATCGCAGACAGCTGTTTCTTCCTTAATTTCGTTCCGACGTTAATAAATGTGACGGCTGAAATCTATCTGGCACGCCCTATGAAATCAAGCCTCGCCCTCGTTTTTGCGACATGAACAACTGCAATACGACCTGGAAACCATGGTTACAGGAAAAATAAAGTTCCCTCGCTTGCATAAGTTGCCTTTCTGCCCCCTCTCATACACACAAACACACACACACACACACACACACACACACAGACGCACGCACGCACACGCAACTTGCAACTTGTTGTATCTTAAATAAATAAACCTGCATGAATTAAATAAAGCTGTAGCCTACCCTGTCTGTTTCTCCTCTCGCTTCGCTTCCCCCCTGTCCGCCTCACCCCCCCCCGCACGCATGCACGCACATATCGTAATTTGCAAGCAACTGTCACTGTGTGTTGTTAGTTGTATATTCAATTATTAAAGTATTTTTAATTTAATATACAACAAGAAATATTAGTGAACGAAAACCTGAACCTGTGAACCATGAATTAAATAACAAATAGGCACACACACGCTGCTGTTTTACATAGGTGCTCCTCCTGTCCTGTCTGTCTCTCTCTATCACTGTGGTCCGTCCGTGACACCGTGATCAACTGACCAGCACGACGACGATTTAAATTGCCTCGCAGTCGCTGCAGTGGTTGGGCTGTCAACTGTCAAATCAATTATATGAATATTGAAGCCAAAACCGTAGCCTCATGTGGCATGCACTGGACAGTGGTGGTGGTGGTGGTGGGCTGCAGGCTGGGTTAGCCTATACTATCTCCGATGCGTTCCCACTTGCGCTGGCACTACACATTTGGCATTCGAGCGACGCGTCGGGTTTATTAAACGAGGAGGAGATTGCACATACTGTAACTCCAGAAAGACATCGGCCTGCTGTAGATTAGGCTACAGTAGGCTACCCATGTTGGGACTCTCCGCAGCTGCAGCGCTGTACTATAATCTCCAACGTCCCGTCATGGAAATATTTCAGCACAGACAGCCCAAATCCTCGCATGTATGCGCTCATCATGCAAAACACTGTTTAAATGGCTTACACATCTAACTTGCAACATTGTTTTTAAATGCGCGATTTTAATTGCTTGCTTGTAAAGTTGGAAATCTCCTACTAATTTCATATGACACAAAGACACATCGTTGATGTATTCCTTTCCTTTTTTTTTTCTTTTTTTTTTTACATTTAGCCCATATACATACCTATACAGTTTTATATAAACATTTTAGGAGTGAATACATATGTTTCGATGCCTGTGACAGCCTCTCAGCTGGTCAAACAATGCTGCTCCGCTGTTCTACGACAGAAAAACAGGTGAGGACAAAGCGTACGACAGCTCCCGACCAGACGTGGTTTTTGTCTTGGCTCAAGTTCAAAATTAAACGTTGGCGCAAATGGTAAATGCCGAAAATTGCGGTAATTTCGGCGTACACCCATATTTTGGCGTACGCACGGTTGATAAATGAGGGCCTTGGTGAGTAGGGGGAGGGGAGGCGTGTGCATCCCTCTCCATCCAGTAGGGGGAGGGGAGGAGTGTGCATCCCTCTCCATCCATTCTGATGTTGCCTTTCCTTCCTTTACAATACATCATCATTTGGGACAAAAGTTATTCCTCTGTGCTCCTTCAGACCCTTTATCTGGCTTGGAGCTGCACCTCCATTTGAGGAAGCAAGTGCTCTGTCCTTCTGACTGAGCTCAAGAAGTTCATCACTGTCCCACCACTGGCTCCATTCTTCAGATTGTAGCTTACGTTCAAGTTCATCATCCAGATCCCACCATGAAAGTTGGGGAAAGTCATCCTGCTGCATGTCTTTGTCTAACATATTTGCAATTTCCCTTTTATCACACGATAAAGTGCAGTACATAAACTTCAAAAGAAGCGCAGCCACGCTGTTGATAGTTCAGTGTCTGGTTCAGGTGCAATATTGCAAATGCCCAAAATAATAAAGGCAGTACGAAAACAACGATTGTGTCACTAATAAAAGTCCAGCAGTGACAAACGCATTAATAATAAAACAATGGACGGCAGTGCAGAAATTGCCAGCAAACGTGTCAGTGACAAACACGAAAAATTAAATAACTCCAATAGTTATTGCTGTTTTCCTGTACAGCCTTTTACAGTACATGCCAGTACATGCCTGAGGAAGGTCCCTAGTGACCGAAACTTTGCGTCATTAAATAAGACAATACTCTTGTGCCGAGCAGATACACAGTGTGCGGGTGTACCTTATTTGCTTTCCCTGTACAGCCTTTTAAATGTTTGTCTGCTACATACCAGCTGACTCCTATTGCTGCGGCTTTGTTCTGTTGCTGTCTTTGTGCTGCACGTCCAATTGTTGTTCAGTTGAGTTTGTCGTCTTGTCGTTGCATTCCTTGCGGATTCCAATTCTCCATCCTTTGGCCTTTTCCAATTATTTTTCTTCTCGTTTCACCAGAATGTCCAGTTCCTGGCTCGAGTCCTCTTGTTCCAAGTTCAATGGAATAGGCTTTTACTTTTGTAGAGCTAGAGGCTCTGTCAGCTTTCAAACAAACAGACAAAACTCACTGATGCACCCAGACTTGGGCTGTACGCAGGCAAGAAGAAACCATTGTCCACAAGTTGAATTATTTTTTGTTTGCATATTTACTTCGCCATTAAAGTGCATTACAGAACGAACAGCTTCTCTCTGTGGCATTCTCCTGGTAAAAGCCGTATTTCCACCCAGGTGCATAACCATTCCCAATTACCCCAGCCTTGATATGCTCTCTATGCTCTGTCAATTAGGCCTGGGGAGGCGTGTCATTGGTGTCAATCAGCCAATAATTCAGTGAACGTATCAATTAAATTAAATTATCTAAATAATTATCTCAAAACTGAATAGACTAAATAATAAACAGAAATCATAATAATTACATACAAAAACAGTTAAATGGCTTCTGTAGTTAGATGCTTTTAGCTATTTCTGCCTCTAATAAGGCCTTATATTAAAGGCAGCTGATTCACTATATAACCAAATATTATATTGGCCTTTAGGTTGCTTTAGGATGTTACATTTTACACTCTCAGGAGTTAAAGTTATTTAATTGTCCATTTGGTTACCAACTGCATAATTTAGCTTGGAACCACCTGGAACCCCCTCAAGGACCACCGGTGGTCCGCGGACCACTGGTTGAAAACCACTGGTATACAGTATGAACTAGATAAAGTGCCCCTCGGGGCACAGGTCTCCACCAGGGCAGGTGAGGTTGTGGCCTCCTGGTGGCGCTATAATAGGCCAATGTGAAAAGGGTGTCATTTCTTCTTACGCCTTGGATGGCAATTAAATGATTGGAGGCATTTTGTTCCAAAAATGTATTTAGCAAAAATCCACCTGTTGGTGGCGCTATAGGCCAATGTGAAAAGGGTGGGATATATTCCTCAGCCTAGTAGAACAGCCATGTTAACATCATGATGGGTCCTAGACTCAGGGCCATGTTACCATTTACCATTTAGTAGAAAAGTCTGTGAAAGATTTCACGTAAATTGCATGCTGCAATCTGGAGGAGTAATATCAAAGATCAATCAGAGATTAGCTGGTAACAGATGGACGGACGCACACACAATCCTGCAAACTTTGAAAGCCAATGTTAGCCAATTAGGATGGAATATGAAATAGCGGACAGATCCATCTTGAACACATGACTATAGAGATACTGTGTAACAATTTGTGGGATTTTGGGACAGAATATGGAGGAGTAATATCCAAAAATGTGTTTTACAGAAGTCGGCCTCCTGGTGGCGCTATAACAGGCCGTTCTGTAAAATTTGGGGCAGAGGTTCATCGTTGGCATCCAGGAAGTGCGTGTGCAAAATGTGGCATCGACCGGGTTAATGACAGATGTAGTCACTACGACCACAAATGTCCCAAGAAACTAGCTAGTCTAGCCACCGAGTTTGCTGCGCTCTGGGAAACAGAGCAGATTAATTCTTTGTTTTGATTAGGTGTGGAGTGGTGCTTGTTTGAACCACAGCTAGAAGGCTGTTTC
This sequence comes from Electrona antarctica, assembly GCF_951216825.1. Lineage (NCBI taxonomy): Eukaryota > Metazoa > Chordata > Actinopteri > Myctophiformes > Myctophidae > Electrona > Electrona antarctica. The sequence goes on from NC_136810.1 coordinate 51,041,629, forward strand.
AACCAATCAGATTGCTTCCTCGAAACGACCTGTAGCTGGAAACACACAGACAGACTCGGATGGAGTGCAAAACATACTCTCCCCCCATGCCTTCGGCCTGGTGGAGACAAATACCATTCGTTATCAACTCAACGGACACGTCGGCAACCACCTTTGTAAATAAAGTACAGGACTTCAGCACTACAATATGGGTGCGGCATTACGACATTTACCGCTGAGAAGAGTGGAGGGTGTAACAGCATACTGTACAAGGAGGAAGTTTCTCTTCAAGTCTAAAGGTCTCTCTCTCTCTCTCTCTCTCTCTCTCTCTCTCTCTCTCTAAGACATTCAACAAGACTTTATCAGAAATACTGACCATTAAAGACGGTGAGTAAAAGATAATGATTTATTATTCACTAAAAGACAATAATATGAGGTATAATTAAACTGTATCAGACGTGCTTTCACCTGTTTTTATAGTCCTTGAACTTCCTCAGTCCCGTCTTTCAATAATGGGGGAAAAACATGATGTAAGAAAGTACAGTATAGAACATGGCTCAACGTTACTGTGCTGTATCTTTAACTGGAAATAAACATGACAATTAATCTAATAAAGTATGTAATGTTAATAAAGTAATGTTGAACATGGTTCAACATTACTGTGCTGTATTCCTATAGAATCCTATTAATAACTATCAAGCTGTGAGAAGTAATTTTAGCATTCAGGACTCAGGGCCGTGTTAACATCATGATGGGTCCTAGACTCAGGGCCATGTTAACATCATGATGGGTCCTAGACTCAGTGTTAACATCATGACGGGTCCTAGACTCAGGGCCATGTTAACATCATGATGGGTCCTAGACTCAGGGCCATGTTAACATCATGATGGGTCCTAGACTCAGGGCCATGTTAACATCATGATGGGTCCTAGACTCAGGGCCATGTTAACATCATGATGGGTCCTAGACTCAGGGCCATGTTAACATCATGATGGGTCCTAGACTCAGGGCCATGTTAACATCATGATGGGTCCTAGACTCAGGGCCATGTTAACATCATGACGGGTCCTAGACTCAGGGCCATGTTAACATCATGATGGGTCCTAGACTCAGGGTCATGTTAACATCATGATGGGTCCTAGACTCAGGGCCATGTTAACATCATGACGGGTCCTAGACTCAGGGCCGTGTTAACATCATGATGGTCCTAGACTCAGGGCCATGTTAACATCATGATGGGTCCTAGACTCAGGGTCATGTTAACATCATGATGGGTCCTAGACTCAGGGCCATGTTAACATCATGACGGGTCCTAGACTCAGGGCCGTGTTAACATCATGATGGTCCTAGACTCAGGGCCATGTTAACATCATGATGGGTCCTAGACTCAGGGTCATGTTAACATCATGATGGGTCCTAGACTCAGGGCCATGTTAACATCATGATGGGTCCTAGACTCAGGGCCATGTTAACATCATGATGGGTCCTAGACTCAGGGCCATGTTAACATCATGATGGGTCCTAGACTCAGGGCCATGTTAACATCATGATGGGTCCTAGACTCAGGGCCATGTTAACATCATGATGGGTCCTAGACTCAGGGTCATGTTAACATCATGATGGGTCCTAGACTCAGGGCCATGTTAACATCATGATGGGTCCTAGACTCAGGGCCGTGTTAACATCATGATGGGTCCTAGACTCAGGGCCGTGTTAACATCATGATGGGTCCTAGACTCAGGGCCATGTTAACATCATGATGGGTCCTAGACTCAGGGCCATGTTAACATCATGATGGGTCCTAGACTCAGGGCCATGTTAACATCATGATGGGTCCTAGACTCAGGGCCATGTTAACATCAAGACGGGTCCTAGACTCAGGGCCATGTTAACATCACGATGGGTCCTAGACTCAGGGCCATGTTAACATCATGATGGGTCCTAGACTCAGGGCCATGTTAACATCATGATGGGTCCTAGACTCAGGGCCATGTTAACATCATGACGGGTCCTAGACTCAGGGCCATGTTAACATCATGATGGGTCCTAGACTCAGGGCCGTGTTAACATCACGATGGGTCCTAGACTCAGGGCCATGTTAACATCACGATGGGTCCTAGACTCAGGGCCATGTTAACATCATGATGGGTCCTAGACTCAGGGCCATGTTAACATCATGATGGGTCCTAGACTCAGGGCCATGTTAACATCATGATGGGTCCTAGACTCAGGGTCATGTTAACATCATGATGGGTCCTAGACTCAGGGCCGTGTTAACATCATGATGGGTCCTAGACTCAGGGCCGTGTTAACATCATGATGGGTCCTAGACTCAGGGCCATGTTAACATCATGATGGGTCCTAGACTCAGGGCCATGTTAACATCATGATGGGTCCTAGACTCAGGGCCATGTTAACATCATGATGGGTCCTAGACTCAGGGCCATGTTAACATCATGATGGGTCCTAGACTCAGGGCCATGTTAACATCATGATGGGTCCTAGACTCAGGGCCATGTTAACATCATGATGGGTCCTAGACTCAGTGTTAACATCATGATGGGTCCTAGACTCAGTGTTAACATCATGATGGGTCCTAGACTCAGGGCCATGTTAACATCATGATGGGTCCTAGACTCAGGGTCATGTTAACATCATGATGGGTCCTAGACTCAGGGCCGTGTTAACATCATGATGGGTCCTAGACTCAGGGCCATGTTAACATCATGATGGGTCCTAGACTCAGGGCCATGTTAACATCATGATGGGTCCTAGACTCAGGGCCATGTTAACATCATGATGGGTCCTAGACTCAGGGCCGTGTTAACATCATGATGGGTCCTAGACTCAGGGCCATGTTAACATCATGATGGGTCCTAGACTCAGGGCCGTGTTAACATCATGATGGGTCCTAGACTCAGGGCCATGTTAACATCATGATGGGTCCTAGACTCAGGGCCATGTTAACATCATGACGGGTCCTAGACTCAGGGCCATGTTAACATCATGACGGGTCCTAGACTCAGGGCCATGTTAACATCATGACGGGTCCTAGACTCAGGGCCATGTTAACATCATGATGGGTGACGGGTCCTAGACTCAGGGCCATGTTAACATCATGATGGGTCCTAGACTCAGGGCCATGTTAACATCATGATGGGTCCTAGACTCAGGGCCATGTTAACATCATGATGGGTCCTAGACTCAGGGCCATGTTAACATCATGATGGGTCCTAGACTCAGGGCCATGTTAACATCATGATGGGTCCTAGACTCAGGGCCATGTTAACATCATGATGGGTCCTAGACTCAGGGCCATGTTAACATCATGATGGGTCCTAGACTCAGGGCCATGTTAACATCATGATGGGTCCTAGACTCAGGGCCATGTTAACATCATGATGGGTCCTAGACTCAGGGCCATGTTAACATCATGATGGGTCCTAGACTCAGGGTCATGTTAACATCATGATGGGTCCTAGACTCAGGGCCGTGTTAACATCATGATGGGTCCTAGACTCAGGGTCATGTTAACATCATGATGGGTCCTAGACTCAGGGTCATGTTAACATCATGATGGGTCCTAGACTCAGGGCCGTGTTAACATCATGATGGGTCCTAGACTCAGGGCCATGTTAACATCATGATGGGTCCTAGACTCAGGGCCATGTTAACATCATGATGGGTCCTAGACTCAGGGCCATGTTAACATCATGATGGGTCCTAGACTCAGTGTTAACATCATGATGGGTCCTAGACTCAGGGCCATGTTAACATCATGATGGGTCCTAGACTCAGGGCCATGTTAACATCATGATGGGTCCTAGACTCAGGGCCGTGTTAACATCATGATGGGTCCTAGACTCAGTGTTAACATCATGATGGGTCCTAGACTCAGGGCCATGTTAAAATCATGATGGGTCCTAGGCGAAGCTCGAAGAACCCCCACTCCTCAATGGGGGCAGTGTGTGCACGTGTGCACTTAGCGCTCTTGCACACTAGCGTGCGTGCACACTGGATCGTTAAACTGCAGTTTACAGCAGTATAGTTACAGATTAGTGAACTCATTACAAATGATGTCATTGCATGTGACACAGGTGTGCATGTGACACAGGTGTGCATGTGACACAGGTGTGCACGTGACACAGGTAAGCTAATAGTGGCATTAAGATGATACTGTTCGACAATCTATTTATTCATTTAATTTAACCAGTATTATTGAGGGGCTCTAGCCCCTCCTATTTCCAGCTCTAGTGTAGATTATTGTCCTAACACAAACATTAAATGCTATTGACAATGAATGGAGAATTTACGTCATATGTAGACGAGCAAATCGTCTATTTTTGTCCTACACAAAGAAATTCCCATTGACAATGAATGGATGATGTACGATAAGAGCGCCCCTCACTTCACAGGGGTGTGATTGTTTTCTCAGTACTTTGTCTTTCAGTATTTGTGAAAAAAATAATAAATTAAACAATGACGGAGCATAACTTGTCTGTTCATAAAAACGCCCCGAGAAAAACTACTGCTAATACGTTCACTTTGAATTATATGTGTAGAAAATGGCGTCTGCCAGCAGTCTCCTGTCTGAAGAGCAGTTCCTGTGTTCTATCTGTCTGGATGTGTTCACTGATCCGGTCAGCACTCCATGTGGACACAACTACTGCAAAGCATGCATCACACAACACTGGGACACTAATGATGTGTGGAAGTGTCCACTGTGTCAAGAAACCTTCTATAGGAGACCCAATCTCTCTGTCAATACTTTCATCTCTGAGATGGCCGACCAGTTTAGGAAGTCAGTGCAGCTGAGAAGAAGTCTCAGCGCCAACCGAGAGGCTGCTGAAGCAGATGAAGTCTCCTGTGACGTCTGTACCGACACCAAACTCAAAGCCCTGAAGTCCTGCCTGGTGTGTCTGACCTCCTACTGTCACACTCACCTAGAGCCTCACCAGACACGCGCAGGGTTAAAACGACACAAACTCATCGACCCTGTGAAGAACCTGGAAGACTTTCTGTGTCAGAAACATGACAGACCTCTGGAGATGTTCTGTAAGACTGACCGCGTGTGTGTTTGTCAGTCCTGCACCGAGTCAGACCACAAGACCCATCGCATCATATCTCTGGAAGAAGAATGTGAAGAAAGGAAAGCTGAGCAGGGAAATACAGAGGCTGTAGTTCAGCAGATGATCCAGGAGAGACAAGAGAAGATTCAGGAGGTCAAACGCTCAGTAGAGCTCAGCAGGAAAGATGCAGATACAGTCATAGCCGTCAGTGTGCAGGTCTTCATTGCTCTGATCAGCTGTATTGAGAGAAGCCAGGCTGAGCTCATTGATGTGGTTGAAGAGAAGCAGAAAACAACAGAGAAACAGGCTGAAGGCTTCATCAAAGCTCTGCAACAGGAAGTCACTCAGTTAGAGAAGAGAAGCTCTGAGCTGAAACAGCTCTCTCACACTGAAGACCACCTCCACCTCCTCCAGAACTTCACATCCATCAGCACAGGGTGGAGACCCACCAAGGACTGGACAAAGGTCAATGTCCATCAGTCTTCACATGTGGGGAAATTGAGCACAGCTGTGTCTCAGCTGGAGAAGACATTCAGTCAGGAGATGAAGAAGCAGCTGTGTGATGCTGAGCTGAGGATGATCCAGCAATATGAGGTGGATGTAACTCTGGACCCTGATACAGCACATCCTAAACTCATCCTTTCTGAGGATGGAAAACAAGTGAGTCAAGGAAACGTATGGAAGAATCTCCCTGACAACAAAGAGAGAATCCTTAGATATCCTGTTGTCTTAGGAAAACAAAGCTTCTCCTCAGGAAGGTTTTACTATGAGGTTCAGGTTGGAGGGAAGACTGCGTGGGGTTTAGGAGTGGCCAGAGAGTCCATCAACAGGAAGGGATTCATCACACTGAGTCCCAACAATGGTTACTGGACTATAGGGTTGTGGAATGGAAATGTGTACCGTGCTGCTCCTGGCCCTGATGTCCTCCTCCCTGTAAGAGAGGAGCTCCAGAAAGTGGGAGTGTTTGTGGACTATGAGGAGGGTCTGGTCTCCTTTTATGATGTGGAGACCAGAGTTCACCTCTACTCTTTCACTTGCTGCTCCTTCACTGAGAAACTCTTTCCATTCTTCAGTCCAGGGTTTAGTTATGATGATATAAACTCTGCTCCTCTGATCATCTCTCCTGTCAATCACACTGATTAGACTAGTGTGGGGGGGGGTGACTGAGATGCTCTTCAGAGGGAACCGGTTTAATATATTATGAGCTTGTAGATATTTTGTGGAATTTAAGGAATTGTTTACATTTTATTCATGAAATAATTGTTTGATAAAATTGTTTTAACTTTTGAGAGGTGCTAGCCCCTCCTATGTCCAGCTGTGTGTGTGTGTGTGTGTGTGTGTGTGTGTGTGTGTGTGTGTGTGTGTGTGTGTGTGTGTGTGTGTGTGTGTGTGTGTGTGTGTCACAACGATTGACAGATGTGTCAGTTTAACATAAACACAAAGGAGATTTTCATATTGCTGTTATTGACGTTGTTGTCAGTTCATATTTCATTTTCCATCATGAATTTAGAACTACTGTAAATGTTTATTTAGGAATAAATTAGCATTCATTCTTCCTACTTCCTACTCTTTTATTTGGTTTATTATGTTTTCTCTGTTCAATTATTGCTATAAAGATAACTAGAAAAAGTGCCCTTCATGTATCCACCAGGAGGATAGGACTGTGTGAGATGTTTGGCAAAATGTTTAGGAGTAATATAAACATGTTTTTTACTTTTTTTGTTTGTTTGTTTTTTTAATTTTCTTCATTTTGTTGAGGAAATGCAGAGCCAGATCACTCATAGCATCTCTGAGGATAGAATTCTGGATGAGCAGGACATGTGCAGCATTTTGAACGAAACGGGCCACTCCTGAAAACTTTGGAAGGCAATGTTAGCCAATCAGTGTAGAATCTGAGAAATCCAACGATCCCAATGAATACATGACTACAGAGATCATGTGTACCGATTTGCGTGAGTTAAGGATGAAATCTGTGCGACTAACATAAGCAATGTGTTTTGCAGAAATCGGCCTCATGGTGGCGCTATAACCGGCAGATGTGGAGGGATGCAGGGACAATGTTTTTCCATGGCCTCTAGGGAGTGCGCATACATAAGTTGTATACAGATGGATGCAGTTATAGCTAAAAACAGGAATTGGCCTGTTATAGCGCCACCATGAGGCTGATTTGGAAAAAAAATAGTGGCATGTCGTCCTCGGCCTAGTGGAAATGTGCGTGTATAATTTCACGGAAATTGCACACTGTGTTTGTGATTTGTGGCATTTTGTTCGAAACGGACCAATCATGTGAGCTTTGGAAGCCAATCTTAGCCAATCAGGATGGAAGATAGGAAATGGTGCAGATCTGTGATGATCACATGACTATGGTGATAGTGTATACCGAATTCAATTCAATTCAATTCAATCTTTATTGCAGACTCAGGGGAATCCATATCACAGTACAACACAATACAATAGATTAAAAAAAGATAATATAGAAAGAAATATACAATAAAAAGAGTTCCACAATGTTCAGTTTCGAACATACAGACAAGTTCTCCAATGGTTCCACAGTCTGGAGGAGAACCTGACAGAACTACGTAACGGGTTAGTAATGACATCAATGATGTCATTTACTGACTCAGATACTCTGCACATAAACCTATACATAAGATTGTGAATTGTGTGATGTATGGATAAAATGTGTACGAGTAATCTACAGAAATGTGTTTTGCCTAAATCGGCCTCATGTTGGCGCTATAACAGGCCGTTGAAGAATATTTGGGGCAAAGGTTCGTTGTTGGCATCCAGGGAGTGTGTGTACAAAGTTTGGCATGGATCGGGCCAACGGTGGCGGAGATTAGCTGGTAACGGACGGACGGAAGGAAGGAAGGACGGACACACACACACACACACGGACGGAGTGCAAAACATACTCTCTCCCCATGCCTTCGGCCTGGTGGAGACAAACAATACAATATTTTTTGGGGCCAGGTACATATTCTTAAAATACAGCTTAATGTTTGTGTGTGTGTGGAGATCTATCAGGGAGGCACCGGCCCAAATGTGTACGGCGTCCGAAGTAACCCATAGTTCCAAAACCCTTGATATGGAAATCAGAGCAGGTACGGGTAGAGGTTCTGTGAATTGAACTGCTAGCATGCTAATCTAATCAAAGGTAAAGAAAACGGTCAGAATTTCATACACACCTAACCTTGAAAGCCCCCATGCAGCGAGTGCATGCAGAGCCAACCAGCCTGCTGAGAAATCTCCTTTAGAAAGTTACACCCCCCCCCCCCCCCCCCGGGCACAGGCTTATTCATCAGAAATTCACAGCACATTTGCACAACTTTTTGGGGCTTGAAGTTTGTGACTTCTTGGGATGTTAGAATTATGATCCAATCTAAATTGGAAGCGCCTTCGCACTCTCTCTATACTGTAAAATACCCGTCTAAGGGTTAATCTTACCATCTTCTACTGTTCAACACCCGAGGTTAATCGACTTACCGTCTCCTACTGTTAAACACCCGTCTAAGGTTAACCCATTTAGGCATGACGTCGAAATTTATAAAATGTCTTCTAAATCCTGACAGTTTTCTGTCAGGATTTGCGCCACATTTTCACGATTTTTCAAAAATAGCAGACATACAAGCTTGTAGCGCGCCACTCGGTGGCGCGCTATGAGCTTGTAGATCTGCTATTTTTAAATAGCTAAAGTATAACATAATGCTTAAAACACCAAAAAGGGTTCCCGCCCAAAACGGATTAATGTCGGATTTAGGATGTGCAGTGCGGAGAAAGCACTCGATGCACCGAAATAGCAGCTCAGTGCATATCAGGTTACAGTGAAAGATGAAGCATGACTTCAAATTCTCCAAGGAGGCTAATCTGGTAGTCCAGAGTTTAATTCTATTTCTATTGACACAGTAGGTGAGGTGAAAATAACCATGGATGTGTGACGGGATTGAAATGGAACCTCCTAGCTAGAAAACACGATATTATAGGGTGAGGTGTTACAGAAAGGTAGATATAGATTCCAGCCTGCTTGCTACGCTGAGTGGATTTTAACAACCCTTTATTGTCAATGGAAACTAAGACTAACCCCTAACGGAGGGGTGGAGGGTACTGTACTACCTTGCAGTGGGGGAAAAATACTCACATTTCACACTTTCAAAAAACAAGTATAAATACTGCAATGTAGAAATACTCAGTTACAAGTAAAAGTCTGTAGTTCAAAATGTACTAGGGTGTATTGTACCTTAGTGGTGACTGGTGTGGGGTAAAGTTCGGGCCCAAAGATTATGGCCCGGCCCGACCCTACCCTAACTGGGTCGGCCCGAGGCTCAGCCCGACCCTAAAAATTACCATAATGTTAAGCCCGAAGCCCGACAAAAGCCTGACAAAAAAAAAGAAAGAAAAAAAAAACGCCACTAAATGGTGGCGCGGCGGCGCCGTGTTCCAGTGAAAGTGAGAACCGAGATCAACGGACTTATCGAAATAAAGGATGTATGTAACTCACGTTAGAATAGGCTATTCCATGCCACGTGACGCCTTCGGACGCCTATCCCGTGACACCCTCGTTTGGTGTGCAAACCAGAGGGAAACCAGCGGTAGCAAGCCAGTAAAAAAGACAAAATAACAAAATCACAGAAAATCACCGAGCCCGAGGCTCTGCCCGACTAATTAGCATAATTTTTTGGCCCGGCTCGGCCCGATAACGTCGTGTCGGGTCGGTACCGATCGGGCCGGGTCTGGTTCGGGCAGAGTTTCAGAACTTTAGTGTGGGGTCTTAGGGTGTATTGTACCTTAGTGGTGACTGGCGTGGGGTCTCCCAGAGTGTCACACAGAGAAAAAGGCTCGGCCAGGGACAGATCCATGGTCAGAGGCAAGGACGACACGTTCTTCAAGACCAGCTTCTCATACAGCGGCACTAGACTTGTTCCTGGTACCTGGGAAATACCAATAGAATAATACATAAACCTACAGTGTCCGGCCCTTAATGGGTACATTTTTACAATGTTGATATGCTATAATGCTTAACCGCTTAACCACATAACCACATGAACCTGTGAATGTAATAATAGACAAACATTTAGTGAAAATAGGACATCTACGAGAGCTTACAGTAGATTGGCTATTTTCGGTGGAGAGATTATGATCTAAAGGGAAAGAAGGAGGGGGCCAAGTAAGGACCCCTGAGGGGCCCTGGTCTATTATTAGAGTATTATATGGTTTAAACGGTTAAACCATATTTTGAAACTAGCTAAAATATATGAGCTCACAATGCAATGCACAGATGCAACATGTTGTGAGCAAAAAAATGAATTAATAAATAAATGGAATAATTTTAGAAAAACATTGTAAACATGCCAAGATAAGCACCGCAGTTTGAAAGTGGTTACATTTTGTGTAAGTGTTATACAGCCTTTCGACAACATTGGAGATACCATAACAGGTATTTTTATATAAACTGGCAGTGGTGGAAAGTAACTAAGTAAGTACATTTACTTAAGTACTGCACTTAAGTACAATTTTGACACTGATTGCCAATACCTTTACATCTACTGCTTTTTTTTACTCCTTTTTTACTACTATACTTTCTAGTTGTTGATTATTACAGAACATACATTAATCACTTCAGCCCTATCTTGGCCATTTGAAAATAGCTGATCTACAAGCTCACAACGTGTCACAATGCGACGCGTTGTGAGCTTGTAGATCGGCTATTTCCAAAAGATTATTATACAGTTGAAAACTTGAAATAGGACATTCTGCATAATGACTAATGGGTACTTTTACTTTTGGTACTTTAAGTACATTTTGATGGCAATACCTTTGCACTTTTACTCAAGTTAATTTTAATTCCGGACTTTTACTTGTTTACTTATTTAGTATTGATATTTTTACTTAAGTAAAACATTTGAGTACTTTTTCCATAAAAAAATAGATGCCTCATTGGCCACTGCATTTTGTTGGAGCCATGTGTGTCGAAGGAGGGGCGGAACAATTTATCCTGGGGGAGGAAGTGCGCCGGAAGTGTGGAAGGGACGCTATGCTACGCTGCTGCTCAAGTGACTACTGGCCAATCACAGCGCATATTTTCTGTGATGCACGCTCATGCTTCGCAAGGAATCTCGGGAAAATGTTGCCCTTCCTTGAGCACATACGCTCCAGAGCCGGAAGGGGCGTCTACCAATATATGTCTATGTGGCAAACCTTCTCCACATAGAAGGTTGGGTCCTGGTAGACTAGGACTAGAAGAAGATTATGACCAACCTTCTCCACGTAGAAGGTTGGGTCCTGGTAGACTAGGACTAGAAGAAGATTATGACCAACCTTCTCCACGTAGAAGGTTGGGTCCTGGTGGAGGACAAGAACATTTTGACCAACCTTCTCTATGTAGAAGGTTGGGTCCTGGTGGAGGACAAGAACATTATGACCAACCTTCTCCACGTAGAAGCTGAGCTGCCTGGAGGAGAAGCTCAGCACGGGAGTCACAAAGCAGCAGGTGATGTCCGCGGTCATGATGTGCTCGTAGCGCCCCTGGTGGCCCAGGACGGCATGGCACACCAGACGCTCACGCACCACCTGTTGGTACAGAGAAGATAAGATGGAGTTATCTGGAAGATACAGTACCATCTATTTACCTTTCTGAGCAAGCACTCGCCATCACAGGTAAAAAAATTGACCACTGTCAAGTGACAGACATCAAATGCTTTCATTGATAGGAGAGAGCACTAACGAGCACAGAACAAGTTTGACACTTTTATGGCTCAACCAATCAACTCAGTGCACAACCACTTTGAAGTTCAAGGGGATCAATTAAGAGCTCTTGCCGAGCTCCCCCTCTCCCTTCACAGAAAAACACAAAACCACATAAACAGTGGAAATGTTAACCTAAACAGTGGAACAAAATACAGCCATAGCGATGTCTTTCTGCAAGGAAACACACCAGCACAATATTACAGTGGCTGAGGAAAATGAGGGCTAAAATATTTGTATGTATCACATTTAAAAAAAAAGAATAGGCTAGTTACCTAGTTTCCCTTTAAGTCCAATCTAGCACTGACCAGAAAACAAACTGCTGATGTGCTGATGGGAGAGAGATGCGTGTTTGTACCGTACGGTTGTTTATCTTTGTTTTCTTTACCTTTGGTGTGTCCGAGGATCCCGTCAGCACCATGTCGACAGAGCATCCTGGGAGCAGCTCCACGCGAGAGGGGCTGAGGCTGAACACGGCGGACCTGTCCCTGCTAGCGGAGTGGGCCAGGGACACCCGGCCGGGAGCCTTATTCCCCCTCCGCGACGGCGTGATGGACGGCAGCGAGGTGATGTTTTCCTCTCGGGAGGTCTTGATCGACAGCGGGGCTCGCCCGGGGAACAGAGGGGAGTCGCCGGACGCCCAGTACAGACGGTGTAAACGCTGGCCACGGTTGGTCAGCCTGAAGTGGTACTGACATGGCCCTTGGCTTTATAGGAGACAAAGGGAAAAGGAGACAAACTCATTTGTATACAGTTTCCACCGTTTTGTGATGTCATTGATTGATTGATTGAAATATTTATTAACAGTTTGCAGAATTACAGTACATTTCAAGCACAAACTCATTACAAAGACTGTTAACTGTGAGTGGACGACCCAATTAAGCCTTGTTCAATTCATCAAAACATTTAGAGACGTACAAATAGACACTTCTATATAGTCAAAGAACAGAACAGGAATTCATCATAAGGGAGGTAAAAAGGGAAAAGAAACATATACAGTGAGGGGAAAAAGGGGTGGGCGGTGGGGGGGGGATTCAGATTTTACAGGGGCCAGTTTCGAATTGCAGCCGTCCGTAGGTGCCCTTTGAGAGCGGTTTTGAAGGAGTCAAGGGATTTGCATGTCTTAATGACTGTTGGTAGGTAAACCTGTCAGAGGTAAACATTTGGGTTTGGAGCCGTTGGATGCCGTTCTAACCTGAAGTGTGTCCCCAGGTCGAGGCTGGGGCCGAAGGGCCGGTCGCTCACGATGGTGGTGCCGGCGCCGGTGGCGGACAGGGGGACGGTGTGCGTCTGGCCGTCCTGGACAGCCAGCTGCAGCCTGTCCTGGAACAGAAGCGTGTCTTTCAGGTGTGCCACCAGCCTGAGCTCCAACTGTCCCTCTGGGGGCACCGTCCCCTCGCTAGGCTCCACACGCCACAGAGACTTGGTACGGAGCTGAACAGAAAGAGAGAGAGAGAGAGAGAGAGAGAAAGAGTGTGTGTGTGACACAGTGTTGATTTGGTCGACTCAAACTATGACGAATAATTTTTATAGACAAAAACTAAATAAAATGTAATAAAAGGTTAAAAATAAGCTATGACAACTAAAACGAACACGAAATTGTGCCAATTTAGTCAACAAATAAAAATCACACCCGTATGAAAGGGAGTGGTGCAACTCCGTGTGGAGGTTCCCGGGGGGTGTGTTCCAGACCCACAGGAACGCACCCAGAGGGCCGGGCCGGTTCCGGCGCGCCGCCCCCACGTCCGAAACGGTTGAGAAATGACAGAGTTACCGTGTGGCGGTCCCTCTACTGTACCCTCTACTGTACTGTACTGTCACTGTACTGGCACACCCGAAAGCATCATATATACAGTTAATACGTGCGTGTGTGTTTGTGTGTCTGTTAGGTTGCGCACAGGTGGTGAAAAACCACCATGCTGTTTTTGTGCTCTACCCACCCAGACACCCAGCCAGCCAGCCACCTACCCACCCACACACACAGCTCCGTAAGGGAGTGGTTGCACCACTCAAAAACTAGACTAAAATGTTAGGGACTAGTGAAGGAGAGATCCAGTACAACTAAAAGACAAGTCATTTTATGTTTGGTTGCGCTCGGGTGTTGCGCTCTGAAAATAGCAAATCGACAAGCTCACAGTGATGGTAAAATATCATGCAGTATACACTGTAACTGCGTCATCATAATTTGATGATATTTTAGGTGATATTTTGTGTAAATCTGAAGGTACTGTACTGTAAGCCTACTACCAACATTACTATGTGTAGAACAGTATTACTATTATGTAGAACAGTAGTTTCAAGTCAGACATCCAATGAATTTCATTTTTATAGCGCTTTTACAAGTGCTCAAAGCGCTTTACAATGGTCCATTCATTCATACATTGGGAGGTGAAGCGGCGAACAGTCGACGCCAGCGTCCTCACTTCCCACATTCACACACCAATGGTGGCAAGCTAAGCTGTGTTTGGTTTAGACCAAACACACCGCTGACCTCCTACCTTTTTGTTTTTCCCTCTATTCTCCCCCCCATGACACACAAAAACATTGAACCGTAGAAGCTTTAGGTATTGGATAAATAATATATATTACATATAATATAAATACAAAATAAATAATAATCACGACACTTTCCTCTCACATTTACAATCTCTCAGAACCTCTCTCAGAAATGTGATTTCCAAGTTAATTGCGTCCATACAGAATGGCTTGCACGAGATGAAACTTTTTATTTCCCTGCTCTATGGATCACCAAGCGATGGCATTTATTTGAATACGGCCGAATAATCTAATGAGAAAACAGACTCTTTCAAATCTTTTAAGTTCGTCTTGCGAGTCCCGTTCAACTCAGCTGGCCTGATCTCCCTCCTGCGCTGCTCATTGTACTGCGTCTGAGCACGCACTGGTTGAGGGTCACAATCACGCACTGGTTGAGGGTCACAATCAATGTCTATGCAGCATCGCTGATGATCAGGGTACTCACATATTTTACTTAAAATTTAGGCCTGACGTCGAAATAAAAAAAAACGTTCGCTCTGAAAGAATATATACCTATTCAAAGATTTGTGCCGCATTTTTACGATTTTTCAAAAATAGCAGACCTACAAGTTCATAGCTATGAGCTTATAGATCTGCTATTTTTCAATAGCTAAAGTATAACAGAATGCTTGAAACACCAAAAGGGGTTCCCGCCCAGAATGGGTTAAATAAAAGTATCAATTCTGCAATGTAAAAGTACTCAGTTACAGTACAAGTAAAAGTCCGGAATTCAAAATGTACTTGAGTAAAAGTACAAAAGGTATTGGCATCGAAATGTACCAAAACTACTCATTGTGCAGAATGTCCCATTTAAACATTTCTAAGGTATAACAATCTTTTGAAAATAGCAGATCTATACAAGCTCACAATGTGTCGCATCGTGAGCTTGTAGATCGGCTATTTTCCAATGGCCTGAAATGTATACAGGGCTGAAGTTCTCGCCCCCGTAGTGGCGAAAAATAAAACTTCTGGGAACTCAGATTAGGGGGCGACTCACACCTTCGCATCTAGCATACAACATTGATGCATGCTAGATGTATGAAAGGGTTTGTTTACATCTTGCCCCAATGCATTTCCAATGGAAGTCACATGGTTTGACACAACATTTGTGTTGTACGGCTTTCGGCTGTGTTTCGACTGCCCCCCCACCCCCTCATACAACACAAATGTTGTGTCAAACCATGTGACTCCCATTGGAAATGCATTGTGAGCTTGCATCAGTCAATAAGTCTCATACAACAAGCATACATCAATCTGTTGCGAAGGTGTGAGTCAGGCCTAGGGCTGAAGACGTTCATGTATAATCAAAATCTACAAAGTAACTAGTAACTAAAGTTTTCAAATGATTGTAGTGGAGTAAAAGTACTGTTTGCCTCTGAGATGTAGTGGAGGCGAGGTAAAAGTACTGCAAATTGGAAATACTCCAGTAAAGTAAAAGTACCTCAAAACTTAGGTGCAGTACTTAAGCAAATGTACTTAGCTACTTTACACGACTGGATGATGGATGATTTGAACATAAACCCTTAGTGGAGATTCTCAGAATGAGTCCTAGTATAGACCACAGCCGAAGCCACCGTGCAACCTATAGATAGAACAACACACCAGCATGCTGATCCACCAGGAATTACTGTATCTCCTTGAACCCTGCACGTCTTTCATTTCATTTCATTTCAACCTTTATTTAGTTCTCGGAGAACACACTGAGGGCTGAGACCCTCTTTTTCAGTGGTGCCGAGATTACAACACATCAACAATGTACAATAGGGGGGACAAAGAAAACAAAACATAGATGAGTAAAGTAAAATGACTGGTAATAATAACATAGTAATAACACATTACATAGTGATCAACTCAATTAAAACAGGTACAGTTGATATTTACCAACGTTGATATGTCAAGTTGAAAGCGATATAGAGAAGGAAGAGAGCTGTACTTTAGTGAAGTTTGTAGGGTGTTCCAAGTGTGTGGGGCAGCGCACTTGAAAGCAGTTTTTCCAGAAGTGGTGGAGGTATGTATTGTCTCAAGCATCAAATAGTCTTGAGAGCGTGTATGATGAGAAATAGTTTTCCATTGTAAAAGAGAGTTTAAATAAGAAGGTGAGTTCCCAATTAGAGCTTTATAGATAAATAAAAACCAGTGTTGGTCTCTTCTTGACGCAAGTGAGGGCCAGCCAACCTTATTGTACAGTATGCAATGATGGGTGTTATAGCTGTCGCCTGTTATAAATCTGAGGGCAGAATGGTAAACTGGGTCTAAGATTTTAAGTGTGGTAGCTGATGCGTTTCTGTAAATAATGTCCCCATAGTCCAAGGCGGAGATGAAAAGTGCTTCAATTAGTCTCTTTCTAGTAGGCCAAGGAAAGCAGGATCTGTTTCGGTAAAAAAAGCCAAGCTTCATTCGCAATTTCTTTGCTAAAATCTCAATGTGTGTGTTAAAAGTAAGTTTCTCGTCCAGCCAGATCCCGAGATATTTATAATAAGGTACTCGTTCAATGGTGGTGCCATTTGAGGTGTATAGCTGAGGCTCATTTCCATTTAAAGCTCTTCTCTTAGTAAAAAACATAAGTTTGGTCTTTTCAGCATTTAAAACCAATTTTAGATCCAGCAATGATTTCTGGAAAACATCAAAGGCAAGTTGCAACATATGAGTAGATTTCTCCACAGAGTCTGAGAAACAATATAAGATTGTATCATCAGCATATAAATGTATATTACAGGTTTGTAATGTATTTACAGTATTATTGATATATATAATAAACAGTATGGGACCCAAAATCGAGCCTTGGGGTACTCCTTTAGATATATGGAGGAACTCTGATTTTACAGTTCCAACTTTAACACATTGATGTCTCTCAGAGAGGTAATTTTTAAACCATGTACAGGCAATAGGATCAAAACCAATATGATATAATCTTTCTAAAAGCAATGTGTGGTCCACGGTATCGAAAGCTTTCGATAGGTCTACAAATAGTGCAGCACAAAATAACTTATTATCCAATGCTGAGGCAATGTCATTTAAGACTAATGTCGTGGCAGTTACTGTACTATGTTTGGCCCGGAAACCAGATTGGTAAGGACTCAAAACAGAATTATTTTGTAAGAACACTTTGAGTTGATTATTTACAAGGGATTCAAGAATTTTAGAGAGGCATGATAATTTGGAGATTGGACGATAATTATTTGGGTCATTTTTATCTTGTCCTTTGTGCAGGGGAACCACATGAGCCGTTTTCCAGGCTCTGGGAATAATACCAGATGAAATGGACAAATTGAAAATATAGCAGATTGGTTCTGTAATTAAGGGAGTAGAGGCCTTCAGAAGGAAAGGGTCCAGATTGTCCTCCCCAACTGATTTCTTTGGGTCTATGGTGGAAAGAGCATGAAATACCTCACTGGTGTTAAAAGGGGTAAAAGAAAAAGGGGTTTCTGAGGCAGACGGAGTGCTATCTCTAACGGAGGCAGCGGCAGCAGCATTTCCTATGTGCAAATTGTCAGCAGAGGCGGCATTTCTCATGAGCAAGTTGTCAAATAAGTGGCCCGCAGCAGCAAAGTGGTTATTAAAAGCTGTGCATATTTCTTTTTCATTAGTTAGGACATCATTTCCCATGCTGAGGTGAGTGGGGAGGGCAGTAGTATTTTGTTTTCTAGTGGTGTTTATTATATTCCAAAACTTTTTGGGATTAGGGTGAGTAGAATTATTTCCAAGTAGATGTACATAATAATTTGATTTGGCTTTAGTCACCAGCGCAGTACATTTGTTTCGTAGCTGTCTAAAAGCCAGCCAGTGAGAGGGGTCACCTGAGCGTCTGGCTATGGTCCAGGCTTTATTTCGTGACTGAAGTAGTGAAGATAGTTCATCCGTGAACCATTTATTTGACCTGTCTTTTACTCTAAATTTTTTAAATGGAGCATGTTTATCAGCCAAAGAGTTAAAAGAAGTGATAAAGAAATCAAGTGCAGATTCAGCATCAGGTATGTGGAAGATATTTGGCAGATTACTATGGTGAAGATCATGTGAGAATGCTTGTGCATTAAAGGTTTTAAAATTTCTCCTAACTAAAATCTTTGGCTTAGATTTTTCTAGCCTATCGTTTCTGATGCAGGCAATCGGACAATGGTCGCTAACACCAAGAGCAAACACACCACTAGAGGTGTATTTGTCTGGTCTGTTTGTCAGAATAAGATCAAGGAGAGTGGACTTTTGGGGTCTTTTCAAATTGGGTCTGGTTGGCTCAGAGATTAATTGTGTTAAGTTTAGATCTACACAGGCGTCCTTTAAGTTATTTGATACATCTGAGTACCAATCCCAGTTTACATCGCCGCTAATCAGGAGTTCCGAGTTTGAATAGGAGGAGAGTAGTTCAATCAGCAGTTTTAATGAGTCTGGGGCAGCAGCAGGGGGTCTATAGATCCCTACTATTGTTAGAGAACATGTTTGACCCAGATCCAGCTTTAGTGCAATAAATTCAAAATGTTTTGGAACTGAAACAGATTTAAGCACAGTAACGGTGAACCTAGTTTTTACATAGATGGCTACGCCACCTCCCCTACTGACTCTGTCAGTTCTATATATATTATATTCATTTAAAGCAATGTCAGAATCGGGGATCGTTTGTTTAAGCCAAGTTTCTGTGAGAATAAGAATGTCAGGATCAGCCTGAGAAACCAAAATCTTGATATGGTCAAGTTTGTTTGCCTGACATAAGCTTCTAATATTATAGTGCACTAGGCCCAAACCTTTCCTTGATTTGAAAGTAGCAGGATCACATGTGGAGACAGGTTTGATGTGACGTCTGATCATTGTGTTAATGCAGTGGTTTTCAACCAGTGGTCCGAGGACCACCAGTGGTCCAAGAGGAGGTTCCAGGAGGTCCCCAGCTAAATGACACTCAAGACGTGCTGCTTATATGGCCAGTACATAATTCATTCCATATGTTGATCTGACCTAGCCTGGCTGTAGCCAGGCTAGATCTGACCCCCCATGCCACTGCAGCGCCAGCGCTCGCCCAGCAGTCTGCTGTCAACGAGGCGGATGCGTGTGCCTTGTGCGTGCGTGCGTGCGTGCGTGCGTGCGTGCGTGCGTGCGTGCGTGCGTGCGTGCGAGCAAATGAAAACATGCACCAATTGGCCAGTGAGTGACTTTAAGAATCATAGATCACGTTCTCAGTGTTTGTGCAATGGGGCGAGAGTTGAGCCGGTGAAAGCAGACTCGGAGCGGGTCGATACGAGGGTGATCATATAGTGAGGAGGTGCAGCGGTCGTGGTGGTGGGGGGGGGGGGAGGGGGGGGGGGTGCGTCGGTCCAGAGACAGGGGCAACGTGACTGAAATCCCAATAATCACATCAAACCTGTCACTTCCCACTGGTTGATTAGCATCGATTATCTTTGTAACACATGGAGAGGTCCACAGGGTTTGGAACTAAAATCTGCAGCCTGTTTCGCCTCTTAAACTATTTCACTTTATATGTCACAAGAGTACTACTGACTTGAGTCAGAGACAATGGCAGAGACAAATAGTGAGACTGAGGATGAATGAGTGGCCATCTGGAGAACCATGATCTGTATGTTCCTTCATCACAGACTAAATGTTAGAAATATGACCTACAAAGCCAGTAAAAGTAAAAGTGCAGTAACTACAAACAAAATGTAACTGGAACATGTGTTTAAAAGTGTTTCAACTGGTCAGCCAAATGAGATATCGGCATAAGTGATATTACACGAATTGTATATCTCTTCTTGAGGTAATTGTTATCCATAATTCTAGCTAATTCACTTGACTTTTGGGATACACAAATAAGTCGGTGTGTCTGTATACTACTGCACTTTGGCTTTGCAGGAAACAGATCACTTCATGTCTTTATCTGAACAACTTGAACCATAGCATCCCCATTCTGGGGGCAAAGATATTTGGTGTAGAGGGAACAAAAGATAGGGGCCGCCTAGCATAGAGCCCTGGTGGACTCCGGTCAACTATAGGTCAAAATATGGGGTCTGAGTGGTTCAACTTAAAGATGGAGTGCCACAATTTTTGTATTTTTCCAGTTTTTCATGTGTCTATGAGGTGACAGTACTTCATTAGACACCCTGCAGTCGTTTTTATGTGCAATGGTGTATTAACTTTGTATTTAGGGTTTCTTCCTGGAGGCTGAACCCTTGACAGTCAAACGGGCCAATGAAATAAACAGTAATATAGTGACATCACATTATCAGCCCCTCCCCTAACCCCTCCCCCTTTATCATACAACTACAGCTGTGGGTGCGGCTTCAGTTCAGGTGGACCACCCATCACCCACATAAAAACCCACATAAAAACATTTTAACAAATACTGTACACTTTTTTGAAAAAAATCATACCTCCTTATATAACAATAAGACCTGATGATCATGTTTTAGGGTGGAAAAAAATCACGGCACTCCATCTTTAAGCAAACCATACACATCCTTCTTCTGTGTGTTCTCACCGACTGCGCCTAATAAATGTTTGACAGAGACCGGTTTGTGAAAGCATAATGAAACCTCAGCAGTATAGGCTTGGTAAAAACCGGATAATTATGTTATGCTTTAGCTATTGAAAAATAGCAGATCTACAAGCTCATAGCGCGCCACCGAGTGGCGCGCTACGAGCTTGTAGGTCTGCTATTTTTGAAAAATCGTGATTTCAGAAAACCGACTGCGCCTAATAAATGTTTGACAGAGACCGATTTGTGAAAGCATTATGAAACCTCAGCAGTATAGGCTTGGTAAAAACCGGATTCCTTAGGTTAGACCCTGACAGGCCGTCTGTCCCACTCCAATGACAAGAGGAAAGTGGCCAGCATGAGTTTCTCCTACAACAGCGGCCGCGATCTTTAGGCATCAAGTCTATTTGCGCGTCTCTCTCTCTCTGCCAGCCAATATCGAGCGGAGTGTAATGTAATTCTAGGAGCATCGGCATCGATTGACGCCTGAGAACACTGGGAGAGAAACTCCTCCCTTCAACCCTGCATGAGTATGCTGCTGCCGCACGGCTTCTAGAGGAGAGAGAGGAGGACGGGGTCACATAGCTGCACCGGAGCTGCCCGCTTGTGTGTGTGTGTGTGTGTGTGTGTGTGTGCGTGCGTGCGTGCGTGCGTGCGTGCGTGCGTGCGTGCGTGCGTGCGTCGTGCGTGCGTGCGTGCGTGCGTGCGAGCGTGCGCGCCATGTGTGTGTGTGTGCTTTGCATTTACTATACTTACGAGGTCTATAGTATAGAATTTGAGAAATAGACAATATGAGGACCATCTTCTGGTCCTCACAAGGAAATGGATGTTCTTTTGGTTAGAAAAGATATGGGGAGTTATAGGCTTACAATTAGGAAAAGATTCAGGTTGGAATTTGGTTGATATGATTACATATTAGACCAATGCATTTATTCTTGTAGACCTGCTATTTTGGTAGACAGCACTGCAGGCACGCCAAACTTCACTAAAAAAAAAAAAGAAAAAGTCCTTGCAAGTATACAATTGTGTGAGATGCGTGCATGCGTGCGATGCGTGCATACATGCATGCGTGTGTGTGTGTGTGTTATATATGGTAATGCCTATGTCAGCTCGGGCAGTATCGAGGCAACGGTTCCAGTCACTGCTTTATTCCCAGGGGATCCCAGCAGACCGTGCAGCGCTGATGGGGTTGAGGCCAACATTATACGGGGGGGGGGGGGAAGAAACACCACACATGATGAACTGTACATCTCATGTTGCGCTGGGGTTTATTGCCTCATTTACTGTGCCAGGAATACAAGAGACCGAGATAAGTGGAATACCATTATTCAAAATGATGACTGTGCTGAAGCAGCCGACGCAGCACTGATGATTCAATTTGATCTGGTCTTGCGCTTGATTAGAAAACACATCATGTTAACCCATTTTGGGCGGGAACGCCTGTTGGTGTTAGCATTATGTTATGCTTTAGCTATTGAAAAATAGCAGATCTACAAGCTCATAGCGCGCCACCGAGTGGCGCGCTACGAGCTTGTAGGTCTGCTATTTTTGAAAAATCGTGAAAATATTTATTTCAGAAAACTGGAGGATTTAGAAGATTTTTTTTTAATTTTGAGGTCAGGCCTAAATGGGTTAAATAACGCAAATGTTCAGTACAATTCTTTTTGCGTGCTCATGAAATCAACGCACATTGGTTCCTTTTCTCAGTGCATTCTTCTTCTGCCAGCAACCTTTTCATTTAACGACTTTATTATTATCCGACCAACACACAGTAATAACAGCAATTCACTTAATCCATTTAGGCCTGACGTCGAAATAAAAAAAGTCTTCTGAAATAATATATGTTCAAAGATCTGTGCCGCATTTTCACGATTTTTCTAAAATAGCAGACCTACAAGCTCGTAGCGCGCCACTCGGTGGCGCGCTATGAGCTTGTAGATCTGCTATTTTTCAATAGTTAAAACACCAAAAGGGGTTCCCGTACAGAATGGGTTAATATATAGGGGCAAAAGACGCTAGAGGGCCTATTGGGAATGCACCTTTAAATGGAACGATTATTCAAATCAATCAGTCAAACTAAAGAGCAATTAAATTATCATCATTCAGTTTAATCACTGATTTAATTACCAATTAACCCATTTAGGCCTGACGTCAAAATAAAAAAACGTTCGCTCTGAAAGAATATATATATTCAAAGATTTGTGCCGCATTTTTACGATTTTTTAAAAATAGCAGACCTACAAGCTCGTAGCGCGCCACTCGGTGGCG
>NC_136810.1:51069677-51082177 GCF_951216825.1 Electrona antarctica
AGAGTTAGTCTCTACCACCACCTCAGGAACCAGCTCAGTGGCCTTGTGGTTAGAGTGTCCGCCCTGAGACTGGGAGGTCGGTGTTCAATCCCCGGCCGGGTCATACCAAAGACTGTAAAAATGGGACCCAGTGCCTCCCTGCTTGACACTCAGCATCGAGGGTTGGATTGGGGGTAAGTCCCTGCGACATACTAGCGTCATGTCCAGGGGGTGTACTTGTACATCAAGCTGCCTCACGTTACAGAAACAGGAGATGGGCTCCTACTCACACTCATGGTCATACGCTGGACTTGGTTTTTACCTTAGGTTCAAGCCTTAGTGCCCTTTTTATTGATGAGTTGTTTGTGTCTGACCATAAGGCCATTTATTTTAATATAGTTTTTAATGTTGACACTACTCAATCCACTAAACGCAAAGTCCAATCACGTATACTCTCAACAGTCACTCTGCTGAAAAATTCTCTAACACCTTTACTCTTCTCAGTAATGACTTGACCTTCCCCACTCAGACAAACGACTTAGTCGGTTGTTTTAATATTTTATGTTCGACTGCCATTGATTTGGTAGCCCCTGTTAAACTCAAATCTATTGCTTCGCAAAACCCATCCCCATGGATGACTGAAAGTATACGTGGACTGAAGAGAGACTGTCGAAGGGCCGAGCGGAGGTGGAAAGGTAATAAACTGGAGGTTCATTATACAGTTGGGTGCCACCGATATGGTCCCTTATTATTTGACCCATTTAGGCCTGACCTCAAAATTTAAAAAAATCCTTCTAAATCCTCCAGTTTTCACGATTTTTCAAAAATAGCAGACCTACAAGCTCGTAGCGCGCCACTCGGTGGCGCGCTATGAGCTTGTAGATCTGCTATTTTTCAATAGCTAAATTATAACATAATGTTTAAAACACCAAAAGGGGTTCCCGCCCAAAATGGGTTAACTGTCCTTTTGCGCAGATCACGCAAACCTCAGCAAAAAGAAAAGGACAATATCGATGGCCTCCAACTGTAATAAACTGGAGGTTCATTATATACAAATGAAAGAATTGCTTTTAAAATATAACCAGTCAGTAAAATTGGCAAGAAATGCTTTTTTCTCTGATCTTATAAATAAGAACAGGAATAATCCCAGAGTTCTGTTCTCTACTGTTGACCGATTGGTCAACCCTGCTCCTACTCCTGTCCCTGGTTTTCTCGAATGACGACTGTGAAATGTTTTTATCATTCTTTTTAAATAAGATCACAAACATAAGATCTTATCCCAACCCTCCACCCCTTCTGAGTGAGTTCAGCCAAGTCTCTATCACACACTTAACTAAAATCGTTTTTAAAATGCATCCCTCTTCCAGTCAACTTGATTTTATCCCATCCACCATTTTTAAAGATGCTTTTAATGTTTTAGGTTTGCATGTATTGTCTATCGTCAACAGCTCCCTTAGCTCCGGTTGTGTTCCTGACTATTTTAAACATGCTGTTATCCAACCACTTTTAAAGAAACCCAACCTTGACCCGTCCCTTCCTTTTAACTACAGACCCATATCCAAACTACCTTTTATCGCTAAGATTTTAGAGAAAGTGGTATGTGAGCAGTTACTTTTAATGGTTGAAAATAATTCAATCTTTGATAAATTCCAGTCAGGCTTTCGCCCAAAGCACTCGACTGAAACAGCACTACTCCGGGTCTCAAATGACATATTAATGCGTGCCGACTCTGGGGAATGTTCGCTCTTGTTGCTCCTAGATCTAACTGCCCCCTCGGGGGGTCGCCAAATTATTTTAGGGGGTCCCCAAATTATTAAAAAAAAAAAAAAAAAAAAAAACATTTTATTTTCACGATTTTTCAAAAATAGCAGACCTACAAGCTCGTAGCGCGCCACTCGGTGGCGCGCTATGAGCTTGTAGATCTGCTATTTTTCAATAGCTAAATTATAACAATGCTTAAAACACCAAAAGGGGTTCCCGCCCCAAAATGGTTTAAGGTTATTGTAGCAGTCAATTTATATTGGGGGTCGGGAGGGGGCGGGGCGGGGGTCCCGAGACATTGCCAAAGCATTTCCGGGGGTCCCCGGCCAAAAACGTTGAGAACCCCTGTTTTAATCAGTCGTTTTAATCAAGTCTCTTATCACTGTTATGCTGATGACACTCAGCTGTACTTTTCTTTTAAATCCCCTAACCATAGTAAGCTGTCTATTTTAAAAGAGTGTCTAAATTCCATCAAGGAATGGATGGCACAGAACGTTCTACAGCTAAACCCTGATAAGACAGAAATCCTGATCATAGGACCTGAGACCATCCAGGCTGAAATACAGCAGTCCTTGGCTATAACGGCCAATTACCCGAAGACTTCAAAGAATTTAGGGGTTATTTTTGATCAGCAATTGAATTTCGAACCACAGGTTAAAAAGGTCGTCCAAACTTGTTTCTTCCAACTGAGAAACATCTCTAAGATTAAGTGCTTATTAACTTCACAGGATCTCAAAAAACGTATCCATGCTTTTATTTCAACCCGCTTGGATTACTGTAATTCATTGTTCACCACCCTGAGTCGCTCCTCAATGCATCGTCTCCAGCTTGTGCAAAATGCCGCTGCGAGACTGTTAACAAATACACACAGAAGGTTGCATATTACACCTGTGCTCGCCGCCTTACACTGGTTACCAATTGACTCCAGAATTGTTTTTAAAATTGTATTAATTACTTATAAATCCCTCTATGGGCTGGGACCAATATATTTAACTGAGCTACTCCACCCTAAGCTAAATACGAGACAACTTAGGTCTTCTGATAAAGGCCTTCTGATTATCCCTGCTACCAAGCTGAGAACTAAAGGTGATCGAGCCTTCTCCTCCATAGCACCTACTCTGTGGAACGAGTTACGTCTTAACACATTTTGTGCCCAAGACTGGTATTACCGCACGTGCAGTGCCCAAGACGTCTGTGGCCGTCTTTGGAAAAAAAAAAAAAAAAAAAGATTTTTTTGAAAGGCGCTTTATAAATAGAATTACCTTACCTTACCTTACCCTACGAGCCTCATGGTTCGGCAAGGCTACTTATTTACCACCTCAGGTACCACACACCTGTTGGAAAAGACGGCTGGGCCTTTTGGCGGGCCTCGATGGCAGGCCCTGATGGCGTCGTAATGGCCGAATTTACACTTGGTTGCATGCTGAAAATAACCAATCTACGAGCTTGTAGATCTGCTATTTTCAGAGCACAACACCCGATCGCAAACAAACATGAAATGTGCGCACGGGCGGGCACACACATGCACAGGTTGCACACGCACACACGAGCGCGCGCACACACACACAGACACAGACACAGGCACAGGCACAGGCACAGGCACAGGCACAGGCACAGGCACAGGCACAGGCACAGGCACAGGCACAGGCACAGGCACACGCACAGGCACAGGCACAAGCACAGGCACACGCACACGCATACGCACACACACACAGTTTCTCAAATAGCATCTGTGCTTGATACTCATTTGTTAATCTGACCTGGCGTTTATTGGCAGAGTCAGGACTTCTTCCCCAACACCTTCTACATCCACCACCAGCGCAAGCCTGTAGCTCTGCACTGTGTTGGAGCACAACGTCACCTAGAGAGAGTAGCACACACGCACGCACGCGCGCGCGCACGCGCACACACACACACACACACACAGACACAGACACAGACACAGACACAGACACACACACACACACACACACACACACACACACACACACACACACACACACACAGCATTGACAAAATAAAAGGGCGTTCCTACTCAAATCAACAATTACAATTTTCAATTTGGGCATTTAGGGCTCTATCTTTTGTATTTTTATGCCTGCTATTGCATGGATTGATCTTTTGTTGTTTTCTTCTGCTCGTCGCTGTAAAGCACTTTGTGACTATGTCTAGAAATGTGCTAGATAAATAAATGCATTGTCATTATCTTGCAACTTTTAGGACCAATTCATTTTCAGCAGAAACACTCTTAACAGGTTCAATATTAGACCATTTTGGGCGGGAACCCCTTTTGGTGTTTTAAACATCATGTTATAATTTAGCTATTGGAAAATAATAAGTGAACCGGTTGAAAAAAGGGGCCTCATGCAGGCGATGGTGGCCACCTGCTGTTAGGGCTTTACCTCCACAGTGAGGTCTGACATGGCGCGCACGGCGCCCGCGGCCGGCCTCACAGTGAACTCTGAGGGCCGTGCGCCCGCAGCGTCCATAGCGGCGCCGCCGTGCCACTGGTTTCTGGACAGCTCGGACACCTGGACGGCGCTGGACACGCTGGCTGGCCCGGAACCGTCGCCCGACACCCGCAGGACAAACACCATTGGCACCAGGGAGGTGTTGAAGAGGGTGCACGTCAAGGTGTGGGGGAAGCCTACACGGAGCCAGAGAGGGAGGGAGGGACAAGAGGCCAGAGAGAGAGGGAGCCAGAGAGAGAGGGAGCCAGAGAGAGAGGGAGCCAGAGAGAGAGGGAGGGACAAGAGGCCAGAGAGAGAGGGAGCCAGAGAGAGAGGGAGGGACAAGAGGCCAGAGAGAGAGGGAGCCAGAGAGAGAGGGAGCCAGAGAGAGAGGGAGCCAGAGAGAGAGGGAGGGACAAGAGGCCAGAGAGAGAGGGAGCCAGAGAGAGAGGGAGCCAGAGAGAGAGGGAGGGGACAAGAGGCCAGAGAGAGAGGGAGCCAGAGAGAGAGGGAGGGGACAAGAGGCCAGAGAGAGAGGGAGCCAGAGAGAGAGGGAGCCAGAGAGAGAGGGAGCCAGAGAGAGAGGGAGGGGACAAGAGGCCAGAGAGAGAGGGAGCCAGAGAGAGAGGGAGCCAGAGAGAGAGGGAGGGACAAGAGGCCAGAGAGAGAGGGAGCCAGAGAGAGAGGGAGCCAGAGAGAGAGGGAGGGGACAAGAGGCCAGAGAGAGAGGGAGCCAGAGAGAGAGGGAGCCAGAGAGAGAGGGAGGGACAAGAGGCCAGAGAGAGAGGGAGCCAGAGAGAGAGGGAGCCAGAGAGAGAGGGAGGGACAAGAGGCCAGAGAGAGAGGGAGCCAGAGAGAGAGGGAGCCGGAGAGAGAGGGAGCCGGAGAGGGACAAGAGGCGTCATAGAAGGAGAGGGAGTGAAAAACAGGGCAGTGGTGGAAAATAACATCTACTGCACTTAACCCATTTTGACCTGGGATCAGATTCTAAAAATGTCTTCTACATCCTGACAGTTTTCTGAAAAAGCTATGTTTCTATGTCAGTGGTTCTTCAATTTTTCAAAAATAGCAGACCTACAAGCTCGTAGCGCGCCACTCGGTGGCGCGCTATGAGCTTGTAGATCTGCTATTTTTCAATAGCTAAAGCATAACATAATGCACCAAAAGGGGTTCCCGCCCAAAATTATTTTACTGCTAAGTACGAACATGTTCGTAACTAAAGCTTTACACCAAATAGGAAACGATTTAGCCGAAAATCAGCTTTCAACATTGGCCCGGTTGCTAGGCAACGCCTCCGTCCCCCCCTGCACCAGGATCTTTGCACACGGCCCCCATAGACCTCCGATCTTTACAATGGCGGTCTCCATGCTGGTAAAGCGAAAATGAAACTACTACCCGGATATAGAGAATATGCCCTGGCAGGGTTTAACTACCTTCTGCCGCCACCAGGTGGCAGACAACTTGTACAATTATGAGATATAATTACTTTACTGAAGTATTTGCAATTTTCTGTACTTTTACTTCGACTCCACTCCATCTCAGAGACAAATATACTACAATTATTTGAAAACTTTTAGTTACTTAGTAGATTTTGATTTACATACATTAACCACTTCAGCCCTATACATTTCGGCAATTTGAAAATAGCCAATCTTCAAGCGCACAATGCATCTCAATGAGACGCATTGTGAGCTGTAGATCTGGAAATTCTGCAAAATGAGTACTTTTGCTTTTGGTACTTTAAGTAGGCCTACATTTCTATGTCAATACCTTTGTACTTTTACTCAAGTACATTTGTAATTACAGACTTTTACTTGTAACAGAGCATTTCCACACTGTAGAATTGATTTAAAAAATTGAGTACTTTTTTCCACCACTGGCTATGGATTATAAAATGCTTACAATGCTCTTCACACCAACACATTCCAAGAAAGGTGAAATAGAATGAAATTCTATTATGAGGATTTTGCTCATCCCTCCCTTTCAATCTCACAGTCACATTATGCACTATCCCAGGGGTTCTCAACCCGTGGGTCGCGACCCCTTGGGGGGTCGCCAAATTATTTTAGGGGGTCCCCAAATTATTAAAAAAAAAAAAAAAAAAAAAAAAGATTTATTTTTAAATTTTATTTTCACTTTTTTTCAAAAATAGCAGACCTACAAGCTCATAGCGCGCCACTCGGTGGCGCGCTATGAGCTTGTAGATCTGCTATTTTTCAATAGCTAAATTATAACAATGCTTAAAACACCAAAAGGGGTTCCCGCCCAAAATGGTTTAAGGTTATTGTAGCAGTCAATTTATATTGGGGGTCGGGAGGGGGCGGGGCGGGGGTCCCGAGACATTGCCAAAGCATTTCCAGGGGTCCCCGGCCAAAAACGTTGAGAACCCCTGCACTATCCAAACCAAAGTTTCACTGTCCAAGCATCCATTATTATTACAATACTTTGACTTTGAGAACAAAGGCCCACATTCTGAAGCTGAAAGAAAATAAGCTGGAGTTTACAGTACAGTGTGTGTAAATAAACACACACACACGCACGCACGCACGCACGCACGCACGCACGCACGCACGCATGCCAGAAGCTTCAAATCGTGAAATGCGAAAGCCTTTAACAGGTCTGCCATTCATCACTCTTTCTATTAGATAAAGCAGGAGTTTTGTCTTTTTGTTCTTGGTTCTGCTGAGTTGCCTGACTTGCCTCTACGACGCAATCACACCATCGTTTGTCCTTAAACCGCTTTTCTCAGCAGGTTTTTCAAATTATCCTTTGAATGAATCGTATCAGATTTTACAATCATTGAATCGTCACACTGACATATAGTTACTTAATATCTATCCAGCACATTAAGTTAAGTCCACGAGGTTAGTACAGCATAATCTATGACTAGTGCTTTACAGTATGTGTTTTTGATTGTGTTAAACTTGTACAGTTACTCACCAAAGGCAACATCTCCAAAGTTGAGCTCTGAAACGTTGAAGTTAAAAGTGGGGCCAACGACACGGCCTCTGAAAACCAACACAAAACACATGACTGATAATAACTGATAATACTATATAAACCAAAGCACTGACATATCACAACAGATATGACATCATGCCAATTAGTATAATGACTACAAAGACAAAGTGCAGTAACTAAGAGAAACAAAAAAAAGAAAAACTGATAAATGGGGTAAAAAGTGATTCAACATGGTCAGCCAACTATTATGTTAACCTTGTCAAAGTTTTTTCTGCCTGGGACCAAAATAGGGAATTGATCCTTTCACACTGTGTGTTTCTGCCCGACATATTATGCAATGTGGCCCCTCTGGAGTGAGTGTGTAAATATTAGTGGCCCTCTGAATCTACAGTAACCTCACCGGAACGTCAAGGCGAGTGGCTGTGGCTGGCCCGTGACCGTGAGCAGCAGGTCCTCAGAGAAATGTCCCAGGGAGCCGCTGGAGAAGACGACCTCGAGAGCTTGACAGGCCCCCGGGGGAACCACGCCCTCCTCGGGGCTGGAGGAGAAACAACGGCCAAAGGTGCTGTCAGGGCAGGACACCTTGAACGGAGCGTCGATCAGACCTCTGTTGGACACCAGCACCTGGAAATGTACAAGGTAATGATACAGTGATACTGAGCAAGGATTTCGTCAATAAGTGTACAGCGGTGGGAAAAGTACTCGCATATTTCACTTAAGTAAAAGTATCAATACTGCACCCTGTTACAAGTAAAAGGCCGGAATTCAAAATGTACTTGAGTAAATGTACATCAAAATGTACTTAAAAGGGCATCAAAATGTACTTAAAGTATCAGAAGTTAAAGTACTCATTATGCAGAATGTCTCATTTCATGTTTTTGATATTTAGTCGACTGATATCTGCCCATAGATCCGAAGTCCCGTTAGTCCGAACATGCATTAAGGTTGGCGAACATGCGCTGCTGGTTGGCGAACATGCGCTGCTCCCGTGCTTGCGGTTATGTTTAGGGTTAGGGTTAGAGATAGGCTTAGTCATTTCGGAACAATGGGAGGTCGGAACAATGCCACGGAACCTAATCGACTAAGACTAGACTAAGACTAAACAATTTATTCAAGACTGTAAGACTAAATCAGAAGTTTTGCTGTCAGTACATTCATGTCAATAAATAAAATAAAATAAAATCTAAAACCTAGAACACACCCCCTACCTACCTCATAACAGTTCTTGGCCCCTATGAAAACGTTTTGCATGTCCATTAGGTTGTAGCTGAACTGGAGTTTGGGTCCTAGGCCGTCTCCCGTGACTGTCAGAGGCAGACAGCATTCACGGCCTGCACACGGATGTGAACGAACACACAGACGCACACAGACGTGAACGAACACACAGACACACACAGACGTGAACGAACACACAGACACACACAGACGTGAAAGAACACACAGACGCACACAGACGTGAACGAACACACAGACGGACACAGACGTGAACGAACACACAGACGTGAACGAACACACAGACGGACACAGACGTGAACGAACACACAGACGTGAACGAACACACAGACGGACACAGACGTGAACGAACACACAGACACACACAGACGTGAACGAACACACAGACGTGAACGAACACACAGACACACACAGACGTGAACGAACACACAGACGTGAACGAACACACAGACACACACAGACGTGAACGAACACACAGACGGACACAGACGTGAACGAACACACAGACGTGAACGAACACACAGACGCACACAGACGTGAACGAACACACAGACGGACACAGACGTGAACGAACACACAGACGGACACAGACGTGAACGAACACACAGACATGAACGAACACACAGACGGACACAGACGTGAACGAACACAGACGTGAACGAACACAGCCAGAGTAACAAACAACACACAAAAACAAAGAGAAGCAAGAAAGACATGGATTTTAGCTCATCAACACTGAAGATCTAGGGCCCTATTTGCGTCAGTGCTAAACCCCTTATACCTAAACTTCTTTGCCTTTCGTACTAAGTAGTTGCAAAACATTTTTGAATAGTTCAAATAGCCGATCTACAAGCTCACAACGTGTTGACGTAGAACGGCTAGTTGAACAACTAGCCAATGTTTTTCAAAATAGTAAAAAGGCAGTAGGCGCGTCAGTCGCTCCCCATCTGAAAAGGCCTTAAGAGACTAGTGCATACTGAACTACATAAGGCTAAAGTCCTTCCCACAGCTGGCCTATGGGGTCTAATCCGACCTGATGCCATTTACTGCATCTCTTCCCTACTGCTCTCTATCAAAATGAAGCAAAAATGCTGAAAATGTTTAATAATAAATAAATAATAATATTTCCCCCGTCTTCCAGAATGTATTGATGAAGGGCGTCTCCTTCAAATGTATCCCAGGGAGAGACATAGGAAGAAATGACGGCTTAAGGGAGCTTAAGAAAATTAGAATGTATATACTATTTGTATGATAATGTAACTACGTATACAGTATGGGCAATTTAGGTGCATGCTCTTAATCTCACGAAAGTAGTCCTAATATGTTTTGAATACAGTCAAATCTTTCGGTTAAAACTTAATCTTTTGTCTGTGCAAGCCATTCTGAGTAGCACACGTGCCCTAGTTTTCAGGTCACCTGCAGCAGCCTCAGAAAACATGGAAATGTATGTAAATCTGGCCTCCGGCGCAGGAAGACACACACACAGGCCACATGCAAAACTACAAACTGCTCTTGACAAGCAATGCGGACGAGACAGGGATTTGTTGTTGCCCTGTGCTTTGTCTTTATTATGAAAATGAGATCAGGCAAGGTAGAAAGAAGTGTGTATATACTGTGGTCCTGTGTAGCTCCGTGGGTAGAGCACAGGATTAGTGGTAGGGGTTTCCTTTCCTACTTTGCATAAAAGCATCTACCAAAAAGGCATATATTATTATTATCAGGGGTCGTCTATATATCCGTACAATCACTCTGAGAGTGTACAAACCTGGAGTGTACCAAATGGACTCATAAGGGTTCATTTGGTTATTATTCTGTCTTCTTTAACTCATTTACTGTAGGTCTGACCTCAAAATTAAAAAAAAAATCTTCTAAATCCTCCAGTTTTCTGAAATAAATATTTTCACGATTTTTCAAAAATAGCAGACCTACAAGCTCGTAGCGCGCCACTCGGTGGCGCGCTATGAGCTTGTAGATCTGCTATTTTTCAATAGCTAAATTACAACATGATGTTTAAAACACCAAAAGGGGTTCCCGCCCAAAATGGGTTAATACAAGTAATATTGATATCCTTTCTCTCATTGAGTCTCGTGTGTGAATAGAGGTAAGACAAACAAGGGAGGTTATTGTTCGAGGAGAATAGTTTGCCTTTTCTCAATTCAGTCTCTGAAGTAATTTCACATCACTTTCGATGAAATGATTTCAGAGAGAGAGTGAATCGAGAAGAGGCAACGTATTCCTCTCGAACAATAACCCCCCTTGTTTGTCTTAGCTCTATTCACACAAAAGGAAGATTGAACGAGAGAAAGGATCAATTACTTTTATTAAAGAAGACAGACGAATATACAGTACAGTACATCTGTAGAAAGCCTGATCTGTCTCCTTATAACTATACGGTGGAAACAAATAGAACAAAGTGAACGTCTCAGTGCCTGCTGTGCATCTGGCTACTCGATAGACAGGAGCAGTGTTTTACACTTTGTTCAATGCCACCTAATATCCAAGTGTAATACTCAGAATCCAACAAAAATACTTTACTTTTTGAAGCTTTATACCTTCAATTCAGTTCATATCATTTCACTTCCCCCTTTTGGTGTTTCAAGCATTCTGTTATACTTTAGCTATTGAAAAATAGCAGATCTACAAGCTCATAGCGCGCCACCGAGTGCCGCGCTACGAGCTTGTAGATCTGCTATTTTTGAAAAATCGTGAAAATATTTATTTCAGAAAACTGGAGGATTTAGAAGATTCTTTTTAAATTTTGACGTCAGGCCTTGGACGAGTTTTTCTCCCAAAGGCCCACACTGCCAAGTAGTTAGAAGAGTTTGGAGGGGGGGGTTTGCTCAGAGAACAGCACCCTCTTGTATAAAAACACCAGAGTCACTGTCCTGCAGGATTAGGAACGTGAAGCCATCGCAAAAACTGTAACCAGGAAAAAGAAAAGGCAAACTGCCTTTGCCCAAATCCATTTATCCGATTTACTTGCTCCTCATGCTTGCCTCTCTGATGCAAGGAAGCTGAGGGCAGCGCCGAAATATGGCTGCAGCTGTGTAGTTCTAATTGCTGTCTCTATCCCCCGTAACTGCAATGAGAGCCTACACAACCAAGAATTTCACCCATGTTACTTTTCAGGGAGAAAAAAAAAGTCTGGGTCCGAGTCCACTTCAATTCGGCATAGAGTAGCACAAACATCTCTCACTCTCTGCTGATTTCTGATCGTCTGCACCTTTGTTAAATTGACACACACGCACACATGTACACACACACACTCCTCTCTCTCTGTGTCGCTCTAAGTAATTAGTCTCATGTCGCGCAGCTGCGCATAGTTTCTCCCGGCGGATCCTGCCGGGAGCTGCCTATGCCATAAAAAGCATAGGTGAGTTCCAGGCTACTTGTAATGTGATGTGACAAATAAAGTTTGATTTGATGATTGATTTGATTTACCTGACTTTTACCCAGACAATGGGACATACTCTCACCTAAAATGTTAAACTTTAAAGTTCATTTTGAACCTTCACAATGGCACTATAATAAGCCTCTTTGGAACATCATGTCTTGAACTTTAGAGAATTACTTCTCTCAGAGCTGCACACTCTCCGCCGGGCATCGCTCTCGCTTATCAATGGAGTTGCCAGCTCTGCCTTATACACAGTACAGTAGAGCCAGTGTTTCCTCAAAGCCATTCATCAGGGACGCCCCTCACTGTTGGAACACGCTGTACCGGCGTGCCGCCATATAGAGCCTGCTGCCTGAACAATGCAGGCCGAAACAACCATCGTATACCGTTCACCCGAAACTGAATTTATGGCAACAGCAATAGAGTTGATACAAAATGTGAAGAGGAATTTTAGCAAGTAGTGGGCAAGAAAAGCACTGAGGCCATTGATAGGTTTTTGAGACTTGTAGATCTGTTATTTTGGTGGATTTGTTTACATGCCCTGCATAATTATAAATCATATGCCCTGTGCCCTGCATAATTATGAATTGTTACTTATGCCCCATGTCCTGGATTTTTCATATCTCAGGCCCTGTGTCCCACTGACTTAAATCTTCTCCCCCAGCCCGCGAGTAAGATATAGAATTGTTATTTCCCGTTTATCTCCTCCCTGTTGGAAAACA
>NC_136810.1:51087177-51092177 GCF_951216825.1 Electrona antarctica
CGATTTCCAATACTTTTACTTCTACTCCACTACATCTCAGAGGCAAAAAATTTACTTTTACTCCACTGCATTTATTTGAAAACTTTAGATTTAGATTTTGCGGTGATTTTTAGAGAGAGAGAGAGAGAGAGAGAGAGAGAGAGAGAGAGAGAGAGAGAGAGAGAGAGGAGAGAGAGAGAGAGAGAGAGAGCGAGAGAGAGACAGAGAGAGAGAGAGACAGAGACAGAGACAGAGACAGAGACAGAGAGAGAGAGAGAGAGAGAGAGAGAGAGAGAGAGAGAGACAGAGAGAGAGAGAGAGAGAGAGAGAGAGAGATAGAGAGATAGCAGAGGGTAAGAACTTCCCTCTGCTATTCTCTAAGGAGAAAATAAAGCATTCTTAGAAGGTATACCGGAATGCTTTTTTTCTCCTTTTTTGGGGGGGAGGGGGCTGTCCCGCTTTTCAACGGGCCGGCCTACACATCACTATGCATTACCCACTTTAGTCCAATATACATTTCGGCCGTGTGAAAATAGCAGATCTACAAGCGCATCTACAATGCATCGCATTGTGACGCAGTGTATGTACGCATCTGCTGTTCTCACAAGATGTTTAAACATTGGAAAACATGGAATGGGACATTCTGCACAATGAGTACTTTTACTTTTGGTACTTTAAGTACATTTTGAAGCCAATACCTTTGTACTTTTACTCAAGTACATATTGTACTTACCTATTTCTATAATGGAGTATTGATACTTTTACTTGTGAAAAAATGTGAGTACTTTTTCCACCACTGACGATGAGTAAGCAAATTAAGAGTTACTGTAGAGCAATGGAGAGAGGCGGAGATGCGAGAGACAGACGAGAACGCACACGTACGCATTTAGGCTTTGGGAGAGGGTGGGGCTGCTGGGTGATTGACTTGACCTTTTCATTTTCTTTAGACTGCACAGATTGTGCCCCTGGACCAGATTGTGCCTACGCGCATGTGCTGTGCAAACACACACACACACGCACACACGCGCGCGCGCGCGCACGCACGCACACGCACACGTACCATTGGCTGGACAGTGATGGGAGTGTGTGAGGAGGATAGGGGCAGCCGGTCCTCCACAGCCCGCCTCCTCCGCTCCCTGAAGCTTCTAGAGAGCAGAGCCACGCGGTGGAACTCGGCGGGGGCCGACGCGCTCTCCGACAGGAGGCACTCTCTCTCCTCATCCTCCTCCTTCTGCAGCTCTCTGGAAGGAAGGGGAGGGAAGATGAGGAGGGGTTTGAGGAGGGTGGGGAGAGGAGGGGAGATGAGGAGGGGTTTGAGGAGGGTGGGGAGAGGATGGGGAGATGAGGAGGGGTTTGAGGAGGGTGGGGAGAGGAGGGGAGATGAGGAGGGGTTTGAGGAGGGTGGGGAGAGGAGGGGAGATGAGGAGGAGTTTGAGGAGGGTGGGGAGAGGAGGGGAGATGAGTAGGGGTTTGAGGAGGGTGGGGAGAGGAGGGGAGATGAGGAGGGGTTTGAGGAGGGTGTGGAGAGGAGGGGAGATGAGGAGGGAGGGGAGGAGAAGGGAGATGAGGAGGGGTTTGAGGAGGGTGGGGAGGAGGAAGGGAGATGAGGAGGGGTTTGAGGAGGGAGGGGTTTGCGTGCGTGCGTGCGTGTGTGCGTGCGTGCGTGCGTGCGTGCGTGCGTGCGGTACCTCAGCGCATACAGGTCCTGGTGCTCCCGGCTGGGCCAGCTCTTCCAGCAGTAGTGCAGAGGAATGTCGCTGCCGTTGGTGAGGGACACGGAGCGCTGGCTGGCCAGCGACACGTACGTGTCCTCCAGCGACACGGCGGCAGGCTCCAGACGCACGCCGTCCAGCTCCTCACACGCCCCGCACAGACGCACGTGCACCTCCTCACCTGGAGACGCATACACACACACACAGTTTTAGTCATGGTAGTCTTTTGAATAAACGTTTGTTTAGTTTTAGTCACAGTTTGGTCACCCAAAATATTTTAGTGTTAGTCTAGTTTTAGTCGACTAAATCTACAGTTGATTTTGTCAACTAAAATGTATTTTGGCAGGTCTTATTAGTTGCATCCTAATGGCTGAAAATAGCCGATCTACAAGCTCACAGCACGTCACAACACAACACGCTGTGAGATCAGCTATTTTCAGCTCGCATTCCATGCAACCAAGCATAAAATGACTTGTCTTTTAGTTCTACTGGATCTCTTCTCCACTTTTGTGTTGACGAAATTGTCAATATATTTCGGCAGTGTGTAAGGACCTTTACAATTGCCCCATATCTCCCTATACAGAGTAAAGGTTCGATAGACACAGTGACCAAATAACAATTAAAGGTGAACTAGGTTAGCCTGGCTCCAGCCCTGAATTGCTACCATTAAAGAAATATTCCCTGGCGATTCAGGTCTGGTGACTCTCCCTACGGCGGCGTCAGTCTCGATCAAAAATCTGATCGCAGCAACTGATTGGCCATCAGCCCCGTCACTCGACAGCGTCAAACAACAAACATGGCTGCCTCCACTGCCGTGACTCGCGACCGTATCAATCTGGCTTTTAAATCGCCCTATGATAAATAGTTTCTTTACAGAAACGACAGGTTTTATAAACATCATCATCCGACATATTTGACCGCTTTTGTTTACATGCTAGTAGCGCTCGTTGACTGTGTTTGTTTGGTTAGCAACCGGGTTAGCCATAGCCACATGATTGACAACAACGTCATATGCTTTCCTACTATTCCGATTGGTTGCTATGAGCCAATCGTCGAAGACTGCCGCTTTGACAACGCCCATTCCAGAAACTGCTGCCGTGGGGAGGAGGGCTTTCAGTCTGAATAATGAAGTGAAACGAAATGAAATTCAGACTGAGTGTCAGGCTAGAACTAGGTAGCAGGGGGAGCTCTTAATTGATCCCTTTGAACTTCAAAGTGGCTGTGCACCGAGTTGATCGAACGGGCCATAAAAGTGTCAAACTCGTTCTATGCTCATTAGTGTTCTCTCTCTAAATCAATGAATGCATCAAAGACAGAAATCACTTTGATACCTGTCAAGAGAGGGAAGGGGAGAGTATGTGTGTGTGTGTGTGTGTGTGTGTGTGTCTACTGTACACACAGATCTGCCATTCTACCTATAGCCTATACCTTTAAGTCACTGTGGCAGCAACAACTACCTAGAAGAAATACTTCTAATACTAAGACAGGGCAACAACCATCAACACTACAAGAGTTCCGCGCGAGCGCACGCACACACGCATGCACACGCGCACACACACACACACACACTAAGGGCCTTTCTCGGCCCCACCTCTCTCCCTGTGTTTTAGGATCCAAGATGGCCGCAGCACCAGGAGGGAGGTGAGCGGGCGGGGTCGACATATGACCTTACTGGGCTGCATTCAAGACACTTGCCTTGTGTCTGACACCTGAGTTGTGTCTGAACACAGCTTTGATGGATGTGTTCTGCTCCGCCCCCCATCAAACAAAATGTTTGGTCAAACCATTAAACACAGACACAAGACAAACGCAAGACAGGTGTCTTAAATTTGTGAACGCAGCCCAGTAACACACAAACACACACAGACACACACACACACACACACACACACACACACACACACACACACACACACACACACACACACACACACACACACACACACACACACACACACACACACACACACACACACACACACACACACACACACACACACACACACACACACACACACCGACTTGTGCGTGTCCCGCATGCACGCGTAAATCTACCAGCACGGCGGGACAGTAGGTAAATCTTTTGAGGCTTTGTTTACATTCAAATCAGGAGGAGTGCAGCATCCAACCTGTATAGCATCACATACGCATCCAAATCATCAGTGTTCATTTAACTCTCAAATCAAATCAATATCAAGTCACGTTTATTTAAAAAGCACAACAAAAAAACTTTCGTTGGAACCAAAGAGCTACACAGAACATTTCATCAACACAACAAATACAAACAGTAGTAAAAAAAATCACACCTGTGTGAACTGAGTGGTGCAACTCCCCTCTCCTCCTGCCTCTCTCTCTTTCTCTCTCTCTCTCTCTCTCTCTCTCTCTCTCTCTCTCATTAGCAGGCAACAGTGCAGCACTATCTCTCTCTCTCTGTTTCTGGCACAACAGCGCCACTTTTGCCCCTACTGGTACTCTAAACATAGTCACATAGGTACATAGGTTAAGACGGACATTGCTGTTCCAAATACAAAAACACATAGAAGCATACTAAGGAGATCATTACCAACCTATCACACAGGAACGATGGGATAAAACAAGCAAAACGTCATATCAGGAGGATTCGAATGCTTGCGAGTAAAACTGAGTTTTGAGCCTGGATTTAATTAAAAGATTCAATAGAGGGGGCAGATCGAATGGAGAAGGGAATTATTCTGTTCCACAGTCTGGCCGGCTGCGACAGAGAAGTCAAAGTCATACGATTTGTCACACATTGGGTTCCATTTTTACAGTCTTTGGTATGACCCGGCCGGGGATCGAACCCCGACCTCCCAGTTTCAGGGCGGACACTCTAACCACAAGGCCACTGTCTGGCAAGGCGCGGTCCCCTCGAGTCCGTTTGGTCGTCGGGACATCTAACAACCTTAACAGCCCAGATGAGTCAATTGACCTGAGGTGCCTATAGTGGGGGGAGGGGGGGGGGGGGGGGGTAAGCTTTATACACTCTTATACACTCTGACCCTCGTATGCTCTTACCCTTTACGAGTCCATTTGGTTACACTTTGAAAACACTCCCGGAGTTACAGATGGATAAATCAATAGTGAGGATTTACTGTGTAGGGCAGTGGCTCAATAGGTAGAGCAGCTGTTTGGGAACCAGTTACATCCTCCTGGCTTAGGCCTGACTCACACCTTCGCAACAGATCGATGTATGCTTGTTGTATGAGATGTATTGCTGATGCAAGCTCGCAATGCATTTCCAATGGGAGTCACATGGTTTGACACAACATTTGTGTTGTATGAGGGGGAGGG
>NC_136810.1:51097177-51117177 GCF_951216825.1 Electrona antarctica
CTTATATATGTCTATGATATTTTTTTTTCACCCCAGAAATGAGAAGCCCTATTTCATACTTTGTCACATGACAGGAGGGGGACAGGGATGATAGGTTGGTAACAGCAGCAGCAACAGTGATGCTGATAGGTCGGTAACAGCAGCAGTACCGGTAGCAACAGTGATGCTGATAGGTTGGTAACAGCAGCAGTACCAGTAGCAACAGTGATGCTGATAGGTTGGCAGTACCAGTAGCAACAGTGATGCTGATAGGTTGGCAGTACCAGTAGCAACAGTGATGCTGATAGGTTGGTAGTACCAGTAGCAACAGTGATGCTGATAGGTTGATAGTACCAGTAGCAACAGTGATGCTGATAGGTTGATAGTACCAGTAGCAACAGTGATGCTGATAGGTTGATAGTACCAGTAGCAACAGTGATGCTGATAGGTTGATAGTACCAGTAGCAACAGTGATGCTGATAGGTTGATAGTACCAGTAGCAACAGTGATGCTGATAGGTTGATAGTACCAGTAGCAACAGTGATGCTGATAGGTTGGTAGTACCAGTAGCAACAGTGATGCTGATAGGTTGGTAGTACCAGTAGCAACAGTGATGCTGATAGGTTGATAGTACCAGTAGCAACAGTGATGCTGATAGGTTGGTAGTACCAGTAGCAACAGTGATGCTGATAGGTTGATAGTACCAGTAGCAACAGTGATGCTGATAGGTTGGTAGTACCAGTAGCAACAGTGATGCTGATAGGTTGGTAGTACCAGTAGCAACAGTGATGCTGATAGGTTGGTAGTACCAGTAGCAACAGTGATGCTGATAGGTTGATAGTACCAGTAGCAACAGTGATGCTGATAGGTTGGTAGTACCAGTAGCAACAGTGATGCTGATAGGTTGGTAGTACCAGTAGCAACAGTGATGCTGATAGGTTGGTAGTACCAGTAGCAACAGTGATGCTGATAGGTTGATAGTACCAGTAGCAACAGTGATGCTGATAGGTTGATAGTACCAGTAGCAACAGTGATGCTGATAGGTTGGTAACAGCGGCAGTACCGGTAGCAACAGTGATGCTGATAGGTTGATAGTACCAGTAGCAACAGTGATGCTGATAGGTTGATAGTACCAGTAGCAACAGTGATGCTGATAGGTTGGTAACAGCAGCAGTACCGGTAGCAACAGTGATGCTGATAGGTCGGTAACAGCGGCAGTACCGGTAGCAACAGTGATGCTGATAGGTTGGTAGTACCAGTAGCAACAGTGATGCTGATAGGTTGGTAGTACCAGTAGCAACAGTGATGCTGATAGGTTGATAGTACCAGTAGCAACAGTGATGCTGATAGGTTGATAGTACCAGTAGCAACAGTGATGCTGATAGGTTGGGAGAGAGCAGTGATGGAAAAAGTACTCACATGTTTAACTTATAAGTAAAAGCATCAATACTGCAATGTAGAAGTGCTCCGTTACAAGTAGAGAAGTCCGGAATTCTAAATTGACTTGAGTTACAGTAAAAGGACAAAGGTATCGGCATCCAAAATGTACTTACAGTGCCGAAAGTAGAAAGTATACTCATTATGCCCATTTCATGTTTTCAAATGTATAAAAAAAATCTTTTGGAAACAGCAGATCTACAAGCTCACAAAATCTCACATTGTGAGCTTGTAGATCGTCTATTTTCAAATGGACGAAATGTATATAGGGCTGAAGTTGTTATGGGCTGAAATGTATATGCTTTGTAAGTAACTATAGTAACTGACGTTTTCAAATAAATGTACAATACTCGGATCCGAGATATGGTTGACGTGGAAGTAAAAGTATTGGAAATTGGAAATACTCAAGTAAAGTACAAATACCTCAAAATTGTACTCAAGCACAGTGACGTAAAGTAAATGTACTCAGTTACTTTCCACCACAGGAGCTAGGAAAGCCCTTGTGCGAGCTTTAGAGGCTTGGCCTGAAACATGCATGAGAGAGAGGGGGAGGGAGGGAGGGGAGGGTGGGTAGGGAGGGAGACAGGGAAAGGTGCTAAATTAAAAATGATAGTCCCCTGATGGGCTGTAAGTGGT
Organism: Electrona antarctica; assembly: GCF_951216825.1. Classification (NCBI taxonomy): domain Eukaryota; kingdom Metazoa; phylum Chordata; class Actinopteri; order Myctophiformes; family Myctophidae; genus Electrona; species Electrona antarctica. Next base: position 51,099,230 of record NC_136810.1, read on the forward strand.
GTTCGGGAGCTCGGGCTTGGGCTTGGTGCCCCCATTATAAAAGCTTAATGTGGCTGAATGCCATCGCTGCTGTATGCTGGCCTGAAGCGGCCCTGCATGTTTATGCAGCAGGCAAAACAGCACAGCAGTGACTGACACAATGAGTATGATGGTCCACTCCCTCCCTGAGGTCATCATCACGCACACCTGCAAACAATGAGTATGATGGTCCACTCCCTCCCTGAGGTCATCATCACGCACACCTGCAAACAATGAGTATGATGGTCCACTCCCTCCCTGAGGTCATCACGCACACCTGCAAACAATGAGTATGATGGTCCACTCCCTCCCTGAGGTCATCACGCACACCTGCAAACAATGAGTATGATGGTCCACTCCCTCCCTGAGGTCATCACGCACACCTGCAAACAATGAGTATGATGGTCCACTCCCTCCCTGAGGTCATCACGCACACCTGCAAACAATGAGTATGATGGTCCACTCCCTCCCTGAGGTCATCACGCACACCTGCAAACAATGAGTATGATGGTCCACTCCCTCCCTGAGGTCATCACACACACCTGCAAACAATGAGTATGATGGTCCACTCCCTCCCTGAGGTCATCATCACGCACACCTGCAAACAATGAGTATGATGGTCCACTCCCTCCCTGAGGTCATCACGCACACCTGCAAACAATGAGTATGATGGTCCACTCCCTCCCTGAGGTCATCACGCACACCTGCAAACAATGAGTATGATGGTCCACTCCCTCCCTGAGGTCATCACGCACACCTGCAAACAATGAGTATGATGGTCCACTCCCTCCCTGAGGTCATCACGCACACCTGCAAACAATGAGTATGATGGTCCACTCCCTCCCTGAGGTCATCACGCACACCTGCAAACAATGAGTATGATGGTCCACTCCCTCCCTGAGGTCATCACGCACACCTGCAAACAATGAGTATGATGGTCCACTCCCTCCCTGAGGTCATCACGCACACCTGCAAACAATGAGTATGATGGTCCACTCCCTCCCTGAGGTCATCACACAGCAAACAGCAAGTAAACTAGTATAAACACATGAACGGTAAATCATGACGGTTCAAAAACAAATGGCACTCTCTCTCACACGCACACGCGCGCACACACACACACACACACACACACACACACACACACACACACACACACACACACACACACACACACACACACACACACACACACACACACACACACACACACACACACACACACACACACACACACACACACACACACACACACACACACACACACACACACACACACGTGTGTGTGAACATGTTTTATGATCATTTCAAAAGGTTACTAATTTAAATGTAAATTTAAATGAGTGTTAAAAGTCTTATCCGCTGGTATCGAATCATCAACAGGCAATAATTTTCCCGAGGGGACATTGCCATAAGATTTCAGGATCAAGGTTAGCAACACAGGTCTGCTATAGCATTCTATGACTGCTGGTAGCACATTGAATTGAAAGCATAGGGAATAGGCAGCGAGTTTGATGCAGGCTGAATAGGCTTAAGTGCATTTTTTGAGGGGCGCCAGCACCTACAATGCATGGCCTTTGAAGATTACGTCATATGGCAGCCAAGTCTATGGATTTTTGTTGTTTAGGTTTGTTTAGACTTTAGAGCACTTATGACATATTGAACTTTGAGGATCATATTTACTGATGACGCAAATCGTGTCCATGTCTAGGGACTTTAATATTTGTTTAGGGCACTAAATGACGACGTCATGTGGCCAATATAAATACAGTGGGCACCTCCTCACTTCACACAAGTGAAGTTTTACTTTTGATTTGTTTTGATCGCAGCCCTTTTAGGGCTTCTATTATACTTCCAAAGCAACTTGGAATGAACCTGCTTTTTAGGTCACTGCAAAAACCCTCAACAAACTACAATACGTCCAAAACTCAGCTGCCCGCCTGCTCACCTCCACCCGCTCCAGAGACCATATCACCCCAGTCCTCCGTGACCTCCATTGGCTCCCCATCAAACACAGAATTGAATTTAAAGTACTTCTCACCACCTACAAGTCTCTGCACAACCTGGCTCCACCCTACCTCTCCGCCCTCCTCGAACCACACGCACCATCCCGCTCCCTCAGGTCCAGCGATGCCGGCCTCCTTGTGGTCCCCAAGAAGATCAGGCTCAAAACCTGGGTGGCGACAGGGCCTTCTCTGTGGCCGCCCCCACCCTCTGGAATGCCCTCCCCAAACAGATCCGGGATGCCCCCTCACTCCCCACCTTTAAAACCGCACTGAAAACCCACCTGTTCAGACTAGCATTCCCCAGCTGATGTGTCTTTAACTTGTTACATGTAATGTTTTACTGGTTTTATTCTTATTTGACTTATTCTTCTAATAAAGTTGTCCTTTCTCTTGTCCCCCCCCCCGGCCCCCACACATATAAAGTGTCTTTGGGTATTAGAAAAGCGCTATAGAAGTCCCAGATATTATTATTATTATTATTATTATTATTATTATTAGATGCTGAGCTGAAATGATGTCGTGCAGCGCATTTGTTTCATGTAAACAAGTAGAATCAGTCCATAATGAAGAGATTGATGCTGTTGTGACTTTTAGGGCGGGAACCCCTTTTGGTGTTTTAAACATTATGTTTATGTTATAATTTAGCTATTGAAAAATAGCAGATCTACAAGCTCGTAGCGCGCCACCGAGTGGCGCGCTACGAGCTTGTAGGTCTGCTATTTTTGAAAAATCGGGCCTAAATGGGTTATACTTCCAAAGCAACTTGGAACAAACCTGATTTTTAGGTATAGATGCTGAGCTGAAATGATGTCGTACAGCTTATTTGTTTCATGTAAACAAGTAGAATCAGTCCATAATGAAGAGATTGATGCTGTTGTGACTGGGACCATCTTGGCCAACCCGTCTCGTTTTCCCCATGTCATCTGGCTGTCATTCTGCTGTGACGAGCAGACGAGACACCAACTGCCAACGTTTGAATGCAAATGACTTATACAAATCTCTTTGAATACAAATGATTTAGTAAATGAGGAAAAAATAATAGATTATGCAAACAGGCTGAGCTTCTTTTGAATTCTAATTTGAATTCTTAGGTTTTGCTTGTTTTTGACATTGAGTCTTTATCGATTACATTGTCGGATTATAGGCATGCATCTTTATGAAGTGTTACAACCATCAGTCAAGTTCACCCTGATGAAGGCAGTTGTTCCGCAACACGTAGGTACATTTTAACCCATTTTGACCTGAGATCAGATTCTAAAAATGTCTTCTACATCCTGACAGTTTTCTGAAAAAGCTATGTTTCTATGTCAGTCGTTCTTCGATTCTTCAAAAATAGCAGACCTACAAGCTCGTAGCGCGCCACTCGGTGGCGCGCTACGAGCTTGTAGATCTGCTATTTTTCAATAGCTAAAGCATAACATAATGCTAACACCAAAAGGGGTTCCCGCCCAAAATGGGTTTTAATCTTGTAATGCATTAGCCACTTAATTAAAGGTTTTTTTTTTTTGCCTTGGTCTCTCCCATTTTTTTTGCATTATTTCTGTCACCTACCAATGAGCACCTTGTTGCCAAACAGATGTGCTCCTTCCTCTGTTTTTCTCTCCATTAATATTTGTTTAAAATGTTACAATCCGTTTTGAATATTCTTTGAAAGTCAACAGCTTCAGTTCATCTCGGTTGCCTTTTGTAATAGGTTGGGACGTTCCAGTGGACAAGTGAGCAGGCAGGTCAGTTCTGCATGGGCTGCGTCTGTTCTACACCAGAATGGAAAAATATGCACGCACCAGAAATAAGATGAGAGTTATTTATGTTCACTGATGCCCAGTCCTAGATTCTGTACCTTCACTCCAATGTATCAATATTAGAAACCACATGCAATGTACCACAAAGTGTGTATTGCATTAAGATGGTGGGTTACATACTGAACCACCATATGTCAGACAAAAATCTGATATACCGGTGTACAGTAACTATCAAACCATATACATATATAGTAGTGTACAGTACAGTACATGTAAATTACTAGTATTTCAATCAGAGACCCCCAGAGACTAAGATATAGGCTACGGATGGGTTACTATCTATAGTACGCCCATTAAGACGTAATCTGAGACGTAATCAAAGCAGTAGATACACAAAGCAGGAAACAGGAGAAGTGAGGCGAGGAGAAGAGAAGAGGAGAGGAGGGGAGGGGAGGGGAGGGGAGAGGAGAGGAGAGGAGAGGAGAGGAGAGGAGAGGAGAGGAGAGGAGAGGAGAGGAGGAGAGGAGAGGAGAGGACTACCTTCAGAATGACAGATAACAGGCCCTTAGAGAAAGCCGCACTGAGCTGAGCCAAGCAGTAAGTACAATAGATAACCATAACAGCCTCAATCCCCGTAAAGGCTCACAGCAGCAGTCAGTCCCCACAGAGCCTATAGAGTCCCCTCTCATTATCGTTACTTATCTCACCACGCTGATTCCACAGCCCGTACCAGTGGTATGCAACGATGCACAAAGACAAACATTTTGTTCATTCACAACATACATGAAGGGAAACATCCCCGAGTTACATTTCAACAGTTGCAATTTAGGCATTTAGCAGCAGACGCTCGTATGGCGACTTTAAAAAGTGCAAGATCGGAGTAAACGCCACGAACATTTACCCTCAAACAGGGCGAGTAGCCACGGGATTTATTGGAGTGCTTTGAGAACAGCTTCTTCTGTAACATACAGCACAGTGTAGGAGATCAACTAGACAACGCTCTTCGCACCTAAACTATGCTGAACGCGGTAGAGAGGCACGGTTATCTTCGCGTCACCAGACTTTCCACCTCGGAGGAAAGCCTGGTATGTGAACCTAAATGGCCCGTGTGATCCGGTCGAGGCGTGGTTTAGGTTGATTATTATTTAAATTAAAGTATTCCGGTTCCGTTTTTTCCGGCGTTGCTTTGTTTTGGTCCCTCCTGTTTGTTTTTAGTCTCGCCAGTCGCTACGAGTTGGAAAAAAATATGGATATAACAAAGGAACTATTCCAAGAAGTAGTTAAGAAGAAACCTGTAGGATTCCTATGCCGCATCAAGGCTTATATTGGGTAGGTCCTAAAATGATGATGTCCTTGATGATCGCAGGTAATTATTTTGGTTAATTCTGATTCCGGTTTGGTGGTTCCGGCCTGATGACTACGAACCATACTACAACATGACATAAGTTAGTTATCATCCGCTCCGACCGGATAATCACCCGAAAATAACCCGAACCGTAGAGAAGGGGGTGAGGGGTGGGCTGCTAAATGAGGTGAAGTGCTTCTACTGCTCATCTTGGTCCAAGGTTTAAGCCCTAACCAACACCAAAGGGTCACCATGCAACTCCTTGGGTCCAAACGGTTGCAAGGAGTTAACGCTAAAACCGTCTTGACCCTTTGGTGTGGTTTGGGCCATTGAATTCCATGCGTTGAATCACTAGGGTTGACCCTAGTGATTCAAGTTTCAAGTTCAAGTTAAACTTGAACTTGAAACTTGAATCACTAGGGTCAACGTGGGTCAACGTGCAACAAGACATATCACACGGCAGGGACAACGCTAAAACCATCTTGACCCTTTGGTGTGGTTAGGGCTTTAGAGGTTCTTCCAACCAAACCATTCGTACTTGGTAAATGGTAAATGGTGCATTTATATAGCGCCTTTATCCAAGGCGCTTTACATAGATTGTGCATTATATTCACCCATTCACACACACATTCATACACTGATGGCGGCAGAAACCATGCAAGGTACCAACCAGCACATCAGGAGCAATTAGGGGTTCAGTGTCTTGCTCAAGGACACTTCGACACTAACTCTGGGGGAGCCCGGGTTCGAACTGGTGACCTTGCGGTTACCAACCGGAAACTCTACCCCTGAGCCACCACCCCACCGCCGCCCCATTTACTTGTATGTAAATCAACATATTCTTGTGGTGGTGCTAAGCTGGAGCGAGCAACATACAGCCAGAACAAAATTACTATGTGTGTTCACAACATAGTCTAGCCTACATTCAACACAACAAGGAGCTGATTGTATCAGTTTGGGCTAATACAATTTGTATTACATAACACAAACACACACGCATGCTAGCACAAACACAAAGCACACACACACACACACACACACACACACACACACACACGCACACACACACGCACACACACATACACACACACACACACACACACACACACACACACACAGGTTTCTGCTGTCGGGCAGAAACCTTGTATACTGTCTGTATCCATATTTCAACTTTACAACATGTCATGTTTTCATAAATGTATGCCCTGCTTCGTCAGTGTGTCACCATGGACTGTAGAAAATAGTGTGTCACACAAATGTAGCATAAGTAACCAATACTAAAGCCAAAAGTAGGTTAAAATAATAATAATAATAGGCTCGTTGAAAGTGGTTGTCTGTCAGTGCACGCTTTATGAATATTGAACCAATGAAATATAGCCTATTAACAAGAGCTTGTGAATAAATAATACATAACTACATGGCATTCATTGGAACGCAGCTTCTTTTCCCCGAGTCTTACATACAAGGTTTCAAATAAATGTAACAAACCAGCCCTTAGCCCTTCTCCATCATCTGACTATAGCGATTTGCTGCCTTACTCTGTGTGTGCGTGCGTGCGTGCGTGCGTGCGTGCGTGCGTGCGTGCGTGCGTGCGTGCGTGCGTGCGTGCGTGCGCGCGGTTCTGCTTCAGAGTCATCACTGCTGCAGAGACAAAGCATCCTCATATTTGTGTGTCTACCCCACAGTGTTTATGGTAAACACTTTCATCCTTTTAGTTCCACTCCATTTGATCTCACTGATTATCTTTATGCAAAACTCCTTTTGTAGTTTGAATAAAAGTCAGCTCAGCTGGTGTGCGTGCGCGTGTGCGTGTGCGCGCGCGTGTGTGTGTGTGTGTGTGTGTGTGTGTGTCTGTGTACACTGTACACGTGCATGCGTGCACAACAGAAGACACATACACAGAAGATACACAATCTCTAAATATGTTACCAGCCAAACATGTCTTTAAGAAACAATGACTATGAATTAGTCATTGTTTGTGTGTGTGTGTGTGTGTGTGTGTGTGTGTGTGTCTGTGTACACTGTACACGTGCATGCGTGCACAACAGAAGACACATACACAGAAGATACACAATCTCTAAATATGTTACCAGCCAAACATGTCTTTAAGAAACAATGACTATGAATTACAATGAATTACCTCCCAAAGTTATCAGCATTTGAACGCTGGCTGGATTGTCTTTGTGTTATCCTATGCGTGCGTGCGTGCGTGCGTGCGTGCGTGCGTGCGTCTATTCTATGCATACAACATCAGAACTCTTTGAAGTTTACTGCCCGTTTAAAGCCTGAAAAATGCACCACCTTGTGAACACATCAAATTTGACGACTATTGTTAATGTTGCGTAACTTGCGTTATGTCAGGTTATCATACAGTAGTATAGTCACGGGCGTTGTCTGGCCGGGCGGTAAGCAATACCTCAAGGTTATAGCTCACATAAAACAGCAACAAACAGCGGCCATTTTAACCTATTCAGGCTGACGTCGAAATAAAAAAAAATGTTTTCTAAATCATGACAATTTTCTGAAAGATTTGAGAAACATTTTAACGATTTTTCAAAAATAGCAGACCTACAAGTTCATAGCGCGCCACTCGGTGGCGCGCTATGAGCTTGTAGATCTGCTATTTTTCAATAGCTAAATTATAACATAATGTATGTAACCACCAAAAGGGGTTCCCGCTCAAAATGGGTTAATATGGCGGATTTATCTAAATGCATGACATTACAAGCGTAACCTTCAAAATGTTAAACTCACTTGTGGCTAACTAGTAGTTATATCATGTTATTAATGTCTTTGATTTGCTACCTACAGTGGGCCAAAGTAGCATTGGAGGTTACAAGGGAACAGTAGAAACCCTACAATGAGAGAATCCTGTATACATAAATGCTGAGATTGAGTGCATGCTATTCTTATTATTCTATGGTGGTAACTGAACTCTTAAAGGGACACTTCACCCTTTTTGTTAAAAAATATAATTATGTTAATGACGTTTAGAAGCTTTAGAACACTTTCCTGGGGGTCTTTATGTGTATAATATGTGGTTTTAGATATTTTAGATGTTAGCAGTGAGCCCAGTGTCTCTGATGTCATGGACACTGGGCTCACTTCCTTCCTGGACTACAATTCCCAATAATACTTTGGTGCACTGCTCCTCCTTGTGGATAGGGGGATGGCTGTCTTACTGAGACAACATGTAGTCCAGGAAGTAAGTGAGCCCGCAGTGTCCATGGCATCAGAGACACTGGGCTCACTGCTACAATCTAAAATATCTAAAACCACATATTACACACATAAAGACCCCCAGGAAAGTGTTCTAAAGCTCCTAAACGTCATCAACATGTATTTTTTAGCAAACAGGGTAAAGTGTCCCTTTAACACTGTTGTGTTATTATGACAGGGGTGGAGACTGCATGGCTCATGGTGCATTAGTATCATTAAACAGCCTCACTGCTGAGACGCTTCTTAGCCAAACAGAAGGGGCAGACAGTATACTAACTACGTATAATTTGTATGGCATGTGATAATTGTTTTGTGTTCCTAATGGGTTCATAATGGTACATAAGCATATGGATTATCACCTTCATTGCAGAATTCCAGCATATCAGCCCAAGCTACAGTAGATTTAAAAAATAGTTTGTACCAGCATTAACTAAGATGTTGAATGAGGCTCTGAAACAGCGGTAACTGTGTGAGGTTAGATTATCCACATCATGTGTGCAATTGTGTAATGTTGTGTCTTCCTCTGTAATGTATTTTTGTTTGTCATTAATGTTTTATGTGTGGCTGTAGCTGGGGTGAAAGCCCAAGACAAATTTCCCTTGTGGACAATAAAGTTTACCTTGACCTAGACTGCTTTATGGGGCTGAGACATGGACCATCACAGCACCACAGGAAAGAGCCCTGGATGGAGTCTACACAAGAAGCTACGAATGGCACTAGACGTCACATGAACGGACCACTTCAGAAATGTGGACCTCTGTGGGGACCTACCACGGGTCACAGACAAAGTCAGAGATAGTCTAGGACGGTCCTAGGACCTGGCTAAGATATGTATGCACTTCATTTAGGAGAGAATATCTCAATTGTTCTTGGCTAATATGACCCCCGCGAACAACTTGGGAACTGTGAAGAATTCTCTATCCCGAAATACCCGAAAATGACCACGCCCTTTTTAAAATGACCGCTAGTTCAAACATGGCTCTATTTTCTAAACTGTTGGAGCTACAGATTTTCTGAGGTGCTCAAAATGTTTGTTGAATCCGTGCCCGAGCCAGCAACCCTCCAGGTCATCATTGTGGCCAAATCCAATATGGCCGCCAGTCCGCCACCTGATAAAAGGTTTTGTCTACAACTTTTGAACCAGATGAGCTATGAATGCAAACTTGGTGTCTAAATCATGTTTTTTGACAATTAGAAACATTTTGGAATGCTTATCTGTATGACTGGGTGTGGCTGAACCTCTATTTTACCAGAGGTGGACAGAGTACTCGACCCCAGTACTTGAGTACAAATACGACCTGTTCAGATTTACTCCACTACAAGTAATAGTAGCTCAATCAAAATGTTACTTGAGTAAGAGTGAAAAAGTATGTGCTATTAAATGTACTTAAGTATTCAAGAGTAAAAGTAAATTCAGGCGGACGTACTGGCCACTTGACGTACTGGGCATATAGTGCAGCAAATAATTGCAAAATATAGAAAGAATCGTTCAAATGGTGATACAAGCATGACATTTGGTACATATACTCTTCAAATCCCACTCTTTTCAAAAATACCGCTAGCCACGCAAAATTCCAAGATGGCGACCCCAAAAATTCAAGATGTACGTCCAGAAATGTGTTTTTTCCTTTTTAACTTGAAATGCATTGATTTTAAGCCCCGCGCGCGCACGCACGCACGCGCGCACGCACGCACGCACGCACGCACGCACGCACGCACGCACGCACGCACGCTGCATTTCTAGCAGTGTTTCTCCATCAGTTTTCCGAAAAACGCGTCCAGTGTGCAACCACCTTTTCTCTCCATTATTGATTATAATGAAGCACATCATAAGAGCTTGTGCTCTTATATGCCGGATGCTTAGGGGGAAGAAAGGGAAAAAAATACCATTCCTTAATACTTACACCATGCTAGTCTGCCTCCAATATTCAATTCAAAGGGCTTCATTGAAAGGGCTCTTTCACTACATCCATAAATCTTCTCTTTGGTCTTCCTCCAGGCCTCCTGCCTGGCAGTTCCAACCTCAGCGTCCTTCTACCGATATACTTACTATCCCTCTAAGCCTATCTGGCTTTATCTCCAAAACATCTGACATGTGCTGTCCCTTTGATGTACTCATTCATGATCCTATCCATCCTTGTTACTCCCAGAGAGAACCTCAACATTTTAGTCTCTGCTACCTCCAGCTCTGCTTCCTGTCTTTCTGACTATTTCTAAAACATAAATGTGTACTACAGAACTACAAACAAGAGAATAATAGCATAAGAGCTAAGAGCATAATAGCTTAATAATTTATGCTAGGTATCAAAGGTATCAAAAAACAGTATGTTTAAATTGGAAACACGTGCGAGCAACACACACACACACACACACACACACACACACACACACACACACACACACACACACACACACACACACATTAGCCAAGAACAGTTGAGATATTCTCTCCTAAATGAAGTGCATACATATCTTAGCCAGGTAGAGGGAAGGATGAGGCTGGCAGGGCAAGTAAATTGACTCTATGGGAGCCAACCCAGGTCAGAGCCAGGGGGGGCAAGAAGCACACCACAGCGTAGCTAACAGCACTGTGTAGAGCTCAAGAACATGATGTTAGATAAGAGTGTGGAGGGCAGCGATCCAGGACTCCCAGGTTGGTGTTTGCTATAGACAAGTAAGACGCGCAAACGCGGGAAGCGAACGCAGCTCGTAAATTGCAATAACAACAATTAGAATAAATTACGTACTTTTTAAGTTTTTTTAAGTTTTTTTAAAAAATAAATGTTTTAAGTTATTTTTTAGTGTGTGTATGTGTGCGTGCGTGCGTGCTTCTTTTTTAGGTTTTTTTTTTTAAAGTTTTTTCTTTTTAAGTTTTTTTTTAAGTTAAGTTTTTTTTTAAATTAAGTTTTTTGTGTGTGTGCGTGCGTGCGTGCGTGCGTGCGTGCGTGTGCGTGCATGTGTGTGTGTTTTTGTGTGTGATACAGCTGCGCCCTCTGGTGGTGGGCGGGTGGTGTTACAGCGTGACACACACACACACAGACACACAGACATGATCTGCTGGGTCTCATAGTAAATGCTCACTGCGTTCGCAATCACACTCTCGCATCGCATTAATACACTGTACCAGAGGGCAACGATGAATGCTGGGGGATAATTTGCTTATCACATACAGTACCCATATCCTTATTTTATTGTCGGGATTATTTCGACACTTAATAATAAGAGTAATTAACATGACTGTCAATTCTCACCTGTGTGGTAGCGCAGCAGCATGTCCTGACAGTGGTCTCCTACTGTCCTGGGGTTGAAGTCCACGGTCACCTGCATGCTCTCTCCTACGCCCAGCGTCCCCACAGCGGGCGTCACGGAGAACGGGCTGGAGCGCAACGCAAAACAACACAACAGAACACATCAGATTAGAATGCAGTGGAATAGAATAGATCAGATTAGAATGCAGTAGAATAGATCAGATTAGAATGAGGTAGAATAGATCAGATTAGAATGCAGTAGAATAGATCAGAATAGAATAGAATAGAATAGAATAGAATAGAATAGAATGCAGTAGAATAGAACAGAACAGCGTTGGGAATATTACATAGGAGAGTAATTACTCCTTTAAAAAGTAATGTTATATTACTTATTACTTTGTATCGAGTAATATATTATTAACATTATAGCCTATATTATATTACTATATTACCGTACTTACTTACTTTTTTATAGTTTTTCTGCATATTCCATATTGGAACCATGCTGAATATCCTAATAGCAGCACTAAACACATTGAAAATAGCCGATCTACAAGATCATCACATTCTTTTATAATTATTTTGCCCCGGATCCAATACAATAATTACAGACACACTGTGTGGCCTGCTCATAGACAATACAATAATTACAGACACACTGTGTGGCCTGCTCATAGACAATACAATAATTACAGACACACTGTGTGGCCTGCTCAGAGACAATACAATAATTACACAAACACACTGTGTGGCCTGCTCAGAGACAATACAATAATTACACAGACACACTGTGTGGCCTGCTCATAGACAATACAATAATTACACAAACACACTGTGTGGCCTGCTCATAGACAATACAATAATTACAGACACACTGTGTGGCCTGCTCAGAGACAATACAATAATTACAGACACACTGGGTGGCCTGCTCAGAGACAATACAATAATTACAGACACACTGTGTGGCCTGCTCATAGACAATACAATAATTACAGACACACTGTGTGGCCTGCTCAGAGACAATACAATAATTACAGACACACTGGGTGGCCTGCTCATAGACAATACAATAATTACACAGACACACTGTGTGGCCTGCTCAGAGACAATACAATAATTACAGACACACTGCCTGGCCTGCTCATAGACAATACAATAATTACAGACACACTGTGTGGCCTGCTCAGAGACAATACAATAATTACAGACACACTGTGTGGCCTGCTCAGAGACAATACAATAATTACAGACACACTGCGTGGCCTGCTCATAGACGATACAATAATTACAGACACACTGTGTGGCCTGCTCAGAGACAATACAATAATTACAGACACACTGGGTGGCCTGCTCAGAGACAATACAATAATTACAGACACACTGGGTGGCCTGCTCATAGACAATACAATAATTACACAGACACACTGTGTGGCCTGCTCAGAGACAATAATTACAGACACACTGCGTGGCCTGCTCATAGACGATACAATAATTACAGACACACTGTGTGGCCTGCTCAGAGACAATACAATAATTACAGACAGTGTGGCCTGCTCAGAGACAATACAATAATTACAGACACACTGTGTGGCCTGCTCAGAGACAATACAATAATTACAGACACACTGTGTGGCCTGCTCAGAGACAATACAATAATTACAGACACACTGTGTGGCCTGCTCAGAGACAATACAATAATTACAGACACACTGTGTGGCCTGCTCAGAGACAATACAATAATTACAGACACACTGTGTGGCCTGCTCAGAGACAATACAACCGAAGAGAGAGTGCTTGTATTAAACACAAAGCGGCTTCGGATGTTAGCAGACAATTTAATGGCCGTCATCATCAGCCCTTATCATGACCATGCAATGGAGCCAGTATGGACATTTTCTACTGGTGTTGTTATTAGCCATTAGCTGGAAACTCAGCGTTACTTAGATCAGTTATTACCTCATTACCTCATTACTCCCGTAGTAATATATTACTAAGTAAAATGTTTGTTTTTTTTACCTCTGTGTGTGTAGCTGGAACTTGGCCTGGGCGTGTCCTATGTTGCGAACTAACTGAGTCCTCTGTGTGCAGGCCTTGACGGGGCAGGTGGGTAAATGGAGCTCGTCGCGAAAGTCCAGGATGCCCCGTGGCCCGATCGCCCGGACCAGAACCTCAAACCTCTCCCTCTCAGTCACACACTCCAACCTGTGATGGTAGTCCTGCACGCACACACGCACACACACACACACACACACACACACACACACACACACACACACACACACACACGCACACACACACACACACACGTACGGCGTGTTTTAAGCAACTAGTCGACTATTCAACTAGTCGACTATTCAACTAGTCGACTATTAAACTAGTCGACTAGTAAATCCACTCGTTGACCTCGTTGGTACTAGTTGAATAGTTGATAAGAAAGGGAAAAAAAGTGTTTTCTTTTTTTTCCCCTCGTTTTTGTAGGCCTCAACATCAGCTAGATTATAGTTATAGTCACCAATGTACACAGTTTGTGTTGTGCAAAGTTAAACAACTAGTCGACTAGTAAACCAGGCAACTAGTAAAAATCACTAGAAGTGAGAGCCCCTAAACACCGTATGTTATCCATTTCTATTGCTCACAAGTAGTATATAACATAAATTAATGTATTGTATTTGCACCACTGTACCACTGTACTGCACTACTGTGCTGGTCACCACTGAATAAAAGCCATAATACTCCAGAGGCGTTGTGTGTCCTTTAACATATTTTGGGCGGGAACCCCTTTATGTTGTGCTTTAGCTATTGAAAAATAGCAGATCTACAAGCTCATAGCGCGCCACCGAGTGGCGCGCTACGAGCTTGTAGGTCTGCTATTTTTTTTAAATCGAAGAACCACTGACATAGAAACATAGCTTTTTCAGAAAACTGTCAGGATGTAGAAGACATTTATAGAATCGTTCCCAGGTCAAAATGGGTTAACATATTACTGCTAGATTTGATGTGCACAGTACGTTGCTTCTCACTTTTCACGTGCACATACAATATCAGGAAGAGAGTGAGTGCTTCTGTAACCTAATGCCTGCCCCTTGACCTCCGTCCTAGTGACCTTGCCCTGTGCCTCAGAGAGATATTAGCATACAGTATGAATGAACAGACTAGTTCACATTACTGGTCAGTGGTACATACTGTATACACTACTAAATAAATATACTGTAATAGCAGACATAGGACTTTGTTTTCACAGTATTTATATACCCATAATGTTACTTCAGTCAGATAACTCACGAATAGATTTAACCAATGTTTATTATAGAACGAGAATACAAATGTGTATATAATATTATATCTTGACGTCCGGCTCTGCTACATTTTTCTCCCTGCTCGGCACAATTAAACAACATCAAGAACAGGGAGATAGATATACAATAACAACCCCCCCATGGGGAACAGAACAAATAGCAGAGCCCACTGGTGGTGCTGGGGAGGTGGTGGAAGCAAACAGGTGCATAACAACAGTCCAGGGACAAATGACAGCCGGAGGAAGAACAGAGACTGAGGTGATCTTAACACTTAGGCCGCTATCATTTATTGAAAGATTAGGATCTAATTCACGCCAATTTGAGCTCTTATTTTGAAAAGCCGCCATTTCCGGTCCATGAGCAGTATGTCTTAACCTAGGAAACTACACGGAGCGGACAGGCCTTGTTTACCATCTGAAGCCAGACCGGAGCTCTGCAGAGCTCCAGGTCATCATATCTGTGCCGTCAAAGAAACGCTGTTTTGACCAAAATGCCATCTGGGACAAGGAATAGGAGATACAGGCGATTGAAAGAAATGGATAGAATGGATTATTATGGCGACGACGATTTAAGATGGGCGATCCAGTGCTGTGCTAACAACACAGGTAGCTAAATGGCTAACGTGAGTAGCATTTTGGCTCGAGCAATCGAACGCACTATAAAAGCGCAATTGCTGAAGGGCTTCGGCAATGGCGTTAAGTGTTAGTATCAAAATTAGGCTTCAATTGACAAAGGTTTTCGGCAATGGCGCTGAAAGTATTAAATTACCCGTCCATAGAGCGTCGCAGTCCCGCCCCCTTTCATGACGACTCCAGGCCCAGGAAATAGTTCCCAATGCAATTTTTCCCATAGACATTTCAAAACGTATTTATTTAAAGACCTTATAAGCGTCGTTTTTATTTTGGACCAAACAAATAATTACAAAGAAGAAAAACAACAAAAAAAGTGTTGTAACCTGCCGTTTTCTTCTTATTTCTAATTATTTGTTCAGCCCGAAAAATTGTGTTTGTTGTCATGATTTGTCACGACAAGAGTTGGCCTTGTCCGCGGCGTAAACGTCTTTAAAATAAATACTTTCTGAAAAGTCTATGAGGAAAATGAACGTGGCTTTATTTTCCGGGTCTCTCGAGGGGGCGGGACTGCGACGCTCTATTGGTCAGCTGCTTGACATGTCAGATGTCAGCATATGGCATACGACGTATGTGTCATGTGTAGTACCGTTGTAACACGCTTCCATATGTGGCACCGCGTGTACCCTCTCGAGTGAACTAACTCCGCAAGCTTTGTATCATTTCCTTTAGGCAGCAAATTATATGGTTATGGCAGAAAATGTAATCTGGCACAAATAGGGCAGAAAAAGAAAGAAAGTGGGCTGTTGTTGTTGTTGCCACCATGAGGTGTTTTGAAAAAATTGGCATGGAGATTCTTCCTTGGCTTAGTGGGAATGTGTGTGCAAAGTTTCCCAGCAATCGGGCACTGCATTCATGATGTGTGGCATTTAGTGCAAAACAGTCACCCACCCCCACAAACGTAGGGTATGATAATCAGTACAAAAGATACACACACTGACACAATGACAGACAGGGACGCCTTCGGGCTGGCGGAGACAATTAGTACAATTTATAACACCTGTGAAGGAACATTACACAACTACAGTATGTGTCAATATACTTCGGGTCCCACAGTTCCAAACTATTACAGATTGAATGAGTTTAATCCTGAATCTGAGCATGCTAGACATGATTCCCGACGCAGCTGGGTTGTCCAGTATATTTATTATTAGGAACCATGTATGGGTGCCCAATGACCATGCCATGTTGTGTCTTGTCTTGTCTTGTCTTGTCGTACGTTTGTCTTGTTTTTGTTTCAAAACTTGATTCAGGTTATGTGGTTTGTAACTATCAGTGTCACTTCCCTGTTAGCATAGGACTATACAATTAATTTTTCTTTTATGCTACCACAATATTTTGCATATAGTGGTCACGACATTTATATGTACATGTTATCTCTTTGGTATGTTCCGTATTGATTTACTGTATACCCTGAAATCTTGAATAAACAAAACTGTGAAAAAAGAATATATATATACTTCGGGTCACATAGGGACATTCTTTGGTGCTGTCCTTTTGGACCAAATGTGCTCTACTGTACCCTGTACTGTTTGCATTTTATTGTCCAATAAAATTATCAATCAATCAATCAATGGCTGCTGTGAAAAAGCAATGACAATGAATTGCATTGGTTGCTACAACTTTGAAAAAGTTACAAATCATATAGCGGTCTCAAGGGTACCAATGACATATCACTGCGTGGAAATTAGTCTGTTTCCCCTCTGTGTTTAGATTTAGATTAGAAGGGGCAGTTACAAAAAGATTCAAACGGACTCTATTGGAAGTACGGCCACAATTGAGAGACTCAATCTGCCTGGGGCAATATGCATTGCAAAGGCCGATTGAAGGCTGGCTACGCAAGGCTATAGAGCGTCGCAGTCCCGCCCCCTTTCATGACGACACCAGGCCCAGGAAATGATTCCCAATGCATTTTTCCCATAGACATTTCAAAAAGTATTTATTTAAAGACGGTTACGCCGCGGACAAAGCCAACTCGAGTCGTGACAACTCAAATATTTTGGACCAAACAAATAATTACAAAGAAGAAAAACAACAAAAAAAGTGTTGTAACCTGCCGTTTTTTCTAATTATTTGTTCGGCCCAAAAAATTGTGTTTGTTGTCATGAGTTGTCACGACTCGAGTTGGCTTTGTCCGCGGCGTAAACGTCTTTAAATAAATACTTGAAATGTCTATGAGGAAAATGAACGGAGAATCATTTCCTGGGCCCTGGTAGGGGGCGGGACTGCAACGCTCTATACCAGGGGTGTCAAACTCATTTTGGGGCAAGGGCCACATTGCGCGAAAGGTGACTTGATGAGGGCCGCGGCCAGTTGCAGCTCACGTGGGTTGACTTACACTACTTGATACTTGGCTTTGTTTTTTAGACTGTTTATTGACATAAATTTACTTTATTTGTATTACAGTTGTAGGCTACAAGACGTTTGGTATGAGATGTGGAAAAA
>NC_136810.1:51119677-51164677 GCF_951216825.1 Electrona antarctica
CTGTCCTCTGTCCAGCCATTAGCACCCTGCTGACTAAGGAAAAGCAGCAAAGTAAAATGTGAGTGTCAGTGACCTTAGCAGGGAGCAGATGCTCTGTGCCCAGGGGGACTAGTGATGAAGTAACAATGGGATACGTTTCCATACAAATGTTTTCGTTCTCTTCCAGAACACATCTGCCCACGACGTCCTTCGATTGAGGGATTCGTTTTGTAGATTAATGTAATGCATTAACCCATTTTGGGCGGGAACCCAAAAATATAACATACATTATGTTATAATTTAGCTATTGAAAAATAGCAGATCTACAAGCTCATAGCGCGCCACCGAGTGGCGCGCTACGAGCTTGTAGGTCTGCTATTTTTGAAAAATCGTGAAAATATTTTTTTCAGAAAACTGGAGGATTTAGAAGATTTTCTTTAAATTTTGAGGTCAGGCCTGAATGGATTAATTACGCCAATACATCATAATATGAGAGGAATGAGAGGAAAATAGGCAGAATAGGCCAAGCTTTCATTACAACGTGACAGCTATGTGTCCGCGGTGTGTGCAGCTAATTATTCCAAAAGATGAGAGTGACTTGAGAAAAGCACACATGTATGTATTTTGCATATCCCTGTGGATATGAAGGCTTTAGGAGCCAGAAGACAGCTTGTCACAACCGAAGCAAATGTAGGCCTCACACCACTTTAACCCATTTTGGGCGGGAACCCCTTTTGGTGTTTCAAGCATTATGTTATACTTCAGCTATTGAAAAATAGCAGATCTACAAGCTCATAGCGCGCCACCGAGTGGCGCGCTACGAGCTTGTAGGTCTGCTATTTTTGAAAAATCGTGAAAATGTGGCGGAAATCTTTGAATATATATTCTTTCAGAGCGAACATATATATATATTTTTTAATACTGTTTTTATTAACCATTTTTTATATGACATAACTTCAGAATATCATTGACAGATAATGCGTAATTAAGTGATATAAAATGAAAAAAATAATAGTGACAGGTAGTGTAAATGTTCCAAACAGAGCGGACATTTTTAACTCAAATCTTTGCTTCTAGGGGGGTCCGTGGAACAACATATTTTCAGATGGGGGACGTATAATACATATATTTTTGGGGGTCCTTGACATGAAAATGTTTGAGAACCACTGACATAGAAACATAGCTTTTTCAGAAAACTGTCAGGATGTAGATGACATTTTTAGAATCTGATCTCAGGTCAAAATGGGTTAACTGGAACTCGAGTCTGCACGGAGGATTCCCCCGAGGTTTCATTTCCAAGATGAAAGTCAGTATATACAGTACAGTTCTGTGTGCAGACAGCAGCACACAAAGCACAGCAAAAACCCCATCTAATGTTCACCTTTAATCTGTATAAGCTTCTTCTTTTGAGAGTCTGCCGTCGCCATCAACGCCGGCATCTATCATGTGCCGTGTCGGTTTAACCCGTTTAGGCCTGACGTCGAAATTTAAAACATGTCTTTTTAAAACCTCATGTTTCTGTATCAGTGGTTCTCAATATTTCGTGTCAAGGACCCCAAAAATGATATGTAATTGGCCGTCGACCCCCATCTGAAAATGTGTTGTTCCAGGGACCCCCCCACCAGAAGCAAAGATTTGAGTTAAAGACTGAAACTCTGAAAGAATATATATTCAAAGATTTGAGGCACATTTTCATGATTTTTTAAATAAAATAGCAGACCTACAAGTTCATAGTGCGGCACTCGGTGCCGCGCTATGAGCTTGTAGATCTGCTATTTTTCAATAGCTAAAGTGTAACATAATGCTATAAACACCAAAAGGGGTTCCCACCCAAAATGGGTTAAATATCATACTAAGATATTATTTTTTTTATCCTTCCTGTCAAGAATGCCTACACCATTCCATGTTTCCATTTCATGTCACAAGTCATGACCCCAAAACATAACAACGTGATTGAATTTCAGCGACAACCCGGCGGTGAAACTGAAAGCGGGGCATGTTCCGTTCCGTCCGCGTGGCACAGCATTATATTTACTTTCTGATGTGTGGTCTCGCTCATGTCTAACAGCTCCAGGATGCGAGGGTGGTGCATCTGGTTTGTGCTGGCCAGACGCTCCTCTGTAGACTGTAGCATCTCTTGGGCATAGACAGATGGAGTCACCTGCAAACCACAAAAGACAGAGCAGAGTCTACAATCTTTTCATTTACAGAGTCAGCATGTCTTTGTACTCTATAATATCACTGGTTCCCAGACACACATTTTTACGGTGAATATCCATAAACTTTTTCGAAAATCGAAGGAATTCCAGTAATTAGATAAATTGGCCATTATCAACAAACATTTTGAGCTTGTAGATCTGCTATTTTCACTATAGTTCCATCAAATCCTTCTTTTGGTTCTCGAGCTAAAATGTTTGGGAACCACTGCTCTATATATACAGTATAGTTAATGAAGAAGTACTGGATCACCACAGCAAGATAATTGATTGATTGATTGATTGAAATATTTATTAACAGTTTGCAGAATTACAGTACATTTCAAGCACAAACTCAACACAAAGACTGTTAACTGTGAGTGGACGACCCAATTAAGCATTACACTTGTTTACAAGAGGGTCCACCTTGTTCAATTCATCAAAACATTTAGAGACGTACAAATAGACACTTCTATATACCGGTAGTCAAAGAACAGAACAGGAATTCATCATAATTACCATTCATAATGGGACATTATAGCATTTAATTGAACCCTTTAGCACTAAATAAAAAGACCTCAAACGTCCACATGCGCAGCAACACAATATTATGTTGAAATCACTACTAATGCTGTTTTGCACATAATGCTGCTGATTTACTGGCTCCCATTATGATCGAAATAGCACAATGTGCAGTCTTTTGCTCAAGTGTAAAAGTAGTAGGGCTGGGCTTTGCCAACAACCTCATAATACGATACGTAGCTCGATACAGTCCAAATAGTCCAAAAGTACAACTTGTTTAATTTTGATAGCTTTAAACATTTTGCAGATGCTTGTCTCACGTTTAAGATTTTAAACGGACTTGCACCCCCACCACTGAAACAATGTATAGATCAAAGGGACAGTGGTGCCAGAACAACCAGGGCAACTACCAGAAGGGACTGCAAAGTACCAACCAGACGTAGTGTCTTCTCTGTTAGAGCCTCCCATCATTGGAACAGTCTCCCTACAGAAGTAAGAGAGACCTCCAACTATTTGACCTTCAATCGAACCCAGGACCTTCTAGCTGTGAGGCGACAGCACTACCGACTTTTATACTTTTACTCAAGTCACATTTTGCATTACGGACTTTTACTCGTAACAGAGTATTTCTGTATTGCAGTATTGATACTTTTACTTACTGTACTGTGAGTACAGAATGCAAGTACTTTTGTCCACCACTGCCCTGTTTGTGTTGTGGGGGGCTGGCAGGTTGATGTACAAGGACACCCACTGCTCATGACACTATGTCACAGCTAGGGAGACTAATCCAACCCATTGGGTACGTTTTTTATAGTCTGCTATGGAAGCCAGCTAAGTGGTCTGTCATTAACCCATTTAGGTCTATGTCATTCATGACAGTTTTCTGAAAAACCTTATGTTTCTCTATCAGTGGTGCTCAATATTTCATGTCAAGGACCCCAAAAATTATATGTAATATGCCTCCGCCCCCCATTTGAAAATATGTTGTTCCAGGGACCTCCCAGAAGATTTGAGTTAAAATGTTCACTCTGTAATAATATATATTCAAAGATTTGAGGCACATTTTCACGACTTTTCAAAAATAGCAGACCTACAAGCTCGTAGCGCGCCACTCGGTGGCGCGCTATGAGCTTGTAGATCTGATATTTTTCAATAGCTAAAGCATAACACCAAAAGGTGTTCCCGCCCAAAATGGGTTAATGTCTGATGATGATAATAAAAAAGGAAAACAATAGAAATGACGAGTGTACATAACCACGGTCTGTTACAGATGCAAACTTATAAATAGCCAAGGGCTGTTGGAAGAGGCAGCATTGTGATATGAGTCCTGCGAGGCACTTCAAAAGGATGGTGCAATGAAAATCTGTCATCTGTGACAAACACATATGCACAATACATGCGTGCACCACACACGCACGCACGCCCGCACGCACGCACGCACGCACGCACGCACGCACGCACGCACGCACGCACGCACGCACGCACGCACGCACGCACGCACACACGCACGCACACACACACACACACACACACACACACACACACACACACACACACACACACACACACACACACACACACACACACACACACACACACACACACACACACACACACACACACACACACACACACACACACACACACACACACACACACACACACACAGAGAAAGTAAATATTTTCTCCTTCAGAGGAGGGCCATCTGGGGCTTTGTGTAGTTAATATCTGCTGAGCACATTCCTCGCCGATGTCTCTCTATCAGTGCACTGGCAGTGAAGAAACATATAACTGCACTTATAGCCTATTTCAAGGTCAGGGCGGAAAAAAAGATTTATTTTGCTTAAAATTGAAATGAATAATGTAATGTAGGGTTACCGTATATGCAATATTTAATAGCTGCCAGTTAGGTGTGTATTCATAATACACACTCCTTTCTATAATTCAGAGACAACAAAATTGCTCACCTACGCACTATTCTTTAGAAGGGTATGGGATAGCGTTATCGGTGGTATTTTTTATTTTAAAGAAGAAACAGATGTGTTAATATATTATTTATCAAGATGGAAAAATATATCTCACTCAAAAAGGGCAAGATTCGGTAGGTAAAAAGCTACAGTACCACTCAGCTGCATGATACTGAACAGGGTACGGACTACGGAGCACCACTGACTAATAATAATAATAATAATAATAATAATAGATTGCATTTTTATAGCGTTTTTCTATGCACTACGTGCCTACTCAAAGCGCTTACAATGGTCCATTCAGTCATGCATTGGGAGATGAAGCGGCGAACAGTCAACGCCAGTGTCCTCACTTCCCACATTCACACACCAATGGTGGCAACCACTGGAGGCAATGTGGGGTTCAGTGTCTTGCCCAAGGACACTTTGACATGTAGACAGGAGGAGCTATACTTGAGGAAGAACCAAAATGGCTTTTGAGAGGCCTTGATTGGCCTTTAACTGAGGAGGGAACAGAGAGCAACCTGCCGGCAGCAGAGAACATAAAAGGCATTTACACAAAGGCATAGTGTTGAGGATACTCAAGCCTTGCAATGTTACATGCACTACACTACAACATCCAGGGCTACCTATAGGGCGAATGGGACGAGAGCAGTTAGGCCTCACTCAGACCTTTACTGCATTGCTGTATGCTTGTTGGATGAATGTTGTGTAGTGTCATGGCCGCCCCAATGCATTTCCAATGGAAGTCACATGGTTTGTAGTCCACATTTTGGACTACAAGCTGTTGTAGGACTACAAGCTGTTGTATGGCTTTCGGTTGTGTTTCGACTGCGCCCCTCCCCCTCATACAACACAAATGTTGTGTCAAACCATGTGACTCCCATTGGAAATGCATTGGGGCGGCCATGACACTACACAACATTCATCCAACAAGCATACAGCAATGCAGTAAAGGTCTGAATGAGGCCTTAGGAGAATGAGGCAAACACTGGGAGTTCCCAGCAAGCAAACTTGTTCGGTAGGATGAGGGGCGGCTCACATCCAATTTTACATGGAGTCGTGGACGTATTAAAAAAGATGCAGGCGTGAAAAGTACACCGGCTAGCTATAGCCAGTATGCAGTATCGAGATGACTGCAAATGCCACAAATGCTTGTCCAAGGACGACCTATGAGAGATTATGTTTTAAAACTAATGTACATCCAACCTTTCTTCCTAACCCTTTTTTTACAAAAGTAAGTTGATAATTATGTATATTGACAAAAAAAACAAAAAAAGATATAGGGGAGCTGGTCCTGGAGCTGGAGCTGCTGCTGGAGGGGTCTAATGCTAGAACTCCTATTCAATCGCGCAATTGGTTTTTTGTTTACATCTGTTATAGATGATGTGACAGCAACACTCCAATGACTCCATGCATTGTTGACACTGCACTCTTCCTGGTCTACGTGAGCTGGCGTTAGACCCCGGCAGCTCCAGCTCCAGGACCAGCTCCCCTATATCTTTATTTTTTATTGTATTTTTTTTTTTGGTCAATATACATAATTCAAGTACAACTGTTAACACCATGAAAAGAATCCAGACATTCATCAACATCTGCCATAGAAGAATCCTCCGAATTCGCTGGCCAAACACAATTAGTAACCTGAAACTGTAGAGCAGTTAACCTGTGGAGCAGCAGGGGTGGTACAACAGGTCGCTGTACCGCACTGTTGTGATTAAAAGAGAGCTGAGCCAGAAGACAAAATGAGTTTTCTTCGACGGGTGGCTGGCATCTCCCTTAGAGATAGGGTGATAGGTAAATTCAGTCACACGAGAGAGACTCGGAGTAGAGTCACTGCTTCTTCGCCTGGAAAGGAGCT
Organism: Electrona antarctica; assembly: GCF_951216825.1. Taxonomy (NCBI): domain Eukaryota; kingdom Metazoa; phylum Chordata; class Actinopteri; order Myctophiformes; family Myctophidae; genus Electrona; species Electrona antarctica. Next base: position 51,126,202 of record NC_136810.1, read on the forward strand.
AGCTTAGGTGGTTCGGGCATCTGGTTAAGCGTTATTCATAGTCTAATATTTTCAGTGGTGAGGTAACCACTGAAGAGCAAACCACCGCTCTCCCCAGCCCTTCTCTCTGTTTTTACTCACCACCGCGGTTATTACAGCCACCGAAAATCCAGACTATGAATAGGCCTTTAGGATGCCTCTCGAGCGTCTCCCTAGGGAGGTCCTCGAGGCACGTCCCACTGGGAGGAGACCCCAGGCAGACCAAGGATAAAATGGAGGGATTACATCGACTCACTGGCCTTGGAACGCCTCGGGATCCCCCAGGAGGAAGTTACTAAAGTTGCTCTGGAGAGGGAAATCTAGAGCTCTCTGGTGGAGCTGTTGCCCCCGCGACCCAACTACGGATAAGCGGTTGAAGATGGATGGATGGATGGATGGATGGATGGATGGATAGATGGATGGATGGATGGATGGACCCTGGCGATGGATTTGGCCACACTCTTCACAAACCTGCTTCAAATATCACAAGATATGCCCTGTTCTGGAGGCCACAAGGGAGAAGGAAGAGGGGCAGACCACGACACACCTGGCACGGTGACCTGGATGCAGATGTGAAGAAATCTGGCCATACATGGGGACAGCTGGAGAAACTGGCCCAGGACCAGGATGTCTGGAGAGCTCTTAATTGTTCGTGGCCTATGCCCAAAGTTGGGCTATGGGCGTAAGTAAGTAAGAAACAGTACAGCGTGAGTGACTGTGGCGAGAAATGCAATGGCCACACTTCTGTCAGTGTGACTGCCTTCTATCCAAGTGAAAAAGGCATACATTCTTTATTTCAATAACATCTAAAGTTATACTGTAAGTAATAACAGATAACACTAATAGATATTAAGCTTAATCCATTTTGGGCGTGAACCGTTTGTACCAGCATCAACTAAGATGTTGAACAAGGCTCTGAAACAGCAGTAACTGTGTGAGGCTAGATTGTGAGGCTAGATTATCCACATCATGTGTGCAATTGTGTAATGTTGTGTCTTCCTCTGTAATGTATTTTGTTTGTCATTGATGTTTTATGTGTGGCTGTAGCTGGGGTGAAAGCCCAAGACAAATTTCCCTTGTGGACAATAAAGTTTACCTTGACCTTGACCTTGAACCCCTTTTGGTGTTAGCATTATGTTCTGCTTTAGCTATTGAAAAATAGCAGATCTACAAGCTACGAGCTTGTAGGTCTGCTATTTTTGAAAAATCGAAGAACGACTGATATAGAAACATAGCTTTTTCAGAAAACTGTCAGGATGTAGAAGAATCTGATCTCAGGTCAAAATGGGTTAAGCTAACAGCTTCACTTTGTGCATGTCACTTCTCCCAACCAGACAGAGAGACTGACAGAGATTTTTCCTTGCATGGTTTTATCTTCTATTCTTCTCCACTGCACCCCCTGAGTTATACAATCATTCAGTAAGTCATCATCATTTCAGGCTGCAGCTAGCTAGCATTAACCTTTTGTCACCAGGCTTTCCGCAGTACAAGCCAGCATTATGGAAACATTTTTGTTTTGTTCCTTATTCAGCAGCCACAAGGGTGCTCATCCATACTATCCATTATGCACACCAGTTTGACAATGTCCCAACAGTGCCGAGTGCAAAATGAAAAGAAAATAACTATTTTCAATAGTTGGTTGACAAATACCAACATGATTCAGCAGGACTCTGCAGTGTAAACCGCAAAATTGCATAATAACTTTGGGGGTGACGTTAACATGCAATGTATTAGAATTGTTACAGTGCAAATTCCTGAAAGAACAGTATAAGGTGCCCTGAAACGGAATCCATTGTGGCTGGCTAAACAGACATTCACAAACAGCATCTTGCTGGAGCACAGTCCATAATGCTCTTCTATTTCAGTGAATCCAAGAATGCATCTTGTCGGGTATACCAAATCAGTGTCTTTTGATTGCCATTTGTGATCGATAATTAGATCATTAGAGTTAGAATTTCCCATTTATAAGCAGTTGTTTAACACTAATTAATGATAGATACAATGGTACGTCCTGGCCTATTTAAAGGCTACATGATTCTACTTCTATTAGTCATATCCAGCTTAAGTTTTATTTATTTTTCTCCCTGGGAAGTAGGCTAATAATCATGTTAAAAAATATTATTTGGCATTCAATTAGATTTTTTAAATTATATAAGCAAAAGAGAATTATAAATAAACATTAATGTTCTGAGCAGAAACAAACTTTTAATTGGGTTTGTGCGTGTGGGAGATGGAAAAGAACCTTGATATTGAATAAGGGGTCTGCTGCACCCCCCAGCTAGTATTAATTTGATATGACCAAAATAACTGTGTACTTATTTTTGTTTTACTTTTCATGATTTCTTTGATTTGAAAGAATGAAATTAAATTGAAATAAGGGCATAGGGGCACTTCTCCTATTTTAACACCTGTTAAACTAATGAAACACAGGGATCCTAGAAAAAATAAAAGGAAAATAGCCGAAGAGAGCTGACTGTAATGAGAAGCGGTATTCAGTCACATATTGATTTCCGCTCTCTCCAGGATGCCAAAGTAATTATTAGAATAATCTGTCATTTGGGTCACAGGAAGATTAAAAACGGATTGTTAAATTCTCCCCGTAAAGCAGGTGGCTTTAAAACTTAAAGGAATTCTGACTGGATACGTCCGATAAAATTTTTGCCTGCCAGATGAATTATATGTCATGTTGCTATAGAACAGGGGTGCCCACGCTTTTTTGACTTGAGAGCTACTTTACAAGATCTACCCACCGAATACCATTGCTGAAAATAGTCATGGAATAGGTAGCGTTTTTTGTATTTAATTTGTAATCATACCGACGTTTGTGCACAGCAACACTCTTGAAACTATAAGATTGTGCATTGTGGGTGCATACTTAGTTTAGACTAGTCATTGGTTAGACATGGGTTAAAAATATTTTTAATTCAAGTGGCAGATGCAAAAAATATATATTTTTAAAATATTCTTTATGGGCATGTCATGCGATCTACCTGCACAGCCTTTTTGATCTACTGGTAGATCGCAATCTACCTTTTGGGCACCCCTGCTATGGTATGCGCATGCATAAAGTGAATGGCAGATCGAGTGGCAAAGTGAGTAACAAAGTTACTTTCATTTAATGTTGTTTAAAGTCATTTAATGAAATAAAATAGGACTTTTCTGTTTGGATGTATGGGCTGTCAAGGCCAGAAAGTAGTTTTTTGTCACTCAGTAGGCGTTCCCACATAACTTCCGGGTATGATGATGATGTCATGCGCATACCCTCAATTTGTCTTCAGCAGTGGTGGAAAGTATAATGTTGTACTTTTATTTTTTTGTACTTAGTTTAGCCTACTTGAGTATTTCCTATTTCCAATACTTTTACTTGTACTCCACTACATCTCAGATCCAAATATTGTACTTTTACTCCACTACATTTATGTGAAAACTTTATTTACTAGTTACTTTCTAGATTGTGTTTATTATTACAAAACATTACTATGTAGATCTGCTATTTCCAAAAGATTTTTTTATACATTTATTTGAAAACTTGTGAAATGGGACATTCTGCAGTAGGCCTACTCTCTACTTGGTACTGTAAGTGCATTTATTTTTTTATGCCTTTACTTTTGTACTCACATACATTTGAAATTCTGGACTTTTACTTGTAACAGAGTATTTCTATATTGCAGTATTGATACTAAATTAAATTAAATTTGAGTAGCCTACTTTTTCAACCACTGGTCTTTGGAAAATGCTGCAATGTGTGGTAGCCTGTACATTATAGGCCGAATGAGTCATATTCTAGGCTAAATCACTATTAGAATTTATAAGCCGACACTCTATAAGAATAATTTCATAAATATGTTTGAAAACCCACAGCATGTCATCAGTACAGTAGCCTGTACGTTATCCTCACCCTTTTTGGTCCATCTTTCCTCAGGACAATCTTGGGATTCCGAGGGAAGACCACTTTGCTCTTGAACCCCTCTGGCAACTTCAGAGGTAGGGTATGCAGAGAAGACTGTAGTGCCTGGACCTTGGAGGTTGCCATTACTACCACTGGCGTTTTGTGATAAATCCACCTGAATAGATATAGAAATATTTGAACAGATTAGCAGATTATATACAGTCTACAGTGTATATAGGCTTCGCACGCACGCACGCACACACGCGCGCACACACACACACACACACACACACAGTGAAAGTGGCAGTGATGACATAAAAGTGAGCAGACAAAATAAAATTTAAACCAATATGGGTAGGCTACTCACTCCTGATTGGCTGAAAGGGAGACCTCTGTTGTTAATGAACACACTCTTAACAAAATGTAGGGGTAGGCCTAATATCACTTTTCACTTAGCCTATATTAGCCTACCTTTAACGTCTGTTTTTCTTGGACATGCACAAAACTAGGCTATTGTTATTAGCATGTTAGCTAAATGAATCCACCAATATATTGCTTGCTATGCCATAGGCCTATTGACTTCGGTCGAATATATCAAACGACCTTTTCATAAATAGCCTACATGCTGCAGGTAGAATGGCATTGCAATGTTAAGCCCTGCCCATGTATGCACGGCTGTCAATTATTATGTCAAAAACATGCGTGACATATGGTGTAAACACTCATGTATAGCCATACCACATTGAAATAAAACAATATACACTCCTTTCCTTCTTTTTTTTAAAGGGCTATAAGATCATAATTTTACCACTTCTGCAGTGTCCGCGTGTCTACGTAGCCGTGGGGACTCTTCCAAACTCAGATAGCAACTTTGTTTTTGTTTGCCGTTGCCATACAACAACGCGTCTCCTGGCGCCCCAATGGGCTGTTTTTTGATTGGTCCGTGACTCCGTGGCTTTGACACACGGCTACGGTGGTTGACTCAAAGAGTATCGACTTTTGTCTCCACCAGGCCGAAGGCATGGGGAGAGAGTATGTTTTGCACTCCGTCCGTGTGTGCGTCCATCCGTCCGTCTGTGTACAGCTAATCTCCGGCACCGTTAACCCGGTCGATGCCAAATTTTGAACACACACTCCCTGGATGCCAACGATGAACCTATGCCCCAAATTTTCCAGAACGGTCTGTTATAGCGCCACCAGGAGGCCGACTTTTGTAAAACACATTTTTTTATATTACTCCTCCAGATTCTGTCCAAAAATCCTGCAAATCGTTACACAGTATCTCTACAGTCATGTGTTCAAGACAGCTCTGTCCGATATTTCATATTCCATCCTAATTGGCTAACATTGGCTTTCAAAGTTTGCAGGATTGGCCCGTTTTGAACAAAAAGCCTCAAATCATGAACACAGCGTGCAATTTACGTGAAATCTTTCACAGACTTTCCTACTAGGCTGAGGTATATATCCCACCCACCCTTTTCACATTGGCCTGTTTTAGCACCACCAACAGGTGGATTTTTGCAAAACACATTTTTGGAACAAAATGCCTCAAATCATCCAATTGACATCCAAGGTGTAAGAAGAAATGGCACCCTTTTCACATTGGCCTATTATAGCGCCACCAGGAGGCCACAACCTGACCTGCGCTGGTGGAGACCTGTGCCCCGAGGGGCACTTTTTCTAGTTTCATCTGCATTCACCTCTCCATTTCATGAAAACAAACAATTTAACAAAAGGCCGATGCACACCTCAGAAGGCTAGTGACAGGTGCGTAGGGCAATAAAGCATACTTAAAAAGGTTATCTTGGAAAAACAAAGAAGGGTCCCGCACACTGTCATAAAACTTGCCAAAAATGTTGCTCTTTTAAAGAGCAACATTTTTGGCAAGTTTTCTGACAGTGTGCGGGACCCTTCTTTGTTTTTCAAAGATAACCTTTTTATGAAAACAAACAAAACAGAGCAAATATTAAACTGCATGCTCTTCTTCGAATGCTATGTGCATGTTGATGCAATTGGTGCGCAGCGTCGAATCGTAGCCTATACCAGACCAGCCGCCTATACCTATGAAGACTTTCTATTCAATCCCGGAGGATTTTCCCCCCCTTAAACTGTCTGCAGAATCCTACTCCTATTGTTTTCTGTCAGTTAGTTAAATTAATGTACATAGGATATCTACTGGCTATACCCTCCCTGACACCACCTGTTTTCTTTAATAGCTCACTCAGTGTTACATTCTAACCTGAATACCAGACAACCATGCAGGCAACAACAAGACAACAAACAAAGACAGCAAAATCATTCTCAATGGCATATTATTATAATACTATTATTCAATTATAAGTACTTAAGTAGCGTATATGTCTAAGAGGGTTGTATTCATTCGTGGATGTATTTAATTAAAATATATATAGCCTATATTTTCATATTATGTCGTATAATTATATACATAACTATTATGCATTATGCATGTAGGCTACTTTAATTACTGGGTTTTAGATGTGCCAAGTTGCCAACTGTGTTGCTAATAAACATTAGAAGTGATACAGTAACCTACATTATACGTCTACCTTTGTAGGCATGTATGTGCTTATCCTTTTAGCCATTTCTGACTAATAAAGTATTCAATTAATCAATCAATCAATCAATTCACTTTTGAAAAGTCATGCGAAAGTCATAGGCCTATATAGGCCTACAAATAGCCACCACAACAATCCACCACGATTTAGGCCTATATATCCTCCTAGGCTATAGGCCTACGCCGCTATGCGAAATAATTTGATATTTCACACCATAGTCTATATGCTGCTATAACCGCCTACATTGGATTTACGAAGTTTTAAAGTTTTAGCCAAAATTCTTCATGATCCCTCCCTCCCTCCCTCTCCCCCTTTCTCCCCCTTTCTCCCACTCTCTCTCTCTCTCTCTCTCTCTCTGTGTTCCCAGGCCTGTCTCATTCCTGCAGTCTGTTAGTGTGTACGGGTCAGTGAGCTGCTCAGTCTGTCAGAAAATAGGATTTGGGAGTGGGCGGACATGATCACTCACTCCTTTTCATTTCAAAGGAACCGGCAGCGTCTACGTGCTCCTCCTCCCCCCCGTCATAACGCCCTGCGTGACGTCATCGCGCAACGTGACCTCCCCATAGCGAGCTGTCACTTTCCTCTGCTGATGAAACTGTCCAATCCTACCGTCACTTTGAATATCTGTCAGAATAAGCACCGTTTCATCGATAGTTTCCTTTGGCATTAGACATGGACGACATGGCAGCATCGCCCTCCGTTAATCTGAGCAGCAGGTAGGTAAGATAAGATAAAGGGTGGATGGATGTTGCGCTGCGTGTCGTACGTGTCGTGCGTGGAGAGAAATGCTGTCCACCTGACCTGGCTAGTGGCTGATGGTTGTCAAGGCTACGGCAAGAAATTATGCTGAACTCCAGAAAATGTTCAAAACATCATGCAGGCCATTATAATCTAATCACGTCTCTCGGATCGGATATTTGAACATCTTTTCGGCATCTAGTAGGCTTTATTTGCTATAAGCGTTGATGCCATATAGCCTATACACTAGGCTACTATTTCCAAAGAGCTTTGAATGAAGATAGGACTACAACAAAATGCTTAGCGTGTAGGCGGCTATGCCCCGTCTTCGCTACGACGCGGTGTCGCTTGCCGACAAGAACTGATACAAACACATCGATGCGAACGTGTAGATCTGTTCTGATATAGTCGGTCGACGACACCGTCGTACGAAGAAGTGTGAGATGGGCTTAAACGCCGGGTAACCCCATAATATACGCACGCGCAAGCCAAGCGTGGATGGACCACCACTTAAAGAGACAGTTCACCACAGCAGGGAATCCAGGGATGCACCATTGGGCCGGGCGTGTTAGTGAGAATCAAGTCAAAAGTGGGACTTGGGAAGCGGATCAGATTCGTTTTGTGAGAGAGAGGCGCTGTGCTGCATCTGTCAAAAGCACTTACTGTGCCTGGCAGGCATGCCGTTCCACACACACACACACACACACACACACACACACACACACACACACACACACACACACACACACACACACACACACACGGTCTGAATGAAAAGTGCTGATCCCAGCTGGAGAGTGCATGCATGGGGCTTCTGCAGGCAGCACCACGGACAGCTCCGCTCCGCACACAGCTGGCCGCTGCTGGGGCGTCTTTCATAGCTGAAACTATTATGCTTGAGCAGAGAGAGGTTCAAACTCATTCAGCCTGCCCTCAGTGCCCTGCATGTCTATAACCATTCATTTGCCGTGTGGACATTTTGTTTTACAAGGCCAGCTGTGTGTGTGTGACTTATATTGTAATGCCACAGCAGCACATGTGGGGGCAGGACACATACACATGAAGTTAACATTAAATACTTATTCGAATCAATCATTGTGCCAAGATAGAGTTCATTTTAAAGCTTAACCCTAGAACACTAAACACGGGTCATTTTCACCCAGACAACATTATATTTTTGTAATTTTCATAATGTTTCATGATGCAGTGACAGAAGGTATAGGCTATTCTTCTTGTTTTCCTTGTTTTAGTGAGAGTGATATAGAAAAATCCCATACACCCATGCACAATGGGCTTTTATTTTTATTTTTTATACTGGACAATTCTCACATGTCCAAGGAATGGGTGGATCAAAGGAGAAGTTCCCAGTTTTTATTCTTTTTTGTGTGAATATTTTTAAAATAATACCCATGCAGTACCCACATTTTTCACCGATTTCTCCCGCCTATGATATCTATTTTTTATTTGTTATTTATTTTTTAGTACATAATTCATTCCATATGTTGATCTGATCTCCCATGCCAAAGCGCCAGCACTCACCCAGCAGTCTGCCGTCACCCAGGCGGATGCGTGCATGGCGCTTCTCGCCCTCAGGGCGTCTTACTGGTATAACATTAAGGATTAATAAGTGTTTCATACAATACTGTGACAAAGATGGAATACAGTATACCTGGCTTAAAGGACAACTTTAGTTTTTTTCAACCAAGGTTCATGTTTTAGGTTAATTTTTATTAGAGAAAGTAAAAGATGTTAATTATTTGCTTCTTTCTTTCATTTTGGGGATTTTTGCTGTTTTTGACATGGGGGCGGGGGCATTTGAAGTTTCGAACATGGGGCTAAATATGTATTTTTCTTTTACAAAATGTTATACCGATCTCTTTTTTTTATTATTTACTATATAGTCTTACTGTACTAGACCCCAAGAAATTATATTTGACCACAAAATATCATGGGATCTACTGAATGTGTCAAACTGACATATTGAGCCTATGACACAGTGGCTTCCCTATAGGCTACCTTCACATTCAGTAGATCTTGTGATCTTTTGTGGCCAGATGTAATTTCTTGGGGTCTAGTAGGACTGTAGTAAATAATAAAAAAGGCAACAGTGCAGCACTATCTCTCTCTCTGTTTCTGGCACAACAGCGCCACTTTTGCCCCTACTGGTACTCTAAACATAGTCACATAGGTACATAGGTTAAGACGAACATTGCTGTTCCTTGGAGTGGTTGCACCACTCAAAAAGAAATCGCCATAATATTTTGTAAATAAAGACGTATTTAGCCCCATGTTCGAATGCCCCCGCCCCCCTGACAAAAATAGCTAAAATCGCTAAAACAAAAGAAAGCAGCAAATGAATAACAACCTAAAACATGAACCTTGGTTGAAAAAAACCTATAAAGTTGTCCTTTAAACCCATATTTCATAATACAGAAATTACTCTCATTTGAGATCCCATTTGGTTTCAGTTTTAGAATAGCTCATGTTTTATGACCATGACTTGCCCTTCACTGCTCATGTGGGCCCTATTCATGAATCATGATGTCGCAGAGTTTATGAATCACTCATTAAGGAAATGTGGTTATACTGGTTAGTTTATATATCATTTCTAGCTGTAGAAAGGAGTGTCTGTCAATGTCCTGCATTTGTGCCTTAACTAAAACATGAGAACTCAGAGGTGCCAGGGATGATTTGTGGTTGGTGATAAAAGGCTATGGAAACTCCATTATTTTAACAACTGCGCATCCCCCGTGATAATTACTCCATGGATTTGAGGGAAAACATGCAGAGGAACAATAACTTATTGGCTCACCATCCCCCTTGTGAAGACATAAATAAATCACTTACTGATTACAAACCAGTCAAATGGTTGGCAGGAAAGCCAATCTCGCTTTCTCAATCCGAGGTAAAAAAGTTTTGTCACACACAGTCATCACTTTCCCTTCAAGAGCGTCTGCAGACGTACATTAATCAAAACCAACTTTTTCAAGGCCTTCTCTTGTAGAGTGGGGACAAGACAATAATTATTGTTTAAATCTTTTTTTTTCCAGAATGATAAAAAGGGATAGTTGAGCACGCTTTTCCACTTTGTACAATTACAGTTATGATAAATAAGCTCCTTCTAATTGTTATTGGCTCATGGTGCTAAAAGTGTTGACTAATGTGAATATGAAGACGATGAAAATTTGCTAAAATTATTGCTTATTAAGGTTCATCTTGAGTATAATGCTGACTTGTGATGCAACGGTTGATAGATGCATTAATAATAGTGATAGGGGTTGATGTTCAGAGAAGTGTTGATTTTGACATAACATTTCGATTTAGTTTAGTCATAGCCTTTTGGATAAAATTGTGTTTAGTTTTATCCAGCATCCTGTTTGTGTTTTAGTCATATTTTAGTAATCTGAAATGTTTTAGTGTTAGTTTTAGTCAACTCAATTGCATTAGATTTTAGTCGACTAAATCTACAGTTGATTCATCCATCCATCTTCAACCGCTTATCCGTAGTCGGGACGTGGGGCAACAGCTCCACCGCAGAGAGCTCCAGACTTCCCTCTACAGTTGATTAATCGACTAAAATGTATTTTGGTGGGCCTTGAAGACATCGTAATGCCTGATTTTACACTTGGTTGCATGCTGAAAATAGCCGATCATGTATTTTAGTTCTACTGGATCTCTTCTCCACTAGTCACTCCCTAACATTTTAGTCTACTTTTTATTTGTTGATGAAATTGTCAATATAGGCTATAGTCATTATGGCTTAGCTTTCATTTCGTTTTTATTTAGGTTTTTATTTAGTTTTTGTCAGTGGAAAAAAGGTGACTTTTCGTCATAGTCTTAGGGCCGATTCATACTCCTATTTTAGAGCCGAATAAAAGTCGAGCCTACAATGTGACGTCATTTTAGGTTCGGGGGGGCGGGTACCGTCCTAAAGTCGGCTCTTCGGTGCTACTGAAACTTTCTGACGAGCCGAAATCATTTCGGCACTACAGCGCCGAAACAGCGGTAAAATAGGAGTATGAATCGGCCCTTAGTCGACAAAATCAACAGTGATATTCAGACACATTGTTTTCAGTTACAGCTACGAGGACTACAGACAGACTGCAGACTGGTTGCTGGCCCAAACAGAGCAGCGTCCTAAAGTAGCCATCATCTGTGGCTCAGGGCTGGGCGGCCTCGCTGACCTGCTGGAGAACAAAGAGGTCTTCCCCTATAAGAACATTCCACATTTCCCCGACAGCACGGGTACAGAATGTGTGCGTGTGCGTGTGCGTGTGCGTGTGTGTGTGTGTGAGAGAGAGAGAGAGAGAGAGAGAGAGAGAGTGTGTGTGTGGGTGTGAGTTCGATATTTTAAGATAAGATAGCATCAGTGGTGGTTAAGTAAGATTTTGAGGCATTTTTACTTTACTTGAGTATTTCCAATTTTCAATACTTTTACTTTTACTCCATAACATCTCAGAGGCAAATGTTGTGCCTTTATTCCACTACAATTATTTGAAAACATACATTAACCACTTCAGCCCTATAAAGATTTCGGCCATTTGAAAATAGCCGATCTACAAGCTCACAATGCGTCACAATGCGATGCATTGTGAACGTGTAGATCTGCTATTTTCAAAAGATTTATATACATTTTATCAATTTGAAAACGTGTGAGATGGGGCATTCTACATGCTGCGTACTTTCTACTTTGGGTACTTTAAGTATATTTTGATACCAATATACTTTTGTACTTTTACTCAAGCAAATTTTTAAATCCGGACTTTTACTTGTAACAGAGTATTATTTTCTACATTGCAGTATTGTTACATTTACTTAACCCATTTTGGGCGGGAACCCCTTTTGGTGTTAGCATTATGTTATGCTTTAGCTATTGAAAAATAGCAGATCTACAAGCTCATAGCGCGCCACCGAGTGGCGCGCTACGAGCTTGTAGGTCTGCTATTTTTTAAAAATCAAAGAACCACTGACATAGAAACATAGCTTTTTCAGAAAACTGTCAGGATTTAGAAGACATTTTTAGAATCTGATCTCAGGTCAAAATGGGTTCATGTAGAAAATGTGAGTACTTTTTCCACCACTGGATAGCGTGTCTGTATGTATATTGTATATGTGACTGGTTGCTGTGCGTGAGCATTCTAATGGCTGTGCGTGTGCTTCTGTGCTCTGCAGTGCCGGGGCACGCAGGTCAACTGGTGTTCGGGGAGCTAAAAGGTCGTCAGTGTGTCTGCATGCAGGGGCGCTTCCACTTCTACGAGGGCCACAGCATATACACGGTGAGCCAGCTTAGTCTTCCACTTCTATGAGGGCCACAGCATATACACGGTGAGCCAGCTTAGTCTTCCACTTCTACGAGGGCCACAGCATATACACGGTGAGCCAGCTTAGTCTTCCACTTCTACGAGGGCCACAGCATATACACGGTGAGCCAGCTTAGTCTTCCACTTCTATGAGGGCCACAGCATATACACGGTGAGCCAGCTTAGTCTTCCACTTCTATGAGGGCCACAGCATATACACGGTGAGCCAGCTTAGTCTTCCACTTCTACGAGGGCCACAGCATATACACGGTGAGCCAGCTTAGTCTTCCACTTCTATGAGGGCCACAGCATATACACGGTGAGCCAGCTTAGTCTTCCACTTCTACGAGGGCCACAGCATATACACGGTGAGCCAGCTTAGTCTTCCACTATGAGGGCCACAGCATATACACGGTGAGCCAGCTTAGTCTTCCACTATGAGGGCCACAGCATATACACGGTGAGCCAGCTTAGTCTTCCACTATGAGGGCCACAGCATATACACGGTGAGCCAGCTTAGTCTTCCACTTCTACGAGGGCCACAGCATATACACGGTGAGCCAGCTTAGTCTTCCACTTCTACGAGGGCCACAGCATTTACACGGTGAGCCAGCTTAGTCTTCCACTTCTATGAGGGCCACAGCATATACACGGTGAGCCAGCTTAGTCTTCCACTTCTACGAGGGCCACAGCATTTACACGGTGAGCCAGCTTAGTCTTCCACTTCTACGAGGGCCACAGCATTTACACGGTGAGCCAGCTTAGTCTTCCACTTCTATGATAGCCTCGGAAACCAAGACGTTTTTATTTCCAAAAAAGTCTGGGTCCGAGTCCACTTCAATTCGGCATAGAGTAGTGCAAACATCACTCACTCTCTGCTGATTTCTGATCGTCTGCACCTTTGTTAAATTGACACACACGCACACATATACACACACACACTCCTCTCTCTCTCTGTCGCTCTAATTAATTAGTCTCATGTCTAGCAGCTGCGCATAGTTTCTCCCGGCGGATCCTGCCATGAGCTGCCTATGCCATAAAAAGCATAGGTGAGTTCCAGGCTACTTCTATGAGGGCCACAGCATTTACACGTGAGCCAGCTTAGTCTTCCACTATGAGGGCCACAGCATTTACACGGTGAACCAGCTTAGTCTTCCACTTCTATGAGGGCCACAGCATATACACGGTGAGCCAGCTTAGTCTTCCACTATGAGGGCCACAGCATTTACACGGTGAGCCAGCTTAGTCTTCCACTTCTACGAGGGCCACAGCACATACACGGTGAGCCAGCTTAGTCTTCCACTTCTATGAGGGCCACAGCATTTACACGGTGAGCCAGCTTAGTCTTCCACTTCTACGAGGGCCACAGCATATACACGGTGAGCCAGCTTAGTCTTCCACTTCTATGAGGGCCACAGCATATACACGGTGAGCCAGCTTAGTCTTCCACTTCTATGAGGGCCACAGCATATACACGGTGAGCCAGCTTAGTCTTCCACTTCTATGAGGGCCACAGCATTTACACGGTGAGCCAGCTTAGTCTTCCACTTCTATGAGGGCCACAGCATATACACGGTGAGCCAGCTTAGTCTTCCACTTCTATGAGGGCCACAGCATTTACACGGTGAGCCAGCTTAGTCTTCCACTTCTATGAGGGCCACAGCATATACACGGTGAGCCAGCTTAGTCTTGATGCTTGATGATGACAACTGGACACCTGAAAGATACTCCTGGAATGACATTATTTGTGAGCAATGTCCCTCCAATATTTTGGCATATGTTGGCATGTTTTATTGAATGCCTACATGTACAGATAACCTGGTTTAAAGCTACTATAAGCAATAATATGTAAAAACTTGAATGACCTTTTTTATATTTATTTTTTGGTATTTAGACAGCCAGCAATGAGTAAAAGGCTCCCAAAAATGTAGTCTCTGTGACACGTCTAGGGGCCACAATCTGCATTCAAAGATGTTCCTAGAAGCTTTGTCATTGGTCGAAAAAAAAAAACCCGGTCGCAATGACTAACCAATCAGGAAGTAGACAGGCAAATCGACCAATGATGACAAAGCTTCTAGGAAAATCTTTGAATGCAAATTGCAGCCCCTAGATGAGTCACAGAGACAAAACATTTTTTGGAAGCGTTTTACTCATTGCTGGCTGTCTGAATACCAAAACATAAATTAAAAAAGGTCATTAAAATGTTTACATTTTTACATATTATTGCTTATAGCAATATCATACTATAATTCTGACAATGTCTGAATGTGTGTGTGTGTGTCTGTCTGTCAGAAACACCGCCGTATCTCCTCACTGCCTGCACCAATCACTCCCACTTTTCACACAGGCATTGACCATAATAATATGGAGGTCTTAACGAAGCCCTTTTTTACACATTTAATGATTAATAATGAATTTATTAGTGAATTAAAAATGCGAAAACATACCCAGGGCAATATCTCACAACGGGTAAGGGCTAGTATAATATAATATATAGTATTTATGCCGAACAGGATAACATAAAAATAGAGACATCCGGAAATCATCTAGAACAAGCATTTCCTAAAATGTACAGTGTCACATTGAAATGAGAAATGTAATCTTCTCTTGACTCTCACACTAGGACGATGCATGGTCAGAAACATATTGAAATATCCACATCACACATTATATACCATTTCTTGAATTAATTAGAAGAAAACATTCTAACAAAGAGAGCAGTCAACAATACTAGCCTTGTGTAGCGATACTAATACCACTGCATGGATATTAGTCTCCTCCCTCTAATGCAGGGGTGGGCAACTCTGACGATGGAGAGGGCCACTATATTTCCACACTCACTCCTATAGGGCCATATATTACTGTCGTAGCAAAAATAGCCGATCTACAAGCTCAAAACGCGTTTTGAGCTTGTAGATCGGCTATTTGCTATTGCTATTGCTATTGCTATATTCAAATTGAAATCTTGATTTTTTGCTATTTTTGAATTGGAATCCTGAAAATTAACTTTTTAATGTAATTTCAAATGCCTTTAATTATACTTGTGTTGAAGCAATGAGCTACTAATTTAGACTGAAGTAATTAAAGCGGGTCATGTTTTGCATGTTGTGGAATTGTAAACAGCTGAAACCAATACTATATCAGTATTCTGACATTAACCTGAGGGCCACATTAAGTGAAGGTGGGGGCCGCATGTGGCCCCCGGGCCGCCAGTTGCCCACCCCTGCTCTAATGCATGGGTTTTCAACAGGTGGTCCGTGGACCACTGGTGGTCCGTGGAGTTATTGCATGTGGTCCCTGACCATGCATTTAGTAATGTAGGATTTGTTGATTTGTTTTAAATGTTCTTTCCACTAGTTGAGAAACCATGAACTGAATGACCTGGTGACCTATGATGATCGAGTCAACGGTTGAGAAACAGTGGGATGTATACACATGGGATGCATAGCAAGTGTTAACTTACAAAAGCACTAATCTTAGCCCATATCCCCACCCAACACAATAGTGGTCCCCAGGTTGATTCTAAGTCAGGGTGGTGGTCCCTGGTTCACAATCAGTTGAAAACCCCTGCTCTAATGTTAGATTTTGTTCTGCAATGTGCTGCCCCATATTTGCAAACTGGGCCCTGGTTGGTTATAGCCTGGTTCCAGGCGAATCTGGTTGGCTCGTCACCAATTCGGCCGTGAAGTCCTCCCACAATTGAGAGGGGCCAGACTTAATCTGCCTCTGCAATATGCATTGCAAAGGCAGATGAAGGCTGGCTATGCGAGGCTACAACAATACCAGACCCTGATTGACAGACAATGCAGCTGTCCTGATTCAAATTATGCAAATCTGCTGAGTGAAGGCATTCCAGAGAGTATGGCTGTTCATCTGCTTTAGCTCTGCCAGATTGGAATCATCAAGTCAGTTAAGTGAAGTCCAGTAGTGTTTATTGCGACCGAAGGTCGCAGTTAACTATGGAATCGTGCATTTCCCGAACAGTGTGTGTGTTGGTTGGTTGGTTGGTCAAGGTGAGAGAGCACGTGACATCACATGACATCATCAGGGATGGAGCACGTGACATCACGTGACATCACATGACATCATCAGGGATGGAGCACGTGACATCACGTGACATCATCAGGGATGGAGATCCCTGATGTCATCAAACCCTTAGATCTCCATATATGGAGCTGACCTGTTCTGACATTCCATATGTTGATCCTTCCCCATGTATCCTTTCTCTTCGGTGTCTCCCTTTTGACTGATACCTGTCCATTTAAACTCTAGACGGGCCTGCCCCAAAGTTAATAGTGCAGCCGCGCCCGGCATCCGGAGTTCTTAACAGGGCCGAAAATTAAGATCTTACCCCCCATGCCAAAGCGCCACCGCTCGCCCAGCAGTCTGCTGTCACCCAGGCAGATATGTTGATCTGACCCCCTATTCCAAAGCGCCAGTGCTCGCCCAGCAATCTGCTGTCACCCAGGTGGATGATACCTTGCCTGCCTCAATGGTTTGGCAATCTGAAATTACACTATGGGCATTTAGCGTTGGAATAGGCAGGGAATGACAAAGCTGCATTTTTACATTAGCATTGTGGCAAGCCAGATAAATGGACAAACAAAAAGGTAGGAGCGCACACCAGTAGTGTGGAGGTGCTGACCGCAGGAGATAAAACTTTGACTAAGAAAGGAAAGAGGCCGCACAGCTCGTAGTCACGATGCCATAAACTTTATTTTTCCAACGTTTCGGCAAACAGGTTGCCTTCTTCAGGGTATGAACCAGATAAATGGGACACTGGGCTATGGGATCTGTAGTTGCAGTCTCATACCCCATGTTGTGGCTTTTGGGCTATGGGATCTAGTTGCAGTCTCATAGCCCATATGTTGTGGTTTTATCTGTTGTTGGTTGGTTGTTGTCAGGGAGACAACGACCAATCGGCGCATTAGCTCTGAGCAATCTGGAAGAAAAGCGAATGCCGTTTGTGTCATGCTTTGGCACACATGAATGATCAATGCATGCTGGCAGGGACATTTACCGTACTGTATACAGTAGCTAGCTATACGTGGTTGAATGATCACCTGGTGAGGCACAGGGATAGTCAATCATCAGTAAGAAAACAAGCCAGTGCATGCGTGTTACTTCACAACAACTGTGGCCTTTGGCCCAGTCGACTATAAAGACCTACTGTAAGGGCACAATAATCATGAAAACAAAGTACAGCCTCATAATACGCCAGAGGTATCGCAATCCTCTATCCAGCTGAGGCCCTAAATGATGATGTTTTAAATGCCTCTGACTCCATTTTATTACATTAAATTGAACATCACGATGGTTAACTTCGTACATGACACTGCACTTAAATGAACTCTGGACAAGTGGACATCTGACACTAGTGTGTTCTACTTGGATTCGTCACATGTGTCTGTCTGTCTGTCTGTCTGTCTGTCTGTCTGTCTGTACGTACGTACGTACGTACGTACGTACGTACGTACGTTAAGTTTTGCCATAACGTACAGTACTTTGCCAAATGAAGCAGGAAGTCCAGTAGGGTAGGGTCAGACTTAAAAGAAGATGGTTTGTGGTGCTCTCTCAAGCTCTCTCAAGCTCTCTCACCCCCACCCCCCCACCCCACCCCCTTTTCCCCTCTCTCTCTCTCTCTCTCACACTCTCACCCTCCTTGACAGCTGGATGACAATGCATGTGTGTCTAGGCGAGTGTTGACCGTGTTGAACTTTCGTGCTGATCGAACTCTCTCCACCTCTCTCTTGCCCTCCCTCCGTCTGTGCCATTGAGCCATATCTAGAGGACAGACTCATGGACACAAAATCCCTGCCCACTCATTTCAGTGAAAGTTGCTCACCCAGCCCGTAGTCCCCCCAGGGACACCCTCCTTCTGGGTTTGGGTCCCCGTACATGGGTTTGATGACATCATTGGCCCATTCGCATGACCTTTCATATTTATCGACGTCACATCTACATGCTTTGAACTGCTTTCGTATCCCACCGCAAAAGGTGCGGAGGCCGCGCTCGTTGCACCCAAACACGCCCCCTACAGCCGTCTTGAGTGACAGTGACGCTGATAGGCAGAGCTGTTATAGAGACAGGCAGCGCCGTTATACGTAGATGGCGCCAGGCGATGATTTTTGCGTGTCATGATGTTAGCGTGTCATGATTTTTGCGTGTTTTTTTGCGTGTCATATCGCTGTGGATGTGGGCAGGGAAACAAACCTACCTTCTATCATGTCACTGAGCATCATGAAGGTAGCATACTGAAAGACCCACCGACATCAACATTATTGAAATTACAAAAATATAATTGTCCGGGTGAAAATCCCTCTGGTTTAGTGTTCTACGGTTAAAATGTATCGTTATTACCCATAATTTGCTTGCATGTCACAGATAAATTAGTCTCACGTAGCCAGACAACTATTCCACAATCTCCGAATGCTATATAGAGTCTGGAACTACACCTCCTGAAATCAGAGTAAGGAAGCCCGCATTTACGTTATTTTAAAATATTTCTTTATTTCCATTTCTGCTAAGCAGCAAGCTTTGATATACCTGTATGCTTAGATGATTTAGATTTATATTAGATACATTTGTGCGACTGTAAAGACGAAACGGAAATGGGGACGAGGCTTCACTTCCGCTTTATTGCTTACTCATGATAGAGCTTCCGTTCTCAGGACTGTATGATAGGGATGCACCGAAAGGGAAATTCTTGGCCGAAACCGAATACCGAATATAGGAAACAGTTGGCCGAAAACCGAATATCCGAATATGATTAAAATTATATATATTTTTTCCTACCATTGCTACCTGATTTGTGGCAAAAGAAATGGTTATGGCAAAACTTAACTTAAATAATAATCACTATTATGGGTCCATAAAACATTTATTCAGCTCTTTTGAATGCATTAATTGCATACACTATTCGGTGATATATTTTTTTATTCAGGTCGAAACCGAATAGGCCGTAAAATATTTTTTTTGCCATTTTCTGCCGAATATTTTCTGCGGCCAAATATTCGGTGCATCACTAGATGGAAGCATTTGAAAATTGCGAGAGGCAACAGTCTAGCAACGCGAGACTACAGACAAACAGACACTGCATGCCACACCGCATGCCCCAACTCAAAGTTTATATAATGTACAGTATCTAAATGTCCCTCTTCTATAGGTGGCGTACCCAGTACGCGTGTTCTTTCTGCTGGGCGTGGAAACTCTCATCGTGACCAATGCAGCAGGCGGCCTCAATGGCAGCTTCAAAGTGGGCGACATCATGCTCATCAAAGACCACATCAACATGCCAGGCTTTGCTGGGCAGAACCCACTGCGTGGGCACAATGATGAGAGGTGGCGCACACACACACACACACACACACACACACACACACACACATTGCGGCAGTTCAGTGTCTTGCCCAATACAAGGACACTTGGACATGTAGACAGGAGGAGCCGGGATTCGAACTTAATGTTTGTGTTGGCACCATTACATCACCTAATCAAGACTTTTTTACCTCTTTTCAAGTATAAAAATAATGAATGTCAGTCATTTCTTTGTATATTTCAGTTCAGTATTTCAGTAAAGTTTTTGATTACCAGGCAAACAAAAATGTATTCTTTATTCATTATGTTCCAATGTTTCATGCCACAAACACGATTAAACCGCTAAATAATTTAGTTGGCTACAATTAATCGTCAACTTAAATTCATAATTGTGACAGCCCTATATTTGTATTTTAAAGAAAGGTTTATGACCACCATGCATGCATCCAATATGGTGTTTCCATTGCAGGTTTGGAACGCGGTTCCCCGCCATGTCGGACGCTTACGACCGCGAGCTGAGTGCCCTGGCCAGACGGGCAGCGGAGGAGCAGGGCTGTGGGTCCTTCCTACAACAGGGGGTGTACTGCATGCTGGGAGGACCGTGTTTCGAGACCATCGCAGAATGCAAAGCACTGCAGCTGCTGGGGGCAGACGCTGTGGGTTAGTATGGCTGTTGCGTACACTCACTTAAAGGGATATTGACACAGGAAGGGACAGCTTCTCTGCAACGCAAGAACCACATTATTCACTTTAGCAACACACCGCCACACTGTTCGCAACGCACCGCGCTGTACGACAATGAGAGTTTTCTTTTTTACACAGAATAATTGTAGAAATTCAACCTTACTTTGACATTCACAGCTGCTGAGCTAACATCATAGAGATACAGATTCTGCTTTGAGTGACTAAGCATAATGGCGCAGCCAAATGGAACACTGAAAAATTCATAAGCTCAGAGATTAATATCTTGGTGCATTATTACCAACGGCATAAAGATAAAGACATTTATTTTCACCCAAAATGTGCTAGCTGTCTTCAACCAAACCATTTCGAGAGAAGTCATCCGAGTTAATTTGTCAAACATTATCCCATTCTGGGCGTGAACCCCTTTTGGTGTTTTAACTAAGCATTATGTAATACTTTAGCTATTGAAAAATAGCAGATCTACAAGCTCATAGCGCGCCACCAAGTGGCGCGCTACGAGCTTGTAGGTCTGCTATTTTTGAAAAATCGTGAAAATGCGGCACAAATCTTTGAATATATATTCTTTCAGAAGACTTCTTTTTTTATTTCGACGTCATGCCTAAATGGGTTATTTATCAATGGGCAGCAACAAAGCTTTCCCTTTTCTCTCAAGGCAGACTCCACTTTCCTGTACGTGCGTATGTGCGTGCGTGCGTGCGTGCGTGCGTCCGTGCGTGCGTGCGTGCAGTCAGTGTATAAAAGTACATTTCCTCCTTCCCTCTCTCCTCTCCAGGCATGAGCACGGTCCCAGAGGTGCTGGTAGCGCGCCACTGTGGCCTGCGCGTGCTGGGCCTGTCCCTGATCACCAACATGGTGGTGACGGACTACACCAGCGAGGAGAAAGCCAACCACGAAGAGGTACTGGAAACAACTCGCCTCCGAGCTCAGGACCTCCAGAGGCTTGTTAGCCATTTCGTAGCCATGATCTGAATAAGAATGCATATGGATAAAATAAGGATATAGGGCAAGAGTTGTTAGATTAGATAGATGAGATTTACAGATCTGTTAAAGTCACTGCTGGCACTTGAGAACTCAATTAGTGCTTTGTCGAGCTTAACAAGACAGATGGGGAAGAAATTGTCGGTCTTTCAACATCTAAAGTTTTTAAGCAGGAGAACGGTTTCCTCCTTTTTTTAAGTGTTATATTGTTTTAAGTTGAGTTGTTTGAGGACCCCCTTGAAAATGAGATGATGCGTCTTTCTTAAGGGGTTTATCCTCTAATTTGGACATAGAAATACGTTTTTTATTTGCCACTTTTATGCTTGATTTCGTAGATAGGAATAGATGTAGAGCGACAGGAAACCAAGGGCACAGAGAGGAGCTCAGGGGATGTGTGAGAAGAGTCTGATTGGAACATGGGTGGTCTGTAGTACAAGGACCACAGACCATCTGTGCACTCTCTGGTTGACTTACTAGGGACACCAGCCGTTATTAATTTAATAGAACAGTGATTCTCAAACTTTTTTAATTTCAAGTTTGCCCATTATCGGCCACGGGGCCCCTATAACTCTGAGGGTGTACAAACGGTTCAATTTGTACACTTGAGTTATAGGTCCATTTGGTTCTTAGCTATCGTGTATCATTCAACTGCATGGGGACCTCCCGGACCTCTCCAAGTACCCCCGGAGGGACCCCACTTTGAGAAGCATAGGTTAAGGGAAGGAAAATGACTGAGTGATGAGAATTGTCTCCAAAATGTGTTATGAAACACTATGAAACACTATTTTAGTCTTAAGCAATGTGGTCTGCTGGCTAATAACTGGTTAACACTATTCACTTATTTAACAAGACCCATTTATCATACATATACCTTCCATAGATAACGAGGAAAACAGTATTGTTACAGTATAGATTTGTACCTATAATTCCTCTTGGTTGACAGCGAGTGTAAATAATGTCTCTGCTGGCTGTAACTGTTTGTCCAAATAGTATATCCATGTCAGCTAAACATCCGGATATCATATATTAGATATACTGGACACTGGAATTCTGGATGAATGCCTGGGTTTATCACACGGCTGATATCAATCACCAGTGAAGACATTCACTGACTGACTACTCATTATGCGATAATGATTGGGGGGGCATTACATTAAAGCTAATTTAGACTTCACCACACTATAATTTCAACACATTGTGAGTGCCGAAAGTTTATAGTCGAGTCCACCTAAAGTCAAGACCAAGTCCGAAGGGGGGGCGAGTCCGACTCTAGACCGAGTGTGGGAGGGGGTCGCGTCCGACGCGAGACCAAGACCGACGAGAGGCGAGTCGAGCGTAGACAGAGACCTTTTTTGATGGGTACAGAAAACGCGTCAACTGCACTCCGCTATCTATGCGCCAGACAGCTCTCTTAATGTTAATGTGAAAGAGCTCCTCGTAATATAGATATAATACAATTATTTCATTGCATTGTAGTGACTCGTGACTCGAGTGGACTCAGTGGGGGAAGAGTCACGAGTCCCTTAATTGGTCCAAGTCAAATTTCCGACCGAGGCGAGACCCGAGTAAATGAAAATGTGGACTCGAGACAGGACTCGAGACGAGTCTAGAACCCGATTACTACAACACTGAAAGTATGAAGTACTGTACATTGCATCAACAACATCGCTGATCTCGTTCACGGAAATTCAACGAGACTTGTTGAATTGACTATCTTACTACCTCTATTACAGTAGGTTAGACAGGTTGATTAGTCATCATTGTGGTCCACAATGAAGCACAGCACTGTACTCTTATCTTAGGAACTAATATGTCTGGACAGCAGCTATTAAACACAACTCTGAACTTGACCTTATAGTGGGTTATAGGACTGGTTCCCAAACACTGGGTCGGGACCCATTAGTGGGCCGCAGACACATCTTTATGGGTCCCCTTATTTTTTTGTTTCCTACATTTCGTTTTAATTAGGCTATTATTATTTCAAAACATTTTCAAAAGACATTCCCCAAAAAAAAGCAAAACTGTTCATGAATTAAACCAGAATTCAATTGTTTTCATAAATTGGAAGAAACGAAGTAGTGAAAATAGACGATCAACAAGCTCACAACGCGGCGCGAAGCAACGCATTGTGAGTTTGTAGATCGGCTATTTTCACTAGTTTGGGTCCTGGCTGGGGAGACATCAAATTTCTCTTTTGGGTCACGGGCTAGAAGATTTGGGAACCAGTGTTTTATAGGGCACTATAACATCTGTTATTTTAACAGGTTTTTCCTTTGCCTTTCATGAGACAAATGTATACCATGTGAATGATAGCGCACCATACACTGACACCACGCTAGACAGGAACGCCCAAAAACTTCACATCCGGTTTTAGCCTGGGGTAAGAATGTTCTATGGCTGCCAATGCAACTTGGTCCAATCCTTAATCACATACGGACAAACATCTATGCCGATGCTATCTAACTTGCGGAGGTAGCATGCCTTGTCCACGGGCAACAGATCTTTCAACGCATGCATGGCATTGCAAATACGTTTGATAGTCTCTACTCTGCTCAATATTGTTTTGAAAATGCCGCAAATTGCATTGCAGTGAACGAGCGCAAATCACAACTGCCCCCGGGGGTGGGCGGAGTCACCGTTTGAGGCGCTGATTACGCGCCGTGGTGTCAGTGTATAAGACTGTGGTGCAGTACGCCTATAAATAATGCCTAATAATAATTCATAACAAAGGCAGAGAGTAACATGCTTGTGATTAAGTTTTAATCCGTTTGTCTATAATGTATCTTATTTTTGTTTTTTATTTATTATTTATTCATCATTTCAAATGAACACTTATTTGTATCTACATAATGTGACTGGGTATTTGCAGAGTATATTGAATTCCTCCATCTTAAAATGAGAGTAATCTATTTTTAATGGAACAAACACTTATTTTAACAATCTAATATATTAATGTACATAAAATGTATCACATTGGTGTATCAAATTCATGTGTGCTGTATGTGGATTGATGCCAGTACTAAGGGATGTTGGTGTTTTTGCTTAACTAGTCTCTAAGACACCCGCCAAATGTATTATACAGTATCTGGTGGAAAACTATTTAAAATAAATCTAATGAATAATCGCCAACATTATCGGTTTAAAGTCCGCTTTCCAGGCACCGCTGGGTTGGACTGGATTCTCCATATATGTCTTTCTTCCACCGGGAACCGGGTCCATCATACATGGCCACCAAATCTAATGAATAAATAAAATACAATTATAATTTGCACAACATAATATCAAAGTAATAGTCAAAAGCAAGTGCTAATCACTAGACATAGCCGTGTTGTGTATAGGGGATGTGTTGAACACGGGTCATTTGAGAGGACCATGTACACTGTAATGTTAAAGCAGGACCATAATACTTCAGGCCTGCATTTTTTCTTTTCAATCTTCCACAGAGCTGATCTTGGACCACCTGCCAGGTTCCCTTAACCATCTCATTTATTAGAACCTAAGAGGCCGGAGTGATCCCAGATCAGCGCTATGCGTCTCTGAGGCACTTTCCTCTGGGCTTTCGATTAAGGTGCTAATGCAAGTCTTATATGGGAGAATACCACCGGGGAATGAAGGGAATGAGACTCGGACCGGCAATGTCATCTGGATGTAAAATCTTGAGCCGTGATGTGAGACTCATTATGTGGATCCACAGAATGAGTTTTCAGCCCTAAGATTGATTGTGAAGCTATGTACTCTAATTATAAACCAAGAAAAGTACTCTCATCTCTTCAGGGATATCAGCTGTATGCTGTTCAAACAGCCATCAACTTGTGTCATGTAGCTACAAAGTGACAGGCTTTTCCTTCATTTTGGTCACTAAAGGGGAGCCCTTATCCACATCCGTGCTGCTGGGGAAACAACTTGGCAAACAAAAGTTGTCAGGCAAAATACACTCAAGAGGTTTACAGTCCGCATGCACCCAATGTGACCAACGTAGGTGACATGACACGTCAAGCAGCTGACCAAATTGCCGTTCTGTTAAGCTCACCTCAATTGTTGTACTTCCGCTTGCCGCCAGTGCCTCTGAATGTCGTATGCGTTTTGTTTGCTCCAACCACCACCACCACCACCTCCCCCTGCATAGGGAGGTGTTATCATAGATGTATTACACGGCTTGGTTGAATGCTTGATTCTGATTCTTTCTGATTAATCACCTCTGCTTCGCGTCTGTGGTTAATCACCTTGTCGGTGAATTATCTCCCAACAATGACCAGCTATAGCCAGACATTATCCCTTACGTATCATATCCCTTGCTCATGGTTGTCTTCGTCTTTGCTAAGCATGCAGGGAGAAATGTATAGCAGAGCCTGAACACAAAAACCAAATATAATATTCAAATGTTTACAATCCATCCGAGTGAGTTGTCTGACCAAATTGTATTGGCTGCAACTGTGTTGCTTACGTCACAGTGTCCAAACCTCAGCCTATAGCCCTTGAGTGTTATCCTTTTTTAGATAATAGCAAACTCACCAACGTGGCAAGAAATTGATGTACAGTATAGGGTTTAGGCTCTCCTTTAAGTATGATTTCCCTTTTAAGGTCTCAGGTTGGAACCTACAGTACTACACTTCATCTATACACCAACTATCTCTGTTGTCTTGAAACAAAATGTATTTTCATCATTTTGCTTCATCATCTATATCTTGTATAATATAGCTTCAGAATAAAATTAAATAAAAGTGTTAAAGCAAATGTGTACGTTTGATTGATTGATTGAAAATTTTATTAACAGTTTGCAGAATTACAGTACATTTCAAGCACAAACTCAATACAAAGGCTGTTAACTGTGAGTGGACGACCCAATTAAGCATTACACTTGTTTACAACAGGGTCCACCATGTTCAAATCATCAAAACATTTAGAGACGTACAAATAGACACTTCTATATAGACAAAGAACAGTACAGGAATTCATCATAATGGAGGTAAAAAGGGAAAAGAAACATATACAGTGAGGGGAAAGAGGGGGAGGGCGGTGGGGGGGGGGTTCAGATTTTACGGGGGCCAGTTTCGAATTGCAGCCATCCGTAGGTGCCCTTTGAGAGCGGTTTTGAAGGAGTCAAGGGATTCGCATGTCTTAATGACTGTTGGTAGGGCGTTCCACATTTTGGTGGCATAGGAGCGAAAAGAATTTAGTCCCTTGTTTGTGCCGAATCTGGGTTGAACATGATTCGTTGCACTCCCTCTGGTGTTGTGGGTGTGGACATTAACATTAAGGAAGTATCTACACAGGTACATGGGTATCTTGGTGGAGTATCGAATCTTGTGGACCAGCCCCATTGCAAGATGCTGTACTCTGTCGCCGACCCTAAGCCATGCCAGTCTGTCAAAGTGGGCAGGGGTGAGGTGGGTTCGGGGGGTGAGGCCAAGTAGGAGCCTGACCAGTTTGTTTTGGGAGGTGTATCTGTGTGTATCTGTATCTGTGTGTGTATCTGTATCTGTATCTGTATCTGTATCTGTGTGTGTGTGTGTGTGTGTGTGTGTGTGTGTGTGTGTGTGTGTGTGTGTGTGTGTGTGTGTGTGTGTGTGTGTGTGTGTGTACACGCACATGCACACGCACGCACGTGCACAGGCAATCAATATGGATGTTAAGCTTTGATTCAAGGAGAGACGGAGTGCCACTCCCATCAATAATACTGATCAGGAAAGAATGTGTAAAATACATCAAGAAAAGGAGAGGGTGCACACACACACACACACACACACACGCACACACACACACACACACACACACACACACACACGCACGCACGCACACACTATAGTCAAACTATATATATCTCAAACCGAAAGAGATGCTGCGACGTTCATGTGAATGGAAATGGCTATTCCCATGCTCTATGGTCCTATCTATTACATAATTCATATACAGCATGTTGACGTGGGTGAGCACATATGAAATATTAACATGGTGATCCAGGCATCCCGGCAACAGAAACAGCAGCACCCATAGGGCAGGATTGTATTTATTACTGTATTACATTACCATATTGTACACGTACACAGACACACACACATAACAATATGTGCGCTGGACGTGAGACAGATGTTGACATATGCACATGCGTGTGCACATGCGCCACACACAAACACACACACACACACAAATACAATTCAGCCTCACTGCAAAACACTAGCAACATATTCCTGAAGGATGCAAATGCTGTACCTTCCGCTTTGAATGAAGGAAAGGAGAGAATGACAAGACGGAGAGATAAGAACAAGAAACAATTAGGGAGAAGGAGATACCGTAGAGATGGAGAGGCATTGAGATGAGGACAGATTGTGCATGTTAAGAGAGAGAAAGCCTAGAACAGCGACGGAGATAGGCGAGACTGCATGTGCAATTACTGTACCAGTGGTGGGGGAAAGTACTGGAATAGTCTGGAATTATAAAATGTGCATTTGCAGAATGTCCCATTTCAAGTTTTCAAATGTAAAAAAACTCTTTTTGGAAATAGCAAGCTATAGATCTACACAAGATCTACACAATGCGTCGCATCGCGACACATTGTGAGCCTGCAAGATCGGCTATTTTCAAATAGCCGAAATCTATTGTCCTATGTTTTGTAATAATAATCAAAATCTACAAAGTAACTAGTAACTGAAGTTCTCAAATAAATGTAGCGGAGTAAAAGTACAACATTTGCCTCTGAGATGTAGTGGAGTA
Source organism: Electrona antarctica (assembly GCF_951216825.1). Classification (NCBI taxonomy): domain Eukaryota; kingdom Metazoa; phylum Chordata; class Actinopteri; order Myctophiformes; family Myctophidae; genus Electrona; species Electrona antarctica. The sequence continues at coordinate 51,154,434 of NC_136810.1, forward strand.
TAGAAGTAAAAGTGTTGGAAATTGGAATAACTCAAAATGTTACTACAGTACCGCACAGTAAATGTAATTAGTTACTTTCCACCACTCCACCGCCTTCCTGCAGGTCTTTGAGGTCAAGTCTGTATCGGATCACACACAGTGTGTGTGTGCGCGGTTGCGTGCGTGCGTGTGTGCGTGCCCGCCCGTGTATAGTGAACTGTACACATTCCCACGCATGCGTATTGTGTACAGTGTGACTCTGCAGTCCCCAAAGGCAGGCGGCAGCCCTCGCCTGTAATGTAATGATGATCCATCCACGGTTGTGTGTGCCAAGCGAGCACAGGGCAGGGCCCGCTATCGATCATTATGGAGTGAAAAGAAGACACTGAGGAAATGAACCAAGACAGCTCTGCTGCTGAGTTAACCCATTTTGGGTGGGAACCCCTTTTGGTGTTAGCATTATGTTATGCTTTAGCTATTGAAAAAATAGCAGATCTACAAGCTCATAGCGCGCCACCGAGTGGCGCGCTATGAGCTTGTAGGTCTGCTATTTTTGAAAATCGAAGAACGACTGACATAGAAACATAGCTTTTTCAGAAAACTGTCAGGATGTAGAAGACATTTTTAGAATCTGATCTCAAGTCAAAATGGGTTAACACTCTCACATGCACTGTCCCATGCCATGCACTGTCATACACACTCACACAGCCACACTACATCTCAAATACACACACGTACTGTCCCACACATACAGTGCACTCACACAGCCACACTACATCTCAAATACACACATGCACTGTCCCACAGTGTCATACACACTCAAACAGCCAGCCCCTCTCTGCCACAATTATTCTCAAATACACCCGCATACACATGCACTGTCATACACACTCAAACAGCCATACGTCATCTCAAATACACACACATACACACGTGCACTTTCACACATTCCCATGTCTTATAGTCAGTCCTCCATGAATATACACCCAAAGAACGTATATGTGTGAAACAGCCCTGCTGAAATATTACTTGTCTCTTCAGGTTGTGGTTTGGGATATCCCCACTATTATTGACTTGACAAAAACATACAGTATGGAGATACGGTAGGTTATATCCTATTCTCACTTATAAAGCCATTCTTGGTAATCTCCCACGTTACATTGGTTCTAAATTTGAACTTGTCCGAAACTCTCTCAACCTCAGATCAAATGCTTGTTTGCGCTACGTCGTGCCCCCAACAAAATCTGAGGATGGAAAAAAAAGCCTTGCTTATTTCGGACCCTTGGTCTTGGAATGACCTACAGACTCAAACTGGCTGCTGTGATTCCCCTAGTGAGCTTTAAAAGGATTGCCATGGGCACACTTCCCATACACTGCTCCTGCTTTGATGTATAGCAAATGTTTGTTGTTACTGGCAGAGCTGTGTCACTTATTTTGCCTCTGCTCTTGGCCAGTTCACACTTGTAAAAGAGACTCCAGTCTCAATGTGGTTTTTACTGGTTAAATAAAGGTTAAATAAAAATAAAAAATAAATCCTGGTTAAACACATCTGGTGGCTACTGTTATCACTAAATGTTTTTTTTTATTGCAACTCGTCAGGGCCAGTTTTAGCCTGCCCGACTATAGGGTATGTAGGACGAATATATGGGGGGGGGGTCAAATCCCTGTAAACCCCCGAAATACATAGAAAACTATGCTATCATTATATCAGTTTATCATATCAGACCAACAGTAACCATGCAGTTTCCATCAGCACCCTGTCGGTTAACAGCACTGATGGCAAACGGTGTTCAGGTGGGTCTAAATTTCTCTAAAAATGCTGCCCAGCCGATCAGAAATGGTCCAGATATTTTGTAGATTTTTTTTATATTGACTAAAACAAAGTCCCCTTTATCTACCGGTATGTTACTTTCTTTTTATCTTGTGATTTAATGTATTCGAGTCTTCGACCATACTGTATTTAGGTTTGCCATGGTTTTTGTTTGTTTTTAATTAATAAAGCCATTCTAGGGATGGGTGTTGGATTGTTCTCAGCCAGTTCATGTATCCATCCCTATTAGATAGGCCTCCCGAAACCATAAATACACATTATGTTCCTATCAGATAGGCCTCCTGAAACCATAAATACACATTCTGTTCCTATCAAATAAACCATAAATAAATAAATATGCTGTCCCTATCAAATAAAGCTTCAATGAATAGCCTATATATTCTGTCTAGATCAAATAACCCATTTTGGGCGGGAATCCCTTTTGGTGTTAGCATTATGTTATGCTTTAGCTATTGAAAAATAGCAGATCTACAAGCTCATAGCGCGCCACCGAGTGGCGCGCTACGAGCTTGTAGGTCTGCTATTTTTGAAAAATCGAACCACCACTGAGCTTTTTCAGAAAACTGTCAGGATGTAGAAGACATTTTTAGAATCTGGTCTCAGGTCAAAATGGAATAAACAACATAGACCTATATTAGATCCTGTGGCTGTGCTTGGTGCCCATCCCATCCCTGCACATAGTGGACTGCCTGTTAATGAAACAAAAAAAGATTTTTCTTCATGATTTACATTATTATGTAGGTTAATCACTGCTAGCTCTCGGCTGTGTGGGAATAAAGTGATTAGCGTGTGAGTTCTAATTAAATCCATGTAGCCCATCCCATCTCACTGGCAGGAGAGCTTGGAGAGCTGCTGTGCACGCTTTGGCGCACACAGATGTTGTGGTATAGGATATACTGCAGCAGACACACACGCACGCACGCGCACGCACACACACAGTTGTACACAGATGTTGTAGTAGCCCCAACAGACAGACTCATGCACGCACGCACGCACACACACACACACAGATGTTGTAGTAGCCTACTTAAGTAAATGTAATCAGTTTACTTTACACCACTGCCTACTACAGCGCACGCACGCACGCACGCACGCACGCACGCACGCACGCACGCACACGCACACACACACACACACACACACTGTTGTACAATATGCAGTAGACTGTAGACTGTAACGAACCGATACAGGCGACAGCTGATGGATGTACAATATGAGTGACAGCCCACTCTGTCAAAGTCACTCACACAAACACACACACACACACACACACACACACACACACACACACACACACACACACACACACACACACACACACTCACACTCACACTCACACAGTGACACACACACAGTGACACACACGCACACACACACAGTGACACACACACACACACACACACACACACACACACACACACACACACGTCGAGAGAGAGAGAGAGAGAGAGAGAGAGAGAGAGATAGAGTTCTCTCCTCCTCTCGTCGACGGTGACGCTGCGCCTCCCGCGCGCGCACCGGGGAACTGCAGGTCCCGGACGGGGGGTTAAAAAGCGGCGTGCAGCGCGCACGGGGGGCACAGAGAGAGAGAGAGAGAGAGAGAGTGTGTGTGAGAGAGAGAGAGAACGTTGTGTGTGTTGTTTGAACGGAGAAAAGTTATAGTGCGGGATTTTTTGGAGCAGCATACCAGGCAGCAGCAGGACTAAATAATAACAATATACAACTATTTTTTTTGTTGAGAAGATGGCAAACAAACCTCAGCAGCCTCAGCCTCCTCACCTTCACCTGGCCGAGGTCACCGCGTCCCAGTTCCTGGACATCTGGAAACATTTCGACGCAGACGGTAAGAAGGGACAAGTTTGGCTTCAGGTTGCTCTGATCTGTGTGTCACTCTCTTTCTATTTTCTTTTTTTCCTACTTTTTTTTTTTACAAGCTCACAGCGCACTGTGAGCTTGTAGATCAGTTATTTAGCCTCATGCTTTATTCATACTGTGGTGGGAAATGCTGTGAATGATGGACTAATCGTTCTGCTGCAATTAATTCGATTGATAGCAGGTGGTCCACTGCCTATATCAATAAACCTGGCAGTGACAACTGTAACAAGTTGATATAAATGAACTAGTAACGTGTACATTAATTCAATTTAGAATTTAGCAGTCGTACTCCATGCCTGCTGAACGATAAAATGCTAAAATAACTTTTTCTACTTTTAGGTAGATGCATACCTGCTTCAAAGGTTGAAATGATGCAGACATTATTGTCGATTGTATGCACAGTAGTTTAGTTTCTTGCATTTCTACCAACACCCCACGCTTCAGCTCAGCTCATGGAGCAGCTAACCGAAATTGTTCCAAATAATGTCAGGCCATAAAGTGCATGCAACTTGCAAGTCTTTCTCTTTTCTTCTAGAAGGTTCCGTTTAATTGCGCATACCCATTACGCATTTGGTGCGCTGTCGGGGAGACGCAGCAGCCATAATAAGACTCCAGTCTCCGATGACAAACTTGCTGCCCCGAACAACTGTATAGCCTGTAGCCTCTAACACTTTATTCTATAACCCATGTGGTTCCCAAACGTTTTCATGCCAAGGACCCCCAAATTGACACGTATTAGCCCGCGGACCCCCATTTGAAAATATACGCAGCCTAACGCAGGGACCCAAGAGAAGATGTTTACGGCTCTAGCAGTGATTCTCAACCCGTTTAATGTCAAGGACGTCCCCCAGTTTGACATGCATTAGTCTACGGACTCCCATTGAATGGCATTTCTATCTCTGGGACGGTCCTGGGACCCCCAATTTTGTAAAATCAATGTTAATTTAACTCTGAGTGTGTACAAATGGATCACAAAATGGACCCTGACGGGTCCATTTGTACACTCAGAGTTACAGAACCCATAAGGGTCCTTTTGGTTCCAAAGTATCATTTAGCCGGGGACCCCCTGGAACTCCCTCAAGGACCCGTGGGTGTCCCCGGACCCCACTTTGGGAACCACTGCTATAGCCAATATGCCATTCATTGATATTTTAGAAATATATATAAACTATACACTCCAGCTGCCATGGGGATTCTGGATAGTGTCCGACACATACATCTATGCATGCAGGCGAACAGTTAAGTCTGAAATAATTATGCAATATATAGTCCATTGGGGCTGACACATAGTGTAGTGGTGTAGCCTAATAGAAAATATGGAGGTTTATATATTTGACATTTTTTGCAATGTCTCAATATAAAGTGCCACACAGTTAGTACATATAGGCTATTCTAACGCTGGCAGTCAATTTGTGCACTTTCAATAGTTACCTAATTAATTAACAGACAAGATGTACCTGATTTATTCAAATACAAGTAATCTCTCTCTCTCTCTCATTCTCCATTATCTCAGCCCCCCCCTCTCTCTCTCACTCACACACACACACACACACACACACACACACACACACACACACACACACACACACACACACACACACACACACACACACACACACACACACACACACACACACACACACACACACACACACACACACACACACACACACACACACACACACACACACAGTATCTTGCTCTCAGCATCCCTTAGTATTTCTCTTTTTCTCCCCCTCGATGTATACATTCCAGAGTTTCTCTCCATTTGGTATTTGTTGAATATGATGGCATATCCTTTATTATACACTATTAGAGGTGACCCCATTAGAAGGATGCTATATATAATACATTAGCATCAATGAGTCCACTGGGATGCCACGCATATGTAACACTTAATGAGCTTAATGAGCCAAACTGCATGGGACGGGACTCAAGGTTGTGTGTGGACCATTTTTCATGTAGGGTCATTTAGTTTTTAATTATTACTACTTCGGACAGAGAAGAAAGGTCGCACAGCTCGTTGTCACAATGCAAATATACTTTAGACTAGAGTATACCAACGTTTCAACGGGGTATGGAATTATTACCATTTTAAAAAAAAATCCCCTCAGTAATTTCATGAAGAAATCAAAGAAAAAATCTAAGAAATGTATAGTGAAAATAGCGGGTGCAGTACTTAGTTTGGTTTAGATTAGTCATTGGTTAGACCAGTCATTAGTCCTACAACTACAACCTATCTCAAACCCTCACCCTAAACCTAACCTTCCACGGGGCAGCACACCTAAACCTAACCTTAACCCATGTCTAACCAATGACTATAGTCTAAACTAAGTATGCACCCCAAAATAGCCTGTTGTGAGCTTGTGATCTGCTATTTTCACTAGTTTGGGTCCTGGGAAGACATCAAATGTATCTTTTGGGTCACAAGCTAAAAAGTTTGGGAACCACTGCTATACAGACTGTAGCAGTGACTAATTGAGTCATTCATGATCCATTGTTTGGTGCTGAGAATTGGAAGGAACACCATTGATCTAATTCTAACCAATAAGGCCTGGTTTCTCCATTGAAAGTGCCTATATAACAATACAATAACACGGTACAATAACCATGGGTACACTGTGACATTCAGAGTGTTCATTTAGTGTACAAATGGACCTGTAAGGACCTGTAAGTATGAATAATTTAGCTGGAGACCCATGGAACACCAGGCCATCAATCATTTAGCTGGAGACCCCCAGAAGCCACTGGGTTCATTTGGTTCCAATTGTGCAGTAATGTACACTCTCAGAATTACAAATTGATAAATTAACCCTTTTCTTTTTTTTGTACTGTGTAAACCAGAGAAACGATACCAAGCTATACTGTACAGTACAGGGAACTGGAGCTGGGGCAATGTGAACAATGTGAACCATTTGGTTTGGTTCTTTGGATTTATTGATGATCTGATTTCAGGCCTGTATACTCATAATGAAACCTACAGTTGGAGGCCATCGATATTGTCCTTTTCTTTTTGCTGAGGTTTGCGTGATCTGCGCAAAAGGACAGTTAACCCATTTTGGGCGGGAACCCCTTTTGGTGTTTTAAACATTATGTTATAATTTAGCTATTGAAAAATAGCAGATCTACAAGCTCATAGCGCGCGCTACGAGCTTGTAGGTCTGCTATTTTTGAAAAATCGTGAAAATATTTATTTCAGAAAACTGGAGGATTTAGAAGGATTTTTTTAAATTTTGAGGTCAGGCCTAAATGGGTCAAAGGGACAATATCGGTGGCACCCAACTGTATATGATTCTGGTGCAGTGTGGTGGGAGCTGAGGGTTACACAGCTATTACAGATACAGCCTTCAACTACTGACAAAGACGAATTACACATCCATTTATTTTCCACTGTAAGGTCACGGTGACTGTTCCAGGTGACTGTTGACTACGCCAGTCAAAATGTCTTTCAAAGCCTTTCCCCCACACTGTAAAGTTAATTTGACTTGTAAAATCGATCCACGTGGATCTATTTGGGTCCATTTTACATTTGGGTCCATTTTACACTCAGAGTTAACACGGGGGGATTATGCTGTGCAGGTGTTCAAGTTATCCTGGCAACAGAATTTACATACCATGGTTTGCAACAACTCACTTTGCAAATCAAATACAAACATAGGACAGGATCGGAGAGTGTTTGATTTCTATTGTCCATCACATAAGCAGCATTGCATGCCTGGCTGGGCGTAGATGAAGAAAGCCAAGCCCGATTTGTATTGTGGTTTATGTTTCACATGGAGTAAGCATCTCCGAGGTGCAGAGAAGAATACACAGGAGGCTTTGCAATCAGAGATGAAGCTATATATACATATGTATCCTGTTGGCCTTGGATCAAATCTCACATAGGAGCTGTGTCACTTGAATCTCCTATTCTCTGTGCCCCTCTCATCTTCCCTACTATCTGTCAGGGCTAGACGTCCCTGTCTTAACCCCCCCCCCCCCTGTCCCTGGCTCCAGGGGGGCTTTAGCCCCCCTCTGGTGGAGGCTTAGCCCCCCCCTAAGCCCCCCTCAAAACAAGCCCAATTGACTGACTTCTATGTAAACCAAGATTAATTAGCCCCCCCCCCCCTCTAAATAGCCAGCCCTTCCATAGCACCCCCAGTCACAGTTTTCTGGAGCCGTCGCTGGGGCTAGACTCAGCTGACTTCCAGTTCGATTAATTCAAAATGGAAAAGCGATGAAGCAATTTGTTGAAGAACCGTAGAGAGCACGCATTATTTATCACGTTTTACGAGGCTGGATATGACAACCATCTCTGGCCAAAGACAGACCGTTGAGAGTTTCGTATTCTGATTACAATCTACGTCCTAAATCGAACGAGTCGAAAAATGCAATTAAGTCAGCCACGTTCTCAACGAAGAAAGAAAATGAATAAAATAAATAAGTGGACAGCAAACCAAAGCTGAAAAACAAACAATCACGTTGGCTTATGGAATGTCCTGCTGGCATAGTAAAACATTTTGAGAGTTTTCCTTTACTGGGCAGCAGTGTTAGAGGTAGAGTCACAGTTATAGGGGGCACGGTGGCACAGTCGGTAGTGCTGTCGCCTCACAGCTAGAAGGTCCTGGGTTCGATTCCCGCTCGGGACGCTGTGGGTGCTGGCAGCGTGTTTCCTCCTCCGCGTCATCAGTGCCCATACCCGAGGCGGGGTTGGCGAAAGGGCCTTTCTGTGTGGAGTTTGCATGTTATCCCCGTGTCCCCTAGGCCGGGCAAAAAACATGCAGTAATCGTGGTCTCTATACTGCCTCCCCCTGGCCAGCCGGGGCACCTGATGGAGGGGAAAGGAACTGGTTGGAATAACGTGTTCCTTCCACGCGCTACGTCCAACCAGGGAAACTCCCCCCTGTTAGGTGTAAAGGAGCAACTTGGACACTCAGGCATGAAGGAAGCATGAGTTCAAGTCCGTTGCTCTCCCCACATTAGATAATTGACACAGGTGAAAAATGGGTTACAAAATCGTGGGATAAAAATGAACAGAGTCACAGTTATGTCTCTGAGGACAATATGCAGTATTACTGATTGTTTCTCTGCTCTAGCTTCTTACTATTTTCTACCTAATTGTTTGTTTGCTTGAATTTGAATTATTTTTTTGGTTGTTTTTAAATTGTCCTGTTTTGTGTGATGTTTTACTATTATTGTTTCTTTTGTAAAGCACTTTGTAACGCGGTTTTGAAAGGTGCTATATAAATAAAGCTTTATTATTATTATTATTATTATAAGATCATGTTATTGTGATACTTTAACGGTTTAATGTTGCCACTTCATGTCAGGTCTATACTATTCTGCTACAGTATGGTACAGAGTGTACCAGATAAGACTTAACTAAGTACATTAAGTACTGTACTTAACACGCTTAAGTGCCGCATGGGCGCGATATCGCGGTGATAGAGTCCCCCGCTGCGTGCAAAGGCAGCGATATAGCGGTGATAAAGGATTATATCAAAACCAACTGGCCAACGCTAAGCACCAACCTGTAGCCTGGTCCCGTTGGCTAGGCAACATCTGCGTCCTTTCCAGCATGGGGATGAAGTGGCGCCCGCCCAATAGAAATCCACTCATTCTAGATTCTTTGCTGCTTGTTTTCTCAGAAAAATACTCCAAAGTTGTTGTTTTTGTCCAATCCGTCCGACGTTCAGATGTAAATAGTGGTTTCTGATCGCATCGTGCCCGACATATTACCGTTTATGGTGAAAGCTACTTTCGCCATAATGTCTGAGGCTGTGAGACCTGGATGGAAACTGACATCAGTTTAAATTCTCTGGCACCGTGGGGTAGTACTAGATTTAACCACTAGGCAGCACTAAGAGTGTTAAGTACAATTCTGAGGTATTTGTACTTCACTTGAGTATTTCCAATTTCAAATACTTAAGCAATATTACACGAGAGGGTGTGCGTTACTGTCATTAATGGCACGCCTGCGTTGCTGCAGGAACGAGCAGAAGGCGAGTTCTGTAAGCAGCGCAGAAGTTACCCTTAAAACTAAGATTTTCGCCAAAACAAAATCATAATTTTTTAATGACAGATGAAGCCATATGACCACACAATGTCCCAAGAAACTAGCAAGCCTAGCCACAGAGTCTGCTGTGCTTGGGAGAACAAGGCTTTGTTTTAATTAGGTGTTCCCATAGGGGTGCTCCATGATGCTGGTTTGAAGCACGGCTAGAAGGTTGTTTCAACCAATCAGATCGCTTCCTCGAAGCAACCTGTTGTATAATTTCACTTCTACTCCATCTCAGATCCAAATATTGTACTTTTACGCCATTACATAAATGTTGGAACAGATTGATTATTTCAACACATACATTAACCACTTCAGCCCTGTAAACATTTGGACCATTTGAATATAGACGGTCTACAACCTCACACTGTGTCGCGATTCATATTTCCACCCCTCACCAACTGAGGACGAATCCTCGGCTCTAATCCCAACCAGATCTAGGCTCTGAAATAGGGCCTCGACTACAATACTACTTTTTACAAAACTTCTTATTTGACAAGAAAATATACATTCAAGACGGCA